>NW_028258305.1:42816093-43134687 GCF_053883595.1 Heterocephalus glaber
GCCCACGTTACGCTTGAGGAAACCTCCCCTTGACCAATCCCGTCGCTGTATGCAAACCCAAGACCAAGCCACGCCCACAAAGTATTCCGCAAACTCCGGGTACTACGTAGCCAGAATCGTCTTTCTTGCTCGTTGATGTACGGACGTCAGTGTGGCTGAGTGCACTCTTACTCCTCAAACTCTCGGAAACAGCCGTTGCTATGACAGGCAAAAGTAATCGACAGTCTTGAAATGAGTTATATGACTTGCATGGAATCACAAGTGTAATACTGACAGTTTACAGCGAGTATGTGTCTACCTGGTTCTGTGCCAGATGATCATGCATTGTATTGTTCAATTACCTTTTGAAAAGGAAAGTTATTATTAGTCCCGATTTACATGACGGGAGACTCAGGATTAACGTGACCTTTGCCAAGTAAACAAAGACTCTAAAACGTGGAACTGAGATTCAACCTAGAGCATAAATACCCTTTTTATATTCTTTCTTAAGTCTTAGCTGTCTCCGTGCCGGGCTTGCTATAGCCCATAACGCTCCTGTCCCAAGAAATGATGGTTTCCAGAGTCTGAGAGAGAAGTGTTTTGGAACCAATAGCCAGGGAAAGGAAAGGTATGCTTCTTGGACATTGAGTAATGGTGAATTAAGGACCGCTGCTTAGATTGGGGTGCTTTTATGGGTCAGGTGGCAGGGCAGACCATAGCATGGCTTGCTTGAGAGGTTTAAGTCTTGCAATACCTGGGATTGGAGCTTGATCAAAGAAAAAAAAAAGATACTGACTTCTTGGTTTTTGTTTGGATTGGTGTCCTTTCAGAATTTTTGGTCTAACTTCTTTTGGGGGTTTTATTTCTTGTAACATACCAGAGAGAATGAAACACAGGGAAGGAGTTATTCATAAGCCTCCTCTGGGATACCTGAGGTCGGGAAGACCTGTAACCCAGATTCTGGGTCCAGAAGCCTCTCAACACATAGTTGCCGGTGTTAACAGCTGCACTTCTCACTGCCATGAACTCCCTCTTGGAAATTAGGAAAAAGTAAAGGATAGCTCTATTTTCACAGGAAACAAATAGGTCCTAGAGCCAAAGTATAGTTCCTTTTTCCCAACCCCTCAATTTTTTTTTTTTTTTTTTGTACCAAGGATTGAACTCAGGTCCTTGCACTTGCAAGGCAGATGACAGAACCACTGAGCTAAATCCCCAGTCCTAAGCCCCTCAATTTTATTGCCAGAATCTTTCTCTGGATATGGTGGTGTATGACGATTATAAACTCATTTATGCATGACAATTATTATTGCTTTTATGAACAGAGACAGAGATGGAGATGAGAAGGAAAACAAAGGCAGGAAGGAGAGTCATGAGAACACAGGATAGAAGCATGTGAGACTGAGGGATCCATTAGTGTAGCTGCTCTTTGATTATCCCAAAGACACTGCTCAGTCCTTTTCTGGACCATTTGCCCAGGGTTGATGGAAGATGCAGAAGAATTAACGGTGAGGAGTTCGGCTAGTGATGGAAGCAGTAAATAAACCACTGCCCCTCTCATGTGACATAACAGTTTCCACCAGCACAGGAAGAACTTACACCTTTCTCTTCTCTCCTCTACCCCTTGCACCCAACAAAGCAAAAGAAACTAGGGCTGTGGTTTTCTCTGGCCTTTCTTACTGGTCCCTTCCCTCCCATTTCAGGCTGAAGAGTTGAAACAAACACCTAACAATGAGTCTGCACCTCTCAAGTTGTTGGTGATGTGAGGGGCCATGGAGAGTCAGGTGAGAGACCAGTAGGGAGAGGTCTTCAGCATACCAACAGTCAGCTCCAGTTTGTTCAAGAACCTTTATTGGAAAAATGTCCAAGGGGTGAGATCACCAGCAGCTGGGGGACTACCAGGTGACGGGGAGCACCAGAGGCTCCATGGAAGACATTGCACTAGTGCAGTGTAACGTCTGCCTCTAGGCTCAGTTGATTCCTTTTATTTGCTGGGGGAGGCTAAGGACCCACAGAAACACCCCTCTCCGAGGCCCAGAGGCAAGATGGCGGGGTAGCCGGGGATGCCAAGTGTCCTGATGCAGGTGAGACAGGGCCCCCATTTGGGACCTAATGGGATAGGGTTGAACAAGTGACTCTTCCCTGGACCTGGGGGATGGGAAGAGATGACCCATCTGCTGTCCATTCTCCTGGTCCAGGGGACCTACCTTCTGGGCCTACTCACAGTGGAATGAGGATGGGCACCAGCCTGAGATCATGGAAGTGCATTACCCCCCGGGAGTCCTGGGCAGATCACCACTTTAGGCTCTCCCTGACCCTACCCTCATCCCCACGTTGTCAGTGCAGCTCTCTTCTGGTTCTGTTTCTTCACTCAAACAGTTTGCTCACACATCGATGGTGTTGATGGATGGTGACTTTTTCTGTGGAAGAGAAGGGCCAAAAGAACCCAAAAACAAAACCAAAAAAAAACCAGAGAGAATGGCCTGGGTCTCTAATTTCAGGAAGGTAATGGGTGCTTCTCTTTCTCTTGGCCACCTTCATCTCAAATCTTTCTCCCCTTTTCCTGCCCCTCTCTGGCCTCTCACTTTCCTTGGCTGGTCCTTTAGCCCAAATCACCCTCCCACCCTCACAGGCCCCCACATCACCTGTCTTGTCCCTACTGGCCTTCCCTGAGGACTCTGCTCCGGCCCCTTCCCCTTCTCTTTGGGGTTGTTGTTGGAGTCGTTGTCCTTGATGATGTCATACTGACGGCAGAACAGCCCAATTACAGCTGAAATACAGCAATACCATCTGAGCCTCCATCTCAACCTCTCCACTCACAGCCTTGAAGAGTAATGAGATACCCAGACAACTTCTAGAAAATCCAGGAATAAAATCCTTGAATTCTGGGTGCTCATGCAGTCTTTATTTCTGGGCTCCCGCCAGCCTCCTGACCATCCTCCCTCAACCAAACAACTGCTCATTTCATGTTCTCCCTCTTCTCCTGACAGACAACCTTTGCCACCTCCTGCCTTCATTGAGCCCCCTCCTGAGTCCTGCATCCAGTTGCTCACTCACCAGCCCACATGAGCAACACCACCACGATGATGACCACTTCCCCGGTCTGAAGCGGCTGCTCTCCATCGAGACCCTCCACGGTGATGTCCCCTGAGAATAGAGGAGGCAGACTCTGCGTCAAGAGGACCTGCTGGAAGCCGTGTCACAGGGTAGAGATGTGGGGGTTAGAGTCAGGCTGGACCTGTCAGTGTTGCCCCTGGAGCCCTAGGTTAGCTCCTCTCTGGGAGGAAGCCTTTGGTAGACAGGTGGTTAGAGGCTGCAGAACCTGGCCACACACGACATGATGTGATGTGCTGTGAGGCTGGGCGAGGGAGCGTCAAAGCCCTCCCCCCAAAGGATTCATTCGCAGTCTGTCTATACTGGGCCCCTGCCCATCTGCTTTTCCTTCCTTTCCTGGCAGTACAGTGAATTAAATCATCTCCCTATTTATCTAAGGGAGACTGCAGCTTGCTTTGGGAGGTAAATAAGAGGATAAAAGCCAGGTAAAACAACCAGAGAATGTACAGCACAGGCCCTCACCTGGGCTGGAGCTGTTGGAGGGCAGCCGGTCAGAACCCTTGAGAGTCCAGAAGTGCACCTGGGGCCCTGGGGGCCTCTCGCCCCGAAGGCCGATGCTCCTGACCTGCACTGTGTAGTCGCTGTCCTCAGCCAGGCCCCAGAGTGCACAGGCCCTGGTGGTGGTGTTCACTCCCGGATCACACGCTGCCCCTGCCTGGGGCCATTCTGTTGCTGCGGGGAGATGACACTAGAGGACAGCCTCACCCCAGGGCCTGGCCACACGGCTCAACCTGGGCTCTGGTACAGCCCATCCCTGCAAGGGAGCAGGATGGAAAGGGCGCCCGGGCCGGGCCACACCAGCTCCCAGATCCCCCAGCGCTGGGAGGAGAGCTCAGAGCATGGAGGTAACCAAAGGAACGTCCAGACCACCAAGGACACAGGCTGGGGGGCAGAAGGGTGGGTGATTCATACTTGCTGGGAAATGGAGTAGCCAATGACGATGTTGCCTTCTGGGGCGTCCCAGTGTGGGACTGTGTGATTCAAAAGTTAATTACTCCCCTAGATTCTGTTGTAAATTTGATGGTTGGAGTGTGTTTGCCTCGGGACAATGGACAATCAGTAATAGGGCGAGGTTACTCAGCCATCTGTTTGCCCTAAATCCAAATGTCCCAGGGCCCAGTATCTATAGGACAATCTGTAAACAGGGTGGTCGTAACTGTCAGTCAGGATGTCTGCTGAACATCAGCATGTGACAATGAGCCACTAACCTTTGTTCTTTTTTTTTTTCTGTGAATCCACATGTTAACCACCCCCCTTAACCCCCTATAAAACAACCTCGGACTCTGAGCCAGGTGCCTCTCTGAGCTATTTTGCTTCGGGAGTGCCGTCTGGCCAGACTAATAAAGGTCTGTTTCCCAACATGGCTGGTGTGTTCCTTCGTGGGTGTGCTCCACTCCAGCTCCTTGGAGCGTTTGGTAAGGCCTTTGGTCTTACATTCTGGAGGCACCGCTGGGATCCCCGGGTGTGCTCCACTTCAGCTCCTCGGAGCGTTTGGTAAGGCCCTCGGTCTTACACCAGGACACAGTGGCCGAGTTGGCTCTGAGGTGAGTGACCGTCACATTCACAGGAGAGGGAGGTCGGTCTGCGGATGCCAGGGTGTTAACAGGTTTCACTCACACCCCACCTCTGGTTGACGACACCCTCATTCCTGTTACTCACCTGCTCTCACGAAGCCCGTGGGGCTCAGATATGAGGAGAGGGGCATCAGCGAAGCCATGGTCCCACAGAGTCCGCTGGGGGACACTGGGGCATGCGCTTGACATCCAGGCGGAGCTCCTGGAGGGGGCGAGTTTGGGGGTCAGGGGCTGCCTCGGTGGGCAGCAGCTCTCCCGGGCTCCCCGCGGCCCACGTTAGCCACGTTTCCCCCACTGGCCCCAACCCTCAGAATCCAGCGCCTCCAGTGGGAGCTCCCCAGGCGCACACCCACCTCCGCCGGTCTTCGGGCCGGTCAGGCCTCGGGGTCTGCTCGGCGCCCAGAGGGCGGCCCATTGCCCGGCTCGGAGGCGCTGTCCCTACCCCATCCCGGCGCGGGCCGGCGAGGCGGGCGGCGCGGGCCGGGGGCAGAGCGGGGTGCGCGCGGGCGGCGGGTCTGCGGGGGCCCCGAGCGCAGGCGTCCGGCCCCGAGTAGGGGGCGTCGCCGGGGCGGCCTGGCCGCTGGCCTCGGTCCCCAGTGCGGAGGGCAGTGCGGCTGCCTGGTTGGCCCCGCAGCGCGATGTGACCGTCCCGGCGCCGGCCGCCGCCTTCCGCAGAGCCGGTTCCGCGAGCTCCGCCGCAGCCGGCCGGGACTTGCGGGCGCCCCGCCCCGCTCCGCCCCGCCCGCCGGGGTTCTAGCCTCCGTTACCCCGCCCCTCACGGGCTCCGGGGCTCCGCCCACGACCCCCCCAATGGCGGCTCGGCCCCCGGCGTTCTCTCCGCGCTCAGCCGCCGGGACTGGCGGGGCGGGCGCGGGTGCGGGGTCTCTGCACCTGGCGGCGCCCCCCTTTCCGGGATGGCGTTAGCCAAGTTCGGAGGAGGAATTCCATCTCCGGTGTGGGAAGGGGCTGACCGGAGAGGACTCGGAGTGGTCGACATCATTGCTTTACCCATCTCATACTTGCAGACTGCGTCAGTTTAAGTCTCTTTCCCATTCATAATCTGATGTGGTTCTGTTCATTTTCTCATTCATTGTTGCATTTATTCGGCCAAATTTAGTGAGCAGCCCCTGTCTGTCTGGCATTAGGTTAGAAGCTGGAGACAAAGCGACTGTTAGTGCTGGGCTTATAGGGAGAATTGGAGAGCAAAGATCCACGTTCTCACCCCCCCCTCCACCCCACCCCCCAGCCCTGACGACTGTGTGGCTTAGGGAAATTGGTTAATCTGCACCTCAGGTCTCCCACCTGTAAAGCAGAGCTTATGAATGAAGCCTCCCAGGGTTGTGGAGAGGATCGAATGAGACAATTTGGGGAAAAACCTTTATGAATCTTACCATACTGTGTGAGTGAGTGATTATTATTGGTTGGCTCTGACTTGTTAGTTGCTTCATTCATTCAAAAAGCACATAAGTGCTTAAGTTATTTCATACTTTGGCTGAGTATGAAATCTGGAGAATTTGAGTGTCTTAGTTCAGCCAGCTGTATGATTTTGAGCAATGACTTCACTGCTCTGAGTCGCTTCATTGTCTGTAAAATGGGGCTGTTGATACTGACTTCTGAGAGTTGATGTGGCCAGTGAGGTTGGTGGATGAAAAGTGCGTGGCTCAGTGTAAATAAACGGTGGCTAACACTGTATTTGTATTTAGGGCAGGTTCCTTGGTTCTCATGCTCATTGCAGCATTTCTATTTCTGTGGCATTTTTTTCTCCTGCGATACCCAGTTCAGTGCTTGCACACCTGGGCTCTGAAGCTTCTGTTTGCTTCTGAGAAGAGAGGGTAAAATGGGCCAGTGGGGCAGGGAAGGACAGTGTGTGCTGAGCATGTGATCAAGCCATGGCCTGGGTCATCTGACTTCTGCTGAACCCAGGACCCTGACCTCTGGCCTCCCGGGGCATCCTGGTCCCAGAGCACTCTTGCCCAGGGATTCTCAATGGCCTGGGTGCTGTCGTGCCCGCCCAGGCTCTAGGCTTTCCAGAGGAGAGGGCACTGTGCCCAGAGGGCAAGCGCAATGAGCCTCCATCTCTTCGGGGGGCAAACAGAGGCTGGCAAGTTGAGGTACAGGGAAAGAGGACCAGGGGCTCCCGGGACGGCCGGGAGCCTGGTGACCAGGACAGGATGGTCCAGGAAGAAGTGCAGGGGGTGGTGCTCTGAGAGGCCAGTGCTCCTAGGTTAATCATGTCTGTGGCTCAGATAAGCCTCTGCCCGCTGGAAGCAGAGTCACTGTGACCAGAGGGGTTTGTGTGACTAAAGAGGCAGACAGGACGGTGTGACCACAGCAGGGGACCATGCCAAGCACAAAGCGGTTTCAACATGTGATTGAGACCTCCCTCGGTTTTGGTCTTCTGCACCGATTCCTAGAACTGTTCTTTTTACCTGGGCTTCTCTTCTCCCTGGGTTTCTGCTCCCACACACACCTCCCTTTCCCTCCCACCTCCCCCTGACCTTCCTTCCCTAATAGCCCAGAGCACCAAGTGCAGGCTAAGTGCCTGGTGTGGTGTGGTGTGTGTCTGTGTATAAGAGAGAGTCCGAACACCGTGCCCGCTGCCACTCCCACCCCAGCTCAGCGGGCACAAACGAAGCCTCGGCTTCTTGTCCCTATCTTTGTCCCTGCTTTTCTGTAGCTGTCTGGGTACGAGGCAGCCATGCGGATCACAGAGAAGTCAAATCCACTGACCCGGGACTTGGACAAAGCAGATGCTGGGAAAATCGTTCAGTTGCTGGGGCAGTGTGATGCTGAGATCTTCCAGGAGGAGGGGCAAGCCATGCCTGCCTACCAGGTAACCCAGGCTCATCCCCTGGACACCCATCTCCACCTCAGCCTCTGCCCTCCCAGCCCGTTTCTCCTGGTTTGGAAACTGAGAGCCCTTTCTCCTCCCACTCCAATTTACACCCTCCTGTCTTGGCTTCTGATTCCCGCCTGTTCCCTGCAGCGACTGTACAGCGAATCAGTTCTGACCACCATGCTGCAAGTGGCCGGGAAAGTGCAGGAAGTGTTGAAGGTACTGACCTCCACTTGCTCCTGCCTGAACTCCTATTTCCTTCTACTTTCTCTGTTTTGATCACCATCCTTCACTTTTGTAGATCTCACTTCTCCATCCTCCCAGTCTTTCCTTTTGGATCCTTATTGTCATCTTATTAATCAGTAATAATTATAATAACATTAGCTAAATTAGAATTGACAGTGCACTTCCACACCTATTACCCTCACACAAGCCTGTGAAATTGGTGTAATTGTCTCTAGGTTTCTTTACACACACACACACACACACATACACACACACGCGTGTGCGCGTGGAAAATCACAATAGCTTGCAGAAATGCACCCAGCTAATAATTGTTGGATAATGCCACTTTTACTTTAAAATTTTTATTTAGGTGACTACATTGTTGTCAGTCCCTTCCAGAGTAAACAAGGGATTGATAAGCAGTTAAACCAGAGATGGGAGTCATACTCCAGATTCTTTCTCCAATCCAATGTTCTTTCTGCTGCATCACAGGGCCTGTATTTTATTCAACTTTGTGATGAGAGGAAGGATAAAGGAGGCCCTTTAAGTTCTCTTCCATTACTAACAAAGAAAAGAACATATATCCCTTGGCCTAGCTGGGCCATGGCGACCTAGGCATCTTTCCTTCCTCAGGAGCCAGATGGGGGGCTGGTGGTGCTGAGTGGAGGGGGCACCTCTAGCCGGATGGCATTCCTCATGTCGCTGAGTACCCTGGTCCTGTCTTCGTCAGTCTCCTTCTGGGGATGAGCCCTAGGACCATAAAGCTCATCATAGTTAAGTTTCTAGGTGGGCCCCTGTTAGACCTGGGCTCCAAGTGTCACTCTCTTTCTCTTCCCACCATGGATCCCATTTCTCCTGAGCCCACTGAGACTCCACCAGTCTGTTGCTGATGTCCCTACACCCCACACGTCCCTAATTAACCATCTCCACATAGCATCTGCAGAGCAGATTCCAAGTAGGACTGGGTTAAGCACTGCCCTAAGAAAATCATTCTTTCTGCTAGGAGTTGAAAATCCAAGTTGTTTCTTCACTATCATTACTTCTTTACCTCCTTTCCCCCTTGACACAGGTCTCCTTTAACCAGCTGATGACAGGTCTAGGACAAAAACCTCTTTACACCTACCTCATTGCAGGAGGTGACAGGTGAGTCACCTTGGCCTGAGCTGTTTGGTTTGGGCTGCATATGTATTTTTCAGAAACTGAATTGGAATGACTCTAGACAAGTATTTTGTCCAAAACGCCTCAGCCCCCATCACTCCTTACTGCCCTCCATTTGACACACTGCACCTACTTAGGGTGCCCAACTGGCCCTTGTCGGTATTTGAGCTTTTTGACTCTATGGAGCAAGCATCTATCATGATGCCCATCAAAACAGTGGGTTCTCATTCAGGGACAGTTTCCTTCATTCCCTTCCCTCGGCGTGGCCTTCCCCTTCCCCAATAAACCATAGGCTTCTGCTTCCCAATGAATGTCCTTGACTTTGAATCTGCCTTCGTAGGTCTGTGGTGGCCTCCAGGGAGGGGAAGGAAGACAGCGCCCTGCATGGGATTGAGGAGCTGAAGAAGGTGTGTGCTTTCCACTAATATTTAACCGCATGTCTGATGGGGACATAAAAGCCCCCAACACTCGGCCCAACCCTGTCCCCTTGTCTGGGTCCTGGCCCTGATGCCTCCACACAATAGGTTTGTACCCTGGAGTCCCCCCAGTGGTGCTCCTTTGTCTGTTCTCTCCTAGGTGGCTGCTGGGAAGAAGAGGGTCATTGTCATTGGCATCTCGGCGGGCCTCTCTGTAAGCGTGAAGATAGGCAGAGTGGATCAATTTTATAGGGAAGAAGGGGTAGGAAAAGACTGGCAGAACACTTGTGAAAGGAATTTTCATTTTAGCTCATTTGGATCCAGTTGTATGAATGTGAGAATAGGGAGAAGGGATCCGTTCTCATAATAACTGTGCAGCAATCTATCAACAACCAAGATAGACAGACCAGTCCAGGGGTCAGCAAACTATGCTGGCTGCCTGCTTTTGTAAATAAAGTTTTACCAACATGGAGTTGTTTGTATTTACACGTATAGTCTATGGCCTCTTTTGTGCCACAACTCTAGGATTGATAGTTGGACAGAGCTCAGAGAACCCACAAACCCTAACATTCTCTGGCCCTTAACAGAAAAGCCTGTCCTCCAGACTAGCCCTTTGCTACCTAACAACAATCCCTGCACCAGCAGCACCAGCATCGCATGGGACTTGTTAGAAAATGCAGGATCTCAGACCCCAACCCAGATCCACTGAATCCGAATCTGAATTTTAACAAGATTCCCAGGTGTTTGTTTTGAGCAGCCCTAGGCTAGGTGACCCCACGTTTCCTGTCAACCCTGTAAGTTTCTGATTCTAAGAATCCAGTGAGCAGAAACCCAAATCCCACCTGGTAGGAGCTGGATATACACAAGGAGAGCAGCGTGCTGAACAATTTAGTTCAGCAATTTCCAAACTTTATCCTGTAGGAGATTACCTTGATGGTGTTTGATACAAGTGTAGGTCTCTCGGGGTACTTGTTAAAAATGTGCTCCTTGGGGCCGGGGATTTAGCTCAGTGGTTTCGCTGCCTGCTGCCCAAGCTCAAGGACCTGAGTTTGATCCCTGGTACCAAAAAAAAAAAAAAAAATGTGCTCCTGCTTCCAGTTCAGATCCAGTGGGTCTTTACTGGGCCTGGGAATTTCTGACAAGTATTCTGGGGGATTCTGAGGCCCAGGGGCCTTAGGCAGCACTCAGAGTAACTCCCTTGTCCGGTCCTCCCCTCTCACTGCCACCAGGCGCCCTTTGTGGCAGGCCAGATGGACTACTGCATGGACAACATAGCTGTCTTCTTGCCAGTCCTGGTTGGCTTCAATCCCGTGAACATGGCCAGGTGAGACTTCTGTAGGGACTGGGCAGCCCTAGGCTCGGAAACACATCAGATAGTACAATCACAAAAGAGGACAGATGCATAATGGGGTCCCCCTAAGCTGATGAGGTCATTTTTGTTTGGTTGATTGATTTAATTATTCAATTCTTGTTTCAGAAATGCAGGCCACATAAAATACAAGGTGGCATACATTCAGAACAGAGATGGAAAAGGCAAGGAAAGAAGGGCTGGAGGAACAAAATTGGGGTCAGGAAAACGTGCACCACAGAGATCTGTAGCTGTCTCTGGGGCAAGCCCATAGCATCTTTTCAAGGGAGTAGTGGCGCCAACTGACCACCTACTCCTCTGTCCAACTCCCTTGTTTTCACGCTCTCCTCATCACTTGTGGTGCTCTTGTTTCCTTTGGCTATTGAAATCTACCCCCCTTCCTTCCCTGTGCTACCAAATCACCTCCCTTTATTCTCTGTCTAAATTTCCACTTTGTCTGATCTCAGAGAAAGACAGCATATCAGACCAATAGTGTGCAGCTGAGGTTCTGTGTGTGAGTTGCTTGGGGATTGTTAAAAAGTAGGAAGAAAGAAGAAGAGCCAGGTGTGGTGGCACATGCTTGTGATCCCAGCACTCTAGGAGGCTGAGGCTGGAAGATCATATATTTGTGCCCAGCCTGGGCAATTAGCAACTTAATGAGACCCTGTCTTAGGATAAAAAATAAAAAGGGCTGAGGGTGTAGCTCATTGTGAAGGCCCTGAATTTTAAAAAAGAAAAGAAAAGATAGATTGATTCTTAGCCCCTGTGTTAGAGGCCAAGTTTGTTGGTTTGGGGTGAGGACTTGAAATGTCCATTTTTAGACATCATCCCTGGAGATTCTGATGTGTAGCCAGTGTTGGGGACTCTGCTAAACAAACCACTGAAAGCAGTAGCTTTCATTTGAAACTGGTTAGTCGACAGTCTGGATTATAAATCAGCCCCGTCACTGAGAGTTGTGTGACTCAGTACCCTAGAGCCCAATTATCACTGGATGAGCTGGCAGAAATGAGTTTCTGATCTTGCAAAGTGAGGATCAAAGTCTAGGTGACTGTTTCTCATGACTCTGGCAGAACGCAGAGGGCTTCCCTAGAGGGGCAGGTGAAAAACTGCCTGTGTTGTTTAGTGACACACAGCTTCCCCCAGACTCAGATCCTGTCCTGAGGTATGGAATTCTTCCTGCTTCCCCGCCAAGGTTGGCAATAGGAGCCCTTGTTACTGATGGAAAGGTGTGAGTGTGGAAAATGGCTAAGAGCCATTACCTGAGGTTACGATTACCTCAGGAGTTCTAGCTGCACTTGGAGGTCAGCTCAGGGGCCACAGCTTCTCCTTCTCAAGTTCCAGATGTGGTAGGATTTGCCTGAGATTTAAGGCTGGGTGTTAGCTGTGAAGATCTTGCAGAGGCAAAATAAGCGCACTCAAGTTCTGAACCTAGGTTCTTGAAAAATGAGACAAAAAACAGAGAAACAAAACATCAGTTTCATTATCAGTCAGTTAGACAACAGTGCTTTATGCACTGGCTAAGTGAGTTTGCTGCTTCCCTGTCCTAAAGGAAAGTGTGAGTATATGAGTGCTAAAGTTGATGCTTTCTATTGGGCATGTGAAGAACAAATCCCCTACATTTAATCAATCCAACCTTGATGGATTAGTTCTACTCAGTTGAGAAGTGTGATACAAAAAGCAGTCACCCAGCCACGTGGTTATCCTTATCTCTAAAAGGAAGAGGCTTACAGCACCAGACTAGAAGCACTGTGTTAACTGACCTAACTCCGAAAAGGAAGTGTGTGTGTGCCGGGGGGCATTCTACCTCCTCCTAACACTGAGCACAAGGAATGCTGAAAAGGTGCAGGTGATAAAAGAGGCCTGACTTGGCCACGGTGCAAGACATATTTTTGGGTGGGGGTGGGAGGGCTGGGAAGGTGGTAAAGAGGTTCTTTGAAATAAGGTAGAAGACTAATGCTGTGGCTGCAGAAATGGAAATTAAACCATAAGAAATGCAGTGTTACTTTTCGGTTATTTTTAACAGTGCCTTGCTAGGTAATCAGGCTGGTCTGGAACTCCTCATGTAGCCTGGGCTGGCCTTGAACTCATGATCCTTCTGCCTCAGCCTGGGATTATAGGCCTATACCAGCACATCTGGTTACTGTGCTACATATGTGTGTGTGTGTGTGTGTGTGTGTGTGTAGTAGTGGGACTGAATTCAGGGCCTTGCACGTGGTAGGCAAGTACTCTACCTCTGAGCTACATCCCAAACCCCATGGTGTTACTTCTCTGTGATACATACAGAAAGAAAAAGGCAGGCAACAACCCCAGATTTGAGATTAAGACTCAACTCTTCTATTTAATAGTTATGCCATCCCTCCTTTCCGACTAATTCCTAACAGGATTATTATGAGATCAATTTAAACAATGCCCTGTAGAAGCACTATGTAACCATTATCACCACAATTTAGTATTTTATAATAAAATCTCCATTCTTCTTTTTCTCATCTTATTGCATTGGTTAGGACCTCTAGATAACACTGCTAACAGGAACCCCTGACTTGCTATTAACTTTAGTGGGAATGCTTTTAGACCTTCACTATTAGGTAATTATATTTTGAGAACTTCACCAAATATTCTGAATTAGATTAAGAAAGTCCCCCCACCCTTTTTTGGTACCGGGGATCAAACTCGGGTCCTTGCACTGGTGCAGCAGGTGGTGAAACAACTGAGCTAAATCCCTGGCCTCAAAGAAGTTCCCTTTTGATACTAGTTTGCCAAATTAAAAAAATTACAAATCTGTTTTTAAAAATCAAGCACCAGCGCCGGGGATTAAGCTCAGAGGTTTCGCCGCCTACTGCGCAAGCGCAAGGACCTGAGTTTGATCCCCGGTACCGGCCCCCCCCCCAAGAAAATCAAGCACCATTTCTGCATCTACTGAAATGATAACATGGTCGTGTTCTGTTGTTACTATGGTGATTGCACTGCCAGACCTCAGATCTTGTATCATCTTTGTTCCTGGAATAAACCCTACTTGAGGTTATTACTCAATATGAGAGAGGTGACCTAGTTAAGAGACTTGAGTTCTTGTCATTTCCAGTCCCTTGGCTTTAAAAATCGACTTACATGCTGATGACTTCCAAATGTATGTCTTCAGCCCCAACCACTCCCCTAAACTCACACCCACTCTATACAGCTACCGATCTGAGTTCACGCGGATGTTCCACAGGAAACTCAAACCCACTTCTCTTGCCCATCTCTGTTAATGGTAATTCCATTCTTTCAGCTGCTCCGGCCCCAAAATCTGGGAGTCATTCTTTCTTCTTCTCTCACATCTGACATCTGATCAGTCAGCCAATGCTGTTGTCTGTACCTTCAGAATATATCCAGAATCTGACCACTTCTCGTGATTTCAACTGTTACCATCCTGATCCAAGTCACCATCTCTTGTCTGGACTCCTGGTGTGACCTCCTGAAAGGTCTCTTTGCTTCTGAATTAGCCTTCTCCAGAACTATTATCCATACCGAATCTAAAGTGATTCTTCTGAAACCAAGTAGGAGCCTGTCATTCCTCTATTTAAAGTTCCCTGAGGGCCCTTGTTATGGTTTGGATCTAAAATGTTCTCCTAAAGGCTCATGTGTTCAGGGATGAGGCTTTTGGAATATGGTCAAATCAAGAGGGCTTTAACTTCATCAGTGGATTAATCAATCTATTGATGGATTCATAATGTGGTGGCATTTCTGGGAGGTGATAGAACACTTAGGCGGTAGGCCTAGGGGAAGGGCATGGGTCACGGAGTGTGACCTAGGGGACTATGTCTGCATTAGGCCCTCCTCTCTAGTTCTCTCTGTGCTTCCTGGCTACCACAAGGTGGCAATATTCCCATCACACTCTTCCACCACAGTTTTCTTGCCTAAGCACAATGAGCAATGGAGCGGCTGACAATGGACTGAAACTGACTAAACTGTGAGACAAAATAAACCTTTGCTTCTTTAAGTTGTTTTTGTCAGGTATTTTTGTCATGGAACACTAATGAACACACTCTATCCCAGAGTAAAAGCCAAAGTTTTTATATTGGTCTATAAGGCCCAACATGATCCTTGGCTGTCTTTACCTCTTCGACTTCATCATTTACTATTTTCCCATCTACTCTGTTCTGGCCTCAGTCCTTTGCACCTCTGTCCAGAAAGCTCTTCTCATATTTCCACAGCTGCCTCACCTTCTTTAGGTTGTCACTCAAATTTCACCAGCTCTGCAGCACATTCTGCCTTTCCTGTTTTGTGACCACTCCCTCCAGTAACCCTATCTTTCCCTGTCAACCAGCCTTCATTAGTATGCAGGCTCCACGCGGGCAGGATTTATATTTTCTTCATTGATACCCCAGTATCTGGGATAGTACCTACTATTTGCCAGCTACTATTTAGTTAATATCTGTCAGATGAAATTGTATATTCTGTCATTGCAATTAAATTATTCTAAAAAATTTACTATTTAAAATAGGTGTGCCTGGGCTGGGGATTTAGCTCAGTGGTTCTGCTGCCTGCCTCACAAGCACAGGGTCCTGAGTTTGATCCCCAGTACCCCCAAATAAATAAATAAATAAATAAATAAAAATAGGTGTGCCTTTCTACCAGGCAAATCTTTAAATCTAAAGATTTTCAAGAAGGCTAGCCTCAACTTATTTTTGAGATGAAAATTGACAAAATTACTGGTCATCTCCTATTTGAAGTTGTAAAATCATGTATTAAAGACTAACTGAATAACCTAGAACTAGTTCATTACACTATTCTTTCTACTGTCATATAGCTTTGAAAATTTCCTTAATAAAAAGATTTTAAAAAGCTTTCAAGGGAAGCTAGGATGACAACTTAAAGGTGTAGAGGTACATGTCTTTATTTTAAAGAGTAGGTCCTATAGGGAGCCTTTTACCCAGTTTGATTTGAACTTTAAATTCCAGCTTACTAAGTAATTATTACTTGAAATATAATTGCTAACATCAGAAGGTTGTGAAGATGAAAATTAAGACACTTGTTTTGATAAAAGTTTTAAAGTTGAAAAGGAAAGGTAATAGGCAATATGCAGCCGAAATTTTAGTACAGAGAAGTATATGATAGTTACTTTGGATTGAAAAACAAAAGCAGAATTGAACAAGGCTAGACTGCATCTTCAGATTAAGGAAAGACATTTGTTTCTGTAACAGGACAGTCTCCCTGTTAGCTGACATGACACCTTGGTCCACTTAAGAGTTCAGTCCCTCAGCTTCTAGAGAGAATGGTTTTAAAGGCCAGTATAGGAGAAATTTCACAAAGAGCCATCTTACTCTTGTTACTTTCAACGTGAAGAATCACTTCTCTGCAGCATTATATTGTAGGAAATGAGATAGTGGGGTGTGCTATCTACTCACTTTGAGAGAAAAGGTTGGAAAGAGTGTCTCAACTGCTCTGCCTTTTTCGATTTCTCAGTTATGGCTGTAGTCAGCCCAGTCAGCTGATTCTCAGTGAGGAAGTAATTTCTGAGAAGTGTAGAGTTTAACAGAAGCATATTATCATCCATAAATAGAAAGCCTGAGAACTTGATGAAATATTAATGATAAATGCTAATGTTCTGCAAACTCTCCAAACAGGAGGCCTAAACACTGTAGCAAGGCAGTGTAAAAGAAGGGCTCAACCACATTTGAACCAGGGAGGGCTTCTGGGAAAGGCATCTGAATTGAAACCTTGAAGAATGAGTAGGAAGAAGAAAACATTACAGGTGGAGGGAAGAGACTGTATGGTTAATGAAAGTGAGAACAATAAATGTAAGAAAAAAGCCCAGGTCAGTGTGGCTGGACCATTTTGTTCTGAGAGGGTATAGAGCAGTGGTGGCGAATCTATGACAAGCATGCCAGTAGGCACACAGAACCCTCTCTGTCAGCCGATGAGCCAGGCAACTCGGCAGCCGAACATCACACAACAGTGTACATCGATAGGGGCCATGCGCACGCTTGGAAAGGGGTTGGGGCACCAGGTGATGACGCCATGCCCCTCGACTTATCTGCAAGTCACTGAGCTTTCACATGGCCGGTCAGTGCGCTGCCAAGGAGACATGTATGTATGCACGCACACTTGGACTGGCTGTGAGTTTTAATACATTTGTTTTTATTAACACAAGATTTTAGCTTTGAGTTTGATGAAAAATTGAAATCTAATATCCAAGATTTAGCAAAGATATGTTTCAAAGATATGTTCTAAGAGACTGAGATTCTGTTAATGTGCTGTCCCCCTGGCATATTTGGATCTGCAGCATCATACTCAGTTGTCTGTGAGGAATTTTTGAAAACAAGAGCATATATATATATATATATATATATATATATATATGGACTGTGAGTTTAGCAGGAGCGCTCACAACATAGGAAACGCACTCAGATGCCTTTTTCAGAGCAGGCCCAAAGCAGGTGGTCAGTGGAACATTGGCCCATCGCGCTGGTGGTCAGCAAATTCAAGGAAAATTGAAGGAATATTCCCAGTATCTCAGTTTTTGCAACTATCTTTCTAAAATAAATCACCTTCCAGCTTTCACATTTCACTGTGGATAGCAAAACATGGTAAGCCTCTCTTTGATGGAGATTTTTATTAAAATGGCCATGTTGTTTGGAAGCAATTACTCCCTTTTTCATGATTTCTCAAAGATAAAATTATGCAACATGTCTCTGAGATGCCTCTTAGCAGAAATACTGTTAAAGACTGAGTCCTGTGCATGGCAAGTGATGTTGGTCAGCAGCTCACCACTGACTTACAAAAGGCAGCCTGTTGCTCCATGTGCTTGGGTGAAAGGACAGACATAAATAATCACGCAAGGCTAGCAGTGATTTTGCATTATGCTGTTGGTGACATCGTGAGAGAAGAGCTTGTAAAACTGGTGTCTTTGCCTGGAAGATGTCTAGCCCTTGTGGGCTAGACATCTGCAGTGCTGTGAGGGAGGCTTTTTTGTTGCAAGACCTAAGACCAGAAAAAGTGGTTTCAGTTAATAGTGATGGGCACCTTGCGTGGTGGTGGGCGGTGGGTAACTGTGCAGTAGGATCAGTGGCAGGTTTCATTCCAAAACCCAACAACTGGATCTTGGGTCCAGTTCTTCCCAGCCACCTCACTACGGACCTGAGCTTCAGTTTCATCTTCTCTAACCTCCTTTAATTGTTTTCAACAATTTTTTTTTTTGTACCGGGGATCAAACTCAGGTCCTTGCGCTTGCACAGCAGGCAGCGAAACCACTGAGCTAAACCCCTGGCCCTGTTTTCAACAATTTTTGAGCTAAATCCTCAGCCCATTTTCAACAATTTACAGATCAGATATATGTGAAAGTACTAAACAAACATAAGAGTTAGTGGCATAAATGGATATTTGCTTAGTGCATTGCCTAGCAGAACAGAAAGGAAGAAAAAAATTAACTGACGTATAGTCTCCATTGTAGGAAAGAGCAGCACAGACAGGCATCTCTGTACTGCCCACTGTCTGTACTGCACTGGCTCATCCAAAATGGAAGACATATTACACGGTCACCTGGGCCCTTTACTCAGGGACCCTGGAATGGAAGGAAAGCTTAGCTTCTTTTTGCAACCCAATGTCTCCAGCTTGCTATGAATACCTGTAGGCTTTGCTTTTATAGGCTGTACAAGTTGCTAGTGTTCTGTGACAAGCACAAATGATTACATCAGAGCCAAACTCCACAGCCTATGAGAAACATTCACAAGAGCCCGAAAAAAAGAAAGAGTGCTTCCAAGCATGATCCAAGAAAACCAGACTCTACCATTATGGATCCTGTATCACCGCCCCCCCCCGCCCCCCGAGTATTGGGGTTTGAACCCAGGGCCTTACACTTTGAAACAGATTCTCATTAGCTTGCCCTGGCTGGCTTTGAACCTGGGATCTTCTTGTCTAAGCCCACCAAGTAGCTGGGATTACAAGCATGTGCCACGGTGCCAGGCCCCGTCAGCTATTCTCATAGCTTCCCCACAAGGAACCTGCATCTTCTAAACTTCTTTGAAACTAAAAGGATGACAGTTGTTTCATGGAGTGCCTTCTTCATCTCATTTAGGTATGCAGACAGAATGTCCTGGCCAGATGACCATATGCCAAAGATCACCCCATTTGGTCGAGTCCCCCCCGGCAGGCTTTGAGGAGTTGGGCTTCTCAGCCTTCAATTTATTGTCTCTCTTTTCAAAGCTATATTGTTCCCTCATATGAGAAAGCATGGCCTATGGTCACACAATGAGATTAGTGTGCAGATTCCAAACCAATTCTAAATTACACAGTCCAGGATAGTGAGTCCAGAGTTTGGAATAGAAGATGTGGCTTCATGTCCCAATTTCATTGAAATAGTAGTGTTTGTGTGATAACCTGGCAGTTTTCTCTTTACAGCTCTCTGAAAAGTCTGTGGATTAGATGAGATAATGAACACTTTAGAAACTGTTGCAGAACAAAGTTTTTTCTCTGAATGCTTTTTGTCAACAGCTACAGTTTATTGTGTAGAAGAAACAGAAACCTATACTTCTGGTTGGACAGGGCTGGTTATGAAAGACACCTTAGCAATCAGATGGTACAGTTTCCATTTGAGGATCCCAAAGCCTGGTAAATATTCTTCTTGCCGCCAAAGGCTGACTTCAATTACCGTCCAGTCCACTGGCTGACATAACTGTAAGAACATGTTTATGAGAGCTCCGAACACTAGTTAACAATTTAAAAAACAGCTCCCTGAGATTCCTTCCTGTCTTCAGGCCTTCATATGAGCTGTTCTCCGGAACCCTGCTCACTCTGACCCTCACTGAGCTATTTCGGCACCATCCTGCAACCTCCTCTCAAACATCACCTCTTCTACAAGGAGACCTGCCTTGATCCTCAACAAAGCCGTGATCACAAAGCAACTTAGAATGCTCCTTTGTGCCACTTAATTCAATCCTGATTATAACTGTTCCCCTCCTTGTGAAGAGAAGTTCCACAGGGCAAGATCCCTTTCTGTCTGCAGCCTTTCCTCTCTCTGGAGCTGTTGACGAAGAATACAATGTGTTGAATGAGTGAATGGAGATAGTTCTGTGTTTCTCAATTTTGTTAAATGAGTTCTGGTAGCAGGCTAAAAGGGTTCAGGATAAAGGAATGCTCCTTTGGCAATGTTCTTCAATAAAAAGAATTTATGGGCTTGGGCCAGGGATTTAGCTCAGTGGTTCCGCTGCCTGCCTTGCAAGCGCAAGGACCTGAATTTGATCCCCGGTAACAAAGGAAAAGAAGAGAGAATTTATGGGCTGAATTAAATCATCAAGATCTCCAGAGGCACAGGAATGGCCAAGGGCAAGCGTGCTCTGAACTACTCAGGTTCTCGAGTGGAGGTGCTCTTCTCAGAAGCCCAGTCAACACCGGTACAAACAAGCGGACAGTTGTCCTTTTTTTTTCTTTGTCAGGGCCTAAGAGACAGTTTCCAAGGTCTTTGCGAACGGAATCTAACAGGCAAAAATCACAAAGAAGGTAAAGTTTCCTTATTCCAATCTCATTTTTCCAGGACTGTTGTTCTCTACAGGAGTAGATACTTTAAATCAATGTTTAGCCCATCTAAGAGAAGTCATCACTTTTATCTTATCTGAACTGTGGGAAAGAAGGTGTTGTTGTCCCATAAATACGATTTCAGACAACAGCTGCGAGTCTTGTGTGGGAACGTGAGGAACAGGCCTCCTGCTTCCCTCTGGAATCACACTTGCTTACTCCTCTTACCCTGGCCCCACTTAGTCAACTGTTGGTGAATTTTGGCTGCCTTAAAAATACATAAACAAGAAACAGGGCCTGACTTTTATAAAATGCATTATCACTTTGAAGGAACATCCTCAAGTAAAAATCAACATCTGGAGCTGGGGATTTAGCTCAGTGGCTCCACGCCTGCCTCGAAAGCACAAGGTCCTGAGTTCGATCCCTGGCACCAAAAAAAAAAAAAAAGTGAACATCTATATCAATAAATGTTGTATAAAAAACTAGAATCAAGAGAGATCTGGACTCTCATGGCTCTGAAGTGCTGGTGGACCAGATCTCCTGGCCCCAGACACACAAGAGCCAGAGCGTTAGACAGATGGTCGGCTTAGCGTTTCCTAAAGACCTCTATCACAATTTCACTTTGATCTCATGCTTCACTGGGTTGTTCATATTAGGGTGACTTTGAGGATCTCTGGCTTTAAGTATCCTTTCTTTTATTATCCTTTAATAATTTGTTAGTCATTCTAGGTTTTGACAGTTCATGAAGACTGTAGGTTTCATTTCTTCCCTGTAAATGAAGAGGCAACCCATGAGGTTGTTAAACAAATTCTATTCAGTAGCTGGAAAAGTGAATTTCCTGTGGAATGACAGAAATTACATAGAAGCAAGCAATTTTATTTTCCTCAAAGGTAGCAATAATTTTAATCTGTACACACATAAAACAAACAGTGCAATTATAAAACCTTGAAGGTGACATGCATATTTTAAGGTGCAGTTGGGACAGGGGAGGATGTTAGCATCTCAAATTTTCCTTACCAATTTTCTTTCTAGTTCCTTATGCAAAAGCACTGAGTCAGGAAACTTCATCTGGAATGCTGAAGTTAAAGGTGAACTTCCTGAAGTCTGTAGGTCTAAATATCACAAACAAAATGGAAATAACCTCCTAGAGCAGTTTTGTAGGGACTAGAGTAATATGGCTGGGGTTTCAAGCTGGAAATGAATGAATTCAGGGATGCATTTTTTTTTTAAAACTAAGAGATAATGTTTGTAACTGAGCGTCCTATTTCTCTGTCATAGTTGCTACCCATGTGAGCCCTTCCACCGGTTTTCCTATTCGGTATAGTTTCTGAATAGATGCTGTTCAATGGAGTCATCTGTAACTAGGGTGGTGAGATGCAGAAAGAAGGGCCCGGGGAGATGGCTTCTTCCTTGAAGTCTGAGTCCATGTTCCTTGTCCACATTGGTTCTCACGGCCTTTTCTCTGCTGTGGAAGCAGAGGCAGCTGGTGCAGAAGGTCAGTGTTGTCATCATTTACAGGCCCAGGAATGCAGAAAAAGGTGAGTGGCAGGAGTTTACTTTTGTTTCTTCCACAATGCCTTTCTCCAGCTTTCTGGGCCTGCAATGGAACTTGTAGAACTAGAAAGTCAGTTCACTGGCTCCTTTCTCAGAGGCCAGGATGAGATGGGATGTGGCAGGGTGACAAGATACAAAGGGAAAACATGGTACCAATTAGCCTCAGAGCAGGAGAGAGAAATTTATATATGCACTGATAGAAATTCAAATTCCCAAAGTCAATCTAAGACAAAAAGCAGATTTTCCTTGAGCACTGATTTCCCTCTGTACAAGCAGCCCGTGAACTCCTGGTCGGGTGAGTCCAGACACTGGGGCGTATGTTGCAGTTCAGCTGGAATGGCTCTTTCTGCCAGTGCCACTCTGGCATGAAGCCCAAAGTAAATCCACACATGGTGCCATAGTTACTAAAATAGTGAAACATTACTAGCCAAATGTAACTGCAATTCAATCAATGTTATATTTCACACACAAATTTAGAAAAATCAAATGTGATGATAAAAACATAAAATTAAACAGAAGAAAATCAATTTCTACAAGAAATCAAATGTATTTACAGTAAGATTAAGGGAAAAATAAGCTACTTGGATCATAAATTTAATTTTATTTTCAATAACTTTAGCTACCTCACCTGTTAGTTAATACAATAAAAGCGGAAAGAGCAGGCTACCTTCCCCCCAAGATTTAATCAGAAAATTGTATCTACAGTAATTGACAGAACTTACTTTTTTGTCCTTTACCCATCTCATCAAAAATTATTGCATTTTCCCCCAAACTGATTTTTTTGGATTCCTCTGTCTATATACTCATTTTTTCCTCTTTCCTGGAGGCATCTTGGTTTAAATCCATCTTTTAAAAAAGGAGAAGGGGTGCATATGTGGAGGCAAAATATTCTCTTGAAGCCAACAGGTACAGAATTGCTTGAAGAGGCTGATTGTACACACAAGCTGCCTGGAGTTGGGCCCGGAGGGCTGTTGGGTTTCGAGGAACGTGACAGCCTTTGGCCTTTGGAGGACGGACACAAAGCCCCACAGGGCCCTCCTTCCTGGGCAGGGTCAGGACTGAGCTGGCAGGGTGGAGTTTCGTCTTCCCCTTAGAACTTGTCATTTTGGTTCTCCTCCAAAAGCCTTCATCCAGATAAGAAGCCAATAACTGATTACAAAAATAAGAATAATTAAATTTGGCTCTCAAGAAATAGATTGTCCAACTGTTCTGCCTTGTCATTTTTTTCAATATCCAAGGCCTTTACAAAGAAAGAAACAAAAACATCTCTCAATCTCCCAACAAAGGTGAACTTTTTTTTTGTTTTTGCTTTTTGCTCCAAATGCTATGACCTGAAGAATGGCTGCAGAATGAGATATCAAAAATCTCAGAAAAATATATAATATATTTGTATATCTCTGTATGTCTATTTAAATTTCACATTCCTTTAAAAGTGGTTATTCAGTCAGTAGCTGCTGAAGGAGGCTCTTCTGCTGGGCCTGGGGGGTCTGTGGTCCTGGCGTGGGCTTTTGAGATCCCAGTGGACCAGGCTGGTTCAGGTAAGGGTCCCCGCCTACCAGATTCACTGTACACTGGACGTCAGCAAACACCTGAACCTGTTGCACCTGCTGGAACACAAATAAAAGATGTGTTTAGACAGAAGGGTCTGCCCCCCCGGCTTATGAGTGGGTACTACGTGAAGTGGAAACTCACTAGAGCATTCCTCTAGTCTGTAGTCACCACAGAGAAGAACTCTTCTGTCTTCTTGTCCTACAAAAAGAAAATCGCTGCACTCATTTTGCTCAGGAAAGTTCACACTTTAAAAATAAAATCAAAATTGGAATGGTCACGCCTCCTACAGGGTTGCCATCAATACTGAGAGTTGAGTGTCACAGCTAATATTAATCGCCAAGGTTTGGAAAAGCCCAGTTTCACAGTCTGGGTATCCAGAGTAAGGTTTTAAAAAATAACATGCTATTTGGAAAACTAGTTTAAAATAGTATTCTACAGATGACTTTAGTTAGGAGAAAAAGTCTTTATGATGTCATTGAGAAATTAAGGACTCTAACCCAGTATTAGCAAGATAAATGACCACAACTCAGTAACAGGACATCAGCATTACTAAGGTTAATGTTTGTCCAGAAGTTTTAGATAGTATCTAAGTATATTATCACACCACTCCTTTACATACTGGCTTTAGAATTACAACAAAATATCAATAGAACAATTATATATTTGACTTTTTTTTCCAGCTAGACATTCCGCTTAAACACTTGAGCTAAAAATAACAGTATCTATTAGCTGAAAACAGTGTGAATTTTCCCTTTACGTTCAGTAGTACTACATGTATTCCTTAAAGATGTCTAAAGATGCACAGTTTTAGCATTTTCTATTGAGAAAACAAAGCCAGAAGTTAGTCTTTACCAACAATTCTTGTTAAAAAGTTGTTTGTAGAACTGATTAAGGCCACTATCACACTTTTCAATGTTCCAGACCACAAACGGAACTATGCCTTCCTAAGGCATCTAAGTGTCTCAAACTTTGACAAACTTGTGCCTCATGTTTAATAGGATCATAAAACATTTAGTGATTTTTTTTTTGTCATTCGTCACTAATGCATGCCAATTACATGCAGCTTTTCTGAAAGCTCTTCTAAATAGAACAAAAGTTGTTTTCTACTAACCCCTATTGGCCAAATGTCAGATATTTTTTTTATTTTGTTTTTTGAGACAGTCTCGCTATGCAGTTCAGGCAGGCCTTGAACTCACTATGCAGCCCGAGTTGGCCTCGAACTCACCATGATCCTCCTGCCTCAGCCTCCCAAGTGCGGGATTACAGGTTTGTACCACTACACCAAGCTCAAATGCCAAATATATGAACCATCAAATTTCTGTATTAATCTAGCTCATGGTCTCTTATCCTTAATCCGTCTATATCCCATGTCTATTTCCTGACAGCTAAGGGAGACAGCCCCTGAGTTGAGCTTTAAATCTCTAGTTAGACTGGGATCATTTTTCTCATCTTCCTCTTTGCCTAGTTTCCGACTTTTGCTCCTTGGCCCTGTCTGCTCCCATGTTTTCCTCTCATGTGGCCTCTTTCTCCTGTCTCTAAAGCACACCAGCTCCAAGTATGTGCTCCAGCCGCCTCTGTGCGCTCCCCAGGCTGTGCTCCAGGATCACTCATTCCTGCTCTTTTACTCTGGGACCTTGATTCACCAGGCCCTTCCTCTTGCCCAGGGCAATAACCCCCTACCTGCCCTCTCCCTGCTTCTCTAGTCTGTGTTCTTCTTTTTCTTTTCCATCTGACTCCTCCCCAGCTCTACACCCTCACTTTCCAACACAGATGGCTCTACATACTCTGCCAATCCTCCTCTCCCATTTTTTCTTCTTCTTTTCTGGGTATTTGTCTCTATATCGCTATCTAATGCAGCCCCCTGCTTCTGTTTGGCAAATACAAAAACACAGGAGTGAACAGAGTTCATGATGGGCTATAACAAAGAAGATTCTGCCACCCAAACTTCACATAAGCATAAACCATAGCGCTTTTTGGGCACCCCCAGCCTCTAGTGCTAGGGATTGAACCTAGGGCCTCATGCATCCTAGGCAAGACTCCACTACTGAGCTGTATCTCCAGCCCTAGGCACTGACTTTTAAATCAATATAGTATAAAGTTCCATGTTTATGTGTTTCTAAATATGAAATATTAGGGCAGAGCCTAAGGTGATTTTGTCCACAAATATTTAAAATCATTCTTGATAAAGGCATGATAAAATAAACTAGAGAAGAAGTTCTACTTTAAATACAAGATAGTCTATTTTTGAAGTTAAAAAACCTGAGAAGAGAAAACCAAACTCTAAAATTTATTTCAGCCTTTTTTAAGAAAAAGATTTGGAGACAGAGTTTCACTACATAGTCCAGGCTGGCCTCGAACTTGAAGTGATCTTCCTGCTCAGTCTCCCAAGGTCTGGGACTGCAGATGCACACCTCCGCACCAGGCATTTCAGCTGTTCTGAACCATCACCTGTAGACTAGACCTTGGACTTGCGCTGCCACACCTTCACAGATGGGCGAAGGCTGACATGGGAGAACTTTAAGATCTGCCGGGGAGGAGCACAGGGTGAGAACAAAGTGCCGGCCTCTGAAGATTCTCCAGCACAGTTTTTACTTCACTTCAAATATTGTCCTAGTTGGTTGTGTTTTGATTTTTGCTTTTTGTTTTGTTTGGTACCAAGGATCGAACCCAGGCGGTGGCACCACTGAGCTAAATCCCTGGCCTCTGGTTGTTTTTTGCTTTAAGGGATCTGTAGTGTTGCCTAGTTCACGACTTTGTGAGTGTGAGACAGACTGTATTCATTATACCATCACAAAACGTCCTCTCTTTACCCTCGTAAGGTGTGAGTACTTCCTAAGACTCAGACCCTGGACACAGTTTCCTAACCAATCTTTCTCCCCAGAACCAGGTGCCGGGCAAGTCTCCCTTCACTGCCTCCACCTTGAGATAAAGTCTAACCTAGCGCCCCCTTTGGGGATGACTATGTCTGTAGGACTAAGTCTAGATCCCTTAGTTTAATACTCCGCCTGGAAATCCACTTCCATCTACTGTAGCAATTGTATCTTCAGTGAATGTGGTTTCCAGGACAATGCTAAGATACTATTATTCTCTCTCTCTAGTCCAGCCTGACCTGGCCTCCAACAACCATACCCTTCTCCTTCACTTGGTCTGAGAACTGTGCTTCAAGGCCCAGTTCAGTTAATTTTCTGTGTAAATCTGCTCTGAGTACTTCAACAATTTTTCCTTTCTTTTTTTTTTTGGTACTGGGGATTGAACTCGGATCCTTGTGCTTGCACGGCAGGTGGCGAAACCACTGAGCTAAATCCCCAGGCCCCCTTTGTTTTTTAAAAATTTATTTTTAATTATTTTTTCATTACCAGGAATTGAACTCGGGACCTTGTGCTTGCGAGGCAGGTTCAGCACTACTGAGCTAAATCCCCAGCACTCCTTTGTTTTTTTTTTAGTGCGAGGGATAAAATCCAGGACCTTGAAGACACTAGGTAAGTGCTTTTCACTGAGCTCCACCTTCAGTCCTCTTTTTCCTTTCTTTGAATAGTTACGGCTCTTGTTATTCATAACATAAATTTGATAGTTTGCCTTCTTTGGCTATGTGACAATTTATATGGATGTATTTGTAAGTTTTATATTTCCGGGCTGGGGATTTAGCTCAGTGGTTCCACCGCCTGCCTTGCAAGCTGAGGACCTGGGTTTGATCCCCAGTACCAAAAAAAAAAAAAAAGTTTTATATTTCCACAGGGCCTATGTAGTATGGCAGAAATAGCTAGGACTTTGGTGTTAGTAAGACCCAAGCCTGAATCTCAGCCCCTCTTCTTTCTAGCTTTGTGAATGGTGCATGCAATTAAACCTCCTCACGTTCTGTTTCTTCATCTGTGAAGAAAAGGAGTACCACTTCCTTCATAGGTTACAGCAAGGCTGAAAGAAGATAAAGCATACAACGCCCAGCACAGTGCCTGGCAAATCATACATTTCACAGTGGAAGTTCCTTTCTTGTCTTCTCCCCCCAGTTTACCCAAAGATCCAGAAAGGTAAGTATTTCTATCTCCATTTGTAGCAAAATGCCTGTGATAAAAAATATTTTTAAGAGACTAAAGACTAAACCAAAGTTTATTAAAATTTCTAAATTTAGGTTAAAAGAGGAAAGTGGCCACCTTGCTGTTTGCACTGCTCAGAAACGTACTTCTGAAGAGGCAGAGTAGACAGCAGACACCATTAATCTGAATTTACTGAGATCTTTTGAGGTGTTGGATTAAAGTGAGTTTGAGCACTGTTTATTTACAAAATAACAATTAGTGGCCACATTTGTGAATCCATTACCCTCTTCAAGCACTGAGTTAGATCTTCTGAAAGCTTATCTCATCAAACCCTCTCAACAGTCCTGTAAGCGGACATCTTGTTAGTCCTGTGGTCACACGGCAGCTCAGAACTTCTGTAATAAACCCACAATGACACGGTAAGAGCAGAGCCAGGCTGCACAACAGGACCTGACCCCCAAGGTCAAGCTGTTGACCAGGAGGCTACATGAAGCCCTCCATGGATCTAGGGTGTAGCTGACAGCTCCGGGCTTAGGATTTTCTTACTGACCTGGGTTCCATCTGCCTCTGTTTTGAGAAGGTCGGTGGATGACAGCTGGTTGCAGTAGAGGCCTGTGTGTCTCAGTGCTGGGTCATTTATCTATGAAAAGTGAACATAAGACCAAATTACTGTTTAGTTATTTAAGCTGAAGAACAAATTCTTCAATGAAAAACAATGGCACTGGCAGGAAAGTAATAGGAAGGCAGGAAAAATAAAAGCTTGGCAATTTACTACATTGCTGCAAATCCCCAAGTTTCCCTTGCAGGGGTGGCAAGTGTGCAGGGAACATGAGGGGAACTTCTGGGATGCTGGTGACATCATTTTGTAATCTGGGTGTTGGTTATTCAGGTGCATTCCGTTTTGTGAAAATTCATTGAGTTGTATACTTTGTGGATATTCTTTTTTTTTTTGGTACCGGGGATCTAACTTGGGTCCTTGCGCTTGCGCAGCAGGCGGCAAAACCACTGAGCTAAATCCCCAGCCCCTGGATATTCTTACATATAGTATTTTAATAAAAAATGAATTCTCCCCACAAGTTAATTAACAAAAGACTTCTACTTCAGTCAAGATTCAGTAACAGGGATATTAGTCTGAATTCACTTAAAAATGGACAAAATGTGTGAAACAAAGGCACTCAAGAAACTGGACAAAGGCAGTAAGGGGCAGTGATCCCTAAGAGTTGGGAAACAACTGAGGAGTCCCTGTGGGAGCGAACTCCCAGCCTATACCGGCTGGCAGTCTCCATGAGCTAAGAAGCTGCAGCTGGAACCTGAAGCTCAGAATATCATTGTAGAGAGAGGCTCCGAGAGGAAGCACTGGAGATGTGCAGAGGCCCTCGAAGTCTATAGCCCAGCAATGATCAGCTCACAGATGCAGGAAAAAGAGTCACTTGGACAGATGGATGGAGTAATTCTCAAAGACCACACAGGTCTGGGACTAGGTCTCAATCCCAACAGTGTGAATGGAAAATGTCATAATTCATATAGTATCAGGTAGCATAGTAGAATGATTTTGCCTCAGTAGTAAGGCAAAGTTAGCCCTAGAATAAATACTGCCTGTCTCACCAAACAATGGACAAGACTTGAAAGGATTAAATTGTGTCCAAATAACCTAACCATTTCCTAGAAAAAGGCTCAAGAATGCTTATAGGAATATAAATAAGGTAAAAGTCACACCTGGCACCCAATAAAAATACCAGATATGTAAAGAAGCAGAAAAATATGAACCATAATGTAAAAGAAAATCAATTAAATTCAACCCCCAAATGATTCAAATGGCAGAAGTGATAAGTGAGGGTACCAAGACCATTCTAATAACCAAAGTCCAACTCCCCCCAAGCCAAAGAACAACTTGCCAGGGCCCATGGTACATGGCACTGGGACCTCTGAGGCGTGGAGTGCAGTGTGTGAATCAAGGAGCTTAAGGGACTCCAAGAGCAAAGAAAACCACACCAGAGTATATCATCATTAAATTGCTTAAAAGAAATTATACGGAAAAAAATATAAAATCAGCCAGAGAGGAGAAAAAGTCAACTATGTACAGAGCAACAAGTAAAAAATGACAGGAGACCTTTTGTTCCTGTTTCACATTATCTGTTATACATTTTGGTCCTCATTTACACTTGCAGTTTCTCACACTAGAGAAACTATTCGGTATTTATACATGTGTGTCCTGTTTATTTCATTTAAGAGTATCGCCTCAATGTGCATCCATTTAGCTATAAATGTCAAGGGAAGAGGAAGTGGGGCGGTGGGGAAAGGAAAGAAGGGAAGGGAAAAGTATGAGAAAAGGAGGAAAAAAATGGAAACAAAGTTTTTGTAAATAGGGAGGGCCGGAGAGTGGAAGGGAAGGAAGGGAAGGGGAAAAAACAAGAACCTAGATATATCATGTACAGGTACAAATTTCCAATGATGAATGTGATCATAAGGCATACCTAAAATGTGCCAATAAATGTAATGGAAAAAAATGACAGCAGATGTCTCATCAGAATGCTGCATCAGAAGATCTTTAAAATACTGAAAGCTGAGCTGGGAGCGGTGGTGCATGGCTGTAATCTCAGCACTCAGGAGGCTGAGGCAGGAGAATTGCCAAAAATTCGAGGCCAGTCTGGGCTACATACTGAATTCAAGAACAACCTGAACTACATAACGAGACCCTGTCTCAAAAAACCCAAAACAAAACAAAACAAAAACCTGTAATAAACCTGAAAGCTAAAATTGCCAACCTAGAATTTAGCAGAAAGAACAAACAAAAACTAAAAGAATCACCATCAGCAGACCTACACTATAAAAAAACATTAAAGGAGCCAGGCACAGGGGTGAACACCTGTAATGCCAGCACTCTGGAAGGCTGAGGCAGGAGGATCACAAGTTCAAGCCCACCCTGGGTAATGGAGCAAGACCCTGTCTCAAAAAAACAAAACAGGTCTGGGGATAGCTCAGTGTGAAGACCCTGAGTTCAATCTTTTATACCCAAAAGAAAACAAAAATAAAAATGGATTTCTACACAAAAAAGTAATTGGTGTTTATATATTTTGAAGTCTTGCTATAAATTATGGCCGTGTAGCAATAGCCTGGTCACCACAGTCGGCTTTTTGGTTGCTGGTCTGCGTAATAATAGTAACTATAGGAAGTTACTCCAATAATCTTCTTAAACATTACTTTGAAATTGGTCATTCCTACAAATCTGCAGGAGGCTCCAAGACAACTCTAAATGCTTAGCTGGGATGCAACATCTCCAAAGAGCTTGTGACATAAATACTAAATATGATATAAACAGCCTTTAACTTTCTTAGGCTTTTCAACCTGTATTTCTGCCTAGGTTATTCTGTGAGAGTCAGTCTTGAATGTTCTTTTCAAATCTCGCTCTTTTTCTCCTCTGTCTCTGTGTCTGTCTGTCTCTGTCTTATGGTACCAGAGACAGAAGCTCAGAACCTTCACAATGAAATTAACTATATCCTGCCCTATTTATTTATTTTGAAATTTTGAGACAGTGTCTCACTAAGTTGCCTAGGCTGGCTTCAAACTTGTGATCCTCTGCCTCAGCTTCTTAAATAGCTGGGATTACAGGTGTGTTCCACCATACCTGGCCTTCAGTTCTCCTTTTGAAGGCAACTTTTCCATGATGCTTTTCCTGACCAGTCTCTTTCTTTAAACACTCAGCAGTCAACTGTTTATGTCAAACTCTCATTCGACATGAAGATGCATGGTCCTGTGGGAGGTTACCTCTTACACAATTGTTTTGTTCTTATTCAATCCATTGTTCATGTGGTATCTCAACATATTACTCTGCATGTTCCACAGAGCTACCTTTGTAGATAGTAATGAATACTTGTTAATTAAAAAAGAGAAATGAAGAAAATTTAATATTCAAGCTATTGTGCATAACATTTTATAATAGATCAAAAACCCTAAAATTTCATGAGACTAAAATCTTATTTTTAAAGACTGCTGGGCCGGGGATTTAGCTCAGTGGCACCAAGGCTGTCTCCAAAGCACAAGATCATGAGTTCAATCCCTGGTACTGGGAAAAAAAAAAGACTGCCAAAATTTCCATTGTATCTTTAGGGTCATCAATTGGCAAAAGACAGTGGAAAAGAACAGAGGAGCACGGTTATTTCTGGTGAGTAATTGTCAACATACGTTCATGTCCTGGGGACTGTGAACAGTGGTGTGCGCGCGCTGTGTGTGGTAAGCGTGCAGCCATGCCACTTACCTGCTCAGGGCACACAGTGTTCATTCCTGGCATCTGCAAAGAGCTCATCTGCATCTGGCCCATCATTGGGTTCATGTTCTGAACATTTGTATTTCCACCTGCCATGGACACGGTGATGCTCATGTTGTTGTACACTCCTGGCTGTGCAGGTGTGGGCTGGTTCTGGACAGCTTGACCGAACACACTGTTAACTCAAAAACAATGCCAATTACACCCACCGGTCATGGATAATGTGACTGGATTCTGTTTTACATTGATAGAATTCAAGTAAAATATTTTACATTCTTAAGTGACATGCAAAACTGTATCTTCCTGTATCAGGACTGAATATAATTCAGATACATTTTGAACTCTGCCCAATGGGTTTAAATCTGAAAGTTACGATTATCTCCTTAGACCCAAAGACAGATAGCCTCATGTCTTTTCCAGGAAGCAAAATACAAGGGCAATTATGATTTTCAGTGGGTCTGTTTTACTGACTCCTTCTTCATGGCCAAGTTCTGAACGGTTGTTCTAACAAAGGTGTCAATTTTGTGTGTGTGTGTGTGGCGGGGGGGATTGAGATGGTCTCACTATTTAGTTCAGGCTGGCCTTAACTCCGTATGTACTTAGGCTGGCCTTGAATTGTCATAGCCAAGGCAATTCTCCTGCCTCAGCCTCCCAAGTGCTGGGATTACAGACATGCACCACACACCCAGCCTCAAATTTTAAATCAGTATGTATTAGTAGGTAGAATAGTATGGAAAAGATTCAAAGTAATTCAACTTGCAACTTTGGATTTGAACCCTGAAAATTCTCAGGATACAAATATATACATCTAAAGGAAAATGATATGAATTTTATCTTTCATAAGATCTATGAAACACCACCTATTCTATGATTATAAATCAATTGTTAATTCTGGAGATTTTGATTCCAAAAATGATTTTTGCCATCATGGCTTGTTTATTCCTTGTTAGTTCCCACATGGTAAGCAGGATGTACTGACACTTACAGCTGCCAGTAAATTAAGGTAATCAGACTAAAATTAACAGGCCAAGAAGCAGTGTATTTATCATGTCTGAAGAAAAGCTGCAAAAATTTCCCCAAGTAATTACAAAACAAATGCTCACAGGAAATCATATGCTTTGGAGTGGCCAAGAAGGCATCGGTGGACCATCCACTGATGTCTGCACAATATGTGTGCTGTGGGGCAGTGGTCCCACAACCAATGGTAAGAAAGACCTATTAACGCGCTCATTTGCTAATGAGAATGCTTGTGCCGTAGATAATGCTCATCTGTCAACTGATACCTAAACGATCACCATGAAGAGAAAGGCTGTGCAAGTTAATTCATGGGAGGACTGGAGAGACGTCTTAGCTGTTGATAAAGGTTTAGGGCTTCATTTCCTTTCAAGTTTATATTTGGGACTATATATTAGCTAAGGTTCTTTCAAACTGTTCTGTCAACAGTTCCATTTTCGTTTCTTCCATCGGGGGAAGAGGACCAAGCCCTTCAGTAGCCTGAGTCGCTCAGTGGGAAGGACAGCGGGGGTTAGTGGAAACTCCAGCTCAGGGTCCACAGGGTCTCTCCCTCACTCTGCACTCTTGTCTGCCTTGAGGAAGTGATCAGTTTTCTCAGGGTAGTACCAGGTAATTGGTAACCCCTAAACATGAGGAGGAGGGAGAAAGACGAAGACTCTGGCCTAGAGCAGGTTCCACAGACATTACAGGCAGTAACAAGGAGGGAGGGGTCCCTGGTCAAGTAAGTCTGAAAAGCAAATGGGTAAGCAACAGGACTTCTTGGCCTTTAAAAGCTAATAAGCGTCAGGACTCTCCCTCCAGCTGAGTGTTATGTGGAACACAGCCCGGTTCTGGGACACATCGGTTTGGTCGCCATTTCTTTCCCTTGCCACCAGACAGATCATGGAAAAGAATCACATGATACCATCTCCAAACCTTACACCAGTCTACTTACTGCTCGTCTGATTAGCTCATGTTTTCCTTCTCTCTGACCTCCTCTGCCACCCACTACACAGGTTATTTGCAGCAGGAGCTGTTTTCTCATGTTTTTTGTGGTATCATGTCATCTGATAACAGAGTCACTGTCTCTGTTAGTATGTAATGTTTATGTTGACTAATCTACACATGAACCAAATATGCAAGCATGAATTCTGAAGAGTTGGTGGCAATTATTTTTTCCCCCAAATCACTTGGGAAAGTCAAAGTTCACAGAAACTACTGAAATACAACAAAAGCTCTCGTTCACGTTTGAATCTGAGTCCAAGAAGTGACCTGGGAGTAGGGAAACATAAAGAATGGGAAGGAGAAAAATGGTATTGTTTCAGAAATGATGGTGCGCGAAGTATGATTAAGGTGACATTTAACGTCTGTGTCAAAGAAGGTGAAATTTAAGGTGAGACTTGAAGTGTGAGCCAACAAACTGGGCAGCCTCTAAGGGAAGAACCTTCCGGCAGAGGGACCGAAGAATGCAAAGGTGCTGAGTTTGCAATGGACTTGGCACATCTGAAGAACAGAAGAATAAACAGAAGCCCGTGCGGCTGAATGAGTGGTGAGAACAGCAGATGAGGTCAGAAACACATCCAGGAGCAAGATGTCTTAGGGATTTATAGCCCTATTTTGTGTGGTGAGTAAGTTGGAGGACTACTGGAGTTGTGAGTGCAGGGCTGACATACTGCCTTGTTTTCAGCACGATTCAGGCTACATGCGGAGACAGACCACGGTGGAGGAAGGGTGACAGCAGGGAGACAGGAAAAGGGTGACGGACGGTGGCTTGCGTTACAGTGTGTTAAGTACAATGGGTAAGAAGGGGGCGATGCTAAGAAGGTGACATGATTTCATACTGTGTTTGATGTGAGATGTGAGAGAAAGAGAAAACGTTTTTCTTTTGAGCAATTAAAAGAATGGAGTTGTCATGGAGATGGGGAAAAATAAGAGGAGCAAGTTTTAGGGAGAGTTTTTGTTGTGATAGATTTGAGAGTTCTTTAAACTTCTCAGTGGAGACATCAATTAGGTAGCTGGACATACAGTATGGTATCTGGGGATTTATGTGGGCTGCAGATTTAAGTTTGGGGGTAATAAGCATAGAGACAGACATTTACAGAGTAAGACTGGATCATGTGACCACGGGAATGAGGTGATATGGGAAAGAGGTCCTAGAATGGACACTGCAGGATCAAGAAAATGTCCCCAGCAAATGGTAGTCTCCAGCAAGAGACTGAGAGGTACGGTGAACTTTCCAGAGAGAAAGGTGTCTCAGAAACTAAGTGAAGAAAGACCTTCAAGAAATGATAAATGAGTAAAGTAGTGCACACCTATAATCCCACTCTGAGAGGCTGAGGCAGGAGGATTTCAAGTTCAAGCCCAGCCTAGGCAACTTAGCAATTTAGTGAGACCCTGTCTCAGAATAAAAAATAAAAAAGGTCTGTAATTCAGTGTGAAGGGCTTGGGTTCAATCCCCACCCCCACAAAGATAAATGGGGGAGGGGGGCAGCTCAGTGGCAGAGGACCTGCATGGTATGTGCGAGGGCCTGGTTCGATTCCTATCACCACAAAAAAATTAAGAAATAAAAAAGACCTAAGTGCTCAAATATGTTAGATGCTACTGACAAACACTGCACTGGCACTGAAGAGGACATTAACCACCTTGACAGGAACTGCAGAGGGGTGCAGAGACAGAGGTTAGTGAGACCTGCAGGCAACACTGTGTTTTTTAAAGCCTTTCTTTTCTTTTCTTTTTTATGGAGCTGGGGAATTTGACTCAGAGCCCTGTGCATGCTGGGCAAGCACTCTACTGGTGAGGTGCACCTCCAGCCCTCAGAGTCATACCGGAGTGCTTAGGTGGAGGAAGGGAGCAAGGTTCAGCTGGATTTCATTAGGGAGTTTTTCCAGACATGAAAGCAGCAGAGGGAAAGCTGGCAAGGAAGTTCAGAGCTGCTGTGAGGGAGAAATCAATTACGGACATCAAAAGCGAGTTTAGCAGGTGGGATAAGAACACGTTAAGAGACTGAATTCTTCTTGTATGTTACAGACTATTCCATTCCTATCTAATTTACATACCATCCTCACTAAGTGCCATGCAGTTCTCTAACAAAAAGACTTCCCCTCTCACCTTTCAATGAACTTTAAGAGAATATGGCTTTATGTTTTCAATTTTAGCTGACTTACTTATTATGTTGTCAGATTAAATGGTTTCCCTGTCATTAGAACCAAGACACAACCAAATTAAAATCCTTATAAAACTCAAGTGATGTGTAAAAAGTTCAGCAGCCAGGATCTGGAAAAAAAAGACTTTAGTGCAATAATTCTAAGCAAAATGGGTAAGATGAGGCCACATGAAAATCTAAATTTTCAAAATGGGGCAGAATAACCCAAGAAGTCTTAACATTTTTTTGTTGCTACTATAAAACCTTTTAAACACACTATGTCCCCACTACTCAGGGTCTATTGAAGTCTAACATTTTAATAGCCTTGGTTTACATTTGTAAGATTTTACAATGTTTTTTTTTTTTGCTACCAGGGATCGAACTCGGGTCCTTGCGCTTGTGAGGCAGCCGACAGAACCACTGAGCTAAATCCCCGGCCCTTTACAATGTTCTTATAAAGACTTTTTTTTGGTGGTACTGGGGATTGAATCTAGGGCCTTGCACTTGCCCCTAGGCAAGCACTCTATCACTAAACTACATCCACACCCCTTTTAATTTTAGACAAGGTATCAGTAAGTTGCCCATGCTGAGGCAAGAAGATCTTAAATTAGAGTGTCCAAATCATAAACAGAGACTTTAAAAAAAATTATCCCTTTCTACACATGTCCCAGGAAAGCTCTGCTTCTGATGGAAGTTAATCATATTCTTTAGGTGCACTGAGAGGTAGGATGAAAAGACTGTGGACCACTTGGCCACTTTTCTGTACTATAAATACACAAATCTGCCTTAATGACTTGATACTTCAAACATTTAAAAATTATTATTTTGCTTTGTTGATGACATAAAGTTGAGGCCCTTCCATCATCTGTTTAGACTCCTATGCTGCAGGGTGTTAGGAATGGACATATACAGAACACCGCCCCTTACTTGTTGCTTCCCATTGCTCCTTGCTGCCAGGCCTTCATGTCTGGTGACTGGTACCCGGAGGACGGCGGAGTTTGCTGCAGCAGAGAGCTCTGAGGAGGAGGGATTGGCATTGGGACCATGGAGCTTCCCGGGCTTAGAGATGGTGCAAAGTTGGCCTCACTTTGGGGAACCATTCCTGAAAATCGACACAAATTAATTTATGTCAATACACTGTAGAATATTAACCCCCATTTAAGAATAAACTCAAAAGATCTATCATAACATATTTAGAAATATCTTCAATAAACTAGGGAAAAATAAGTTTCTTAAACTAAGCCAGGATATTTTTAAACAGACAGATAAACATACATGTTTGGAAGAATGCTTTCCATTCACTGAGATACTGATTTGCTTAGCAGGACTATATGATTTTTTTTTTTTCTGTTTTTTGTTTTGTGGGTGCAGCGAACACCAAGAGGAGAAAGTAGGAGATAAACTCAAAAACCACCTTCTTGACCTGTTGGGGTATGGAGATTATAGGTACAGGATAAAAGAAATGAGGGGCAGAGATAGGTTAATAAAGGGGAGAAACACTATCTTTTCTGGGAATGGGCAGAGATTTTTCTGGGAACTTGGGTGTCACCTCTTTTCAATCCTTTTATGGTTCTTTCAGTTTCACCACAATAGCCAACAGCCAGGCGCCGGGGTGTGTGCCATTTAGCAGCCAGATGGATTAGGGTGAAGTTAGAGGCCGTCTGGCAGTCACTTTGTCAACACTCATTTTTAAGTGTGAAAACATGAGCACACATGCTGATTATTTTGGCAATAAAAGTAACTTGATAATGGAAATAATTAGGGAAGAAAAATATATATGTGAGAATAAAAAATAGGAAGTTTTGCTGTCCATACTTCCTCAGTCTTCTCTGTGGGTTTTTCTTCCTTTCCCCTTTTTTTAAAAAAAGCTTTACTGAAACATTAGCTACATAGCATGAAATTCATCCACTGCACTGCAGAGTGATTCAAAATTTTTTAATTAAAAAATTTTAACAATGTTTATTTGAGACCCTATGTAGTCCAGGCTGGCCTTGAACCACTATGTAGCCAATCTGGCTTCAAACTCTTATCAATCCTCCTGCTTTAGCCTCCTGAGTGAACAGGATTATTTTACAAATTAGACAGCTATCCAACTTTGTTCTTCTTTTGCAAAATCGTTTAGGCTATTCTAGGTCCTTTGCACTTCCATATACATTAAATTAATTATTATTATTATTTTTGGAGACGGGATCTCACTGTGTAGTTCACACTGCCCCTGAATTCACTATATATTCCAGGCTGGTCACACCAATTCTCATGCCTCAGCCTCCCTGAGGGCTGGGATTACAGACATGTGCTACCATGCCCAGCTCCATTTTAGGATAAGCTCATCACTTTCCTCAAAAAGTATGCTGAAATTTTGATGGGGATCATATCGAATTACAGGATCAATTTGGAGAGAATGTCAGTTTTTCAGTTTTATTTCTCTCTGAATTAATTCTGGATGGTTTTCATTGCTATATTTCTTCCAATTAACTTTTTCTTCTGTAAGTTTTATTCTGCTGTTTATTTCATATAGCATGTTTTTCACCTCAGACACTAGGGTTTTCTTTAGAAGAGTGATTTTGATTTTTCTTTTTGTATCAGGGATTGAACTCATTATTGTATTTTTTGTTGTTGTTTTATTGATATTTTATTGTTTGGTTTTATTTGAGATAGGATCTCACCATGTATTTCAGACTGGCCTTCAACTCCCTATGTAGCCCAGGCTGGTCTTGGACTCATGGCAATCCTCCTGCCTCAGCCTCCTCCATGCTGGGATTACAGGCATGGGCCACCCAGCCCAGCTTATTGGTATTTTCTACATTTCTACTTATGCTAAAGCTTTCTTCTAGCTTCTGGAACACACAGAATAAATTTATAGCTTATAAGTTCTTTAAAGTTCCTATCTACTAATTGTATCATTCTAGGCTGGCTTTTGATTGACTAATTTGCTTCCTCTTTACAGGTTACATTTTCCTGCTTCTCTGTATGCCTGGTTGTTTTTGAAGTCAGATTTCAGACTTGGTAAATTTTTCCTTGTTAGGAGCTAGTTATTCTTCCTGTAAATATTTCTGACCTCTGTCTGGGCTGTGGTTGATGAGATAAGAGCAGGGGTTAGGTTAGGGCTTTTTAGCTCCACTACTAAAGCGAGATGCCTCAGTTTTCTCTGCCTTTCTGGCCTCCCAACTCCATACCACAGCCCAGGGAAAGCGCCTGGCTCTGTGGATTCTCTTCTGCAGCAAACCTCAGCAATCTCCAGAACTACACTGCTGGTGGGAATATAAAATGGTACCATACAGCAACTATGGAAATCAGTATGGAGATTCCTCAAAGAATTAAAACTAAAAATTCCATTTGACCCAGATATTCCCCTTCTAGGTATTTTCCTGAGAGAGTTAAAGACATCATATTACAGTGATACATGCTTTCCCATGTTTATAGCAGCACAATTCATAATAGCTAAGTCTTGGAAGTGGCTTGTATGTCTATCATCAGATAAATGGATAAAGAAAAAGTGGATTACTACTCTGCTATAAAGAAGGATATCTGTAGACAAATGGATGCACCTTCAGACCATAATGTTAAATGAAATAAATCAGACTCATAAGCTTAAATAATGCATGGTTTCTCTTATATGAGAAGCCCAAAATATAAATTAAGAGCAAAATAAAAGATAATAGGAAATGGGGTAAAGGATCTTTTGCAAAAGGGAAGGTACAAAGAAAAAATAAAAATTAAAAAAATATTTTGTTAAAGCTGGCATACATAATAAAGAACTACATTATATTCTTAGCTTTCTGGCAATGTAACCTCTTTAAGAACATAATAGTCAATTATTTAAGTTTTGCATTATGACTGAAATCTGGTAAATGCTCCTACATTTAACAATGCTTATTAAATTTTTAAAAAATGGTTCCTCTTATGTTTTTATTATGCTAAGGCTATTCTTTTTCTTTTTTCTGCAACGAAGTGCATTTTGTAGTTAAATACTTTTAAGGAAGAAAAAGTTATATAGGTACAGAAAAAAAGAATGCTATAATATGATTGCGGGTTAGTATAATTCTTCCAAATTTTCCTCAAAAACTTATGCACAATTTTGACTTGTTTCTTTCCCTATCATAAGCATTTTTCTATGTTCTTATCATCTTGGTTTTTGTTGTTGTTGTTTGTTTTGTTTTTTTGAGATAGGGTCTTGCTATGTAGTCCAGGCTGGCCTTGAACTCACAGGAATCCTCCCGCCTCAGCCTCCTAAGTGCTGGGATTAGAGCCATGTGCCATTATACCAAGCTCCTGTTCTGTTTTTGTAAACGCAACTGCAACCCATATTATTGTCTACTGTGCCCTGTTATTGCTAATATAATGATTTTTCTCTCTTTTTATTTGGTTATTCTGGCCAGATGATAGCTAATTTAGTCATTTCAATTTTTTTTTTTTAGTACTGGGGATCGAACTCAGGTCCTTGCGCTTGTGCAGCAGCCGGTGAAACCACTGAGCTAAATCCCTGGCCCATTTAAATTTTTTAATGGGCTATAATTTCTAAAGTATTTTAAATTTTCTGTGAATGTTGTGATTCATGCAGATTTTATATAACTTTTTTTCACTAAATGTTTAACTACTTCTTAAAGTAAAGATGATGTGGGCTGGGGATTTAGCTCAGTGGTTCTGGCACTTGCCTTGCAAGTGCAAGGTACTGAGTTCGATCCCTGGTACAAAAAAAAAAAAAAGTAAAGATGATATAACAAAAACTAGGTATTTTTTCCTTGTTTCTTCCTGTATATGTAATTTAATCTCTGATAATAATTTTGACTTAGACTATGTGGAGAGCTGGGTGTGGTTGTGCATGCCTATAATCTCAGCACTTGGGAAGCTGAAGCAGAAGAACTGCAAGTTCAAGGCCAGCCTGGGCTACATAGCAAGTTGAAAGAAATGCTGGACTACCCAGTGAGAGTCTGTCTCAAAAAAACAAAAAACAGCTGGGTGTGGTGGCACATGCCTGTACTCCTAGCACGCTGGTGGCTGAGGCAAGAGGATCTCTGAGAGTTCAAGGCCAGCCTGACCTATAAAGCAAGGCCCTGTCCAAAAAGAAAAGAAAGAAAAACAAAAAAATTTTTTTCTTTCATTTATGATTCTTCAGGGTTTTTTTTTTTTTTTTTTTTGGTTTTTTGACATCATCTTCATATTGTAGACTACTGGGCCGGGGATTTAGCTCAGTGGTTTCGGCACCTGCCTCGCAAGCGCAAGGTCCCCAGTTCGATCCCCGGTACCAAAAATATCACAACATACACATATTGTAGACTACCTTTGCATTTATTCTACATTTTAAATTTTAACTATTTTAGTTGGGGTCCTGAAAAATATTTGTATTTAATGTGTTTGAAACCTTATTTATGATAAAATAATTTCTTCGAGAATAAATATGGAGGGAAGGGAGAAAAAATAATTACCATATTCCAGATATCATTCTGTGGAGTCCAAGTTAATCAGTGAATAAAAACTCCAAGTATACAACATGCTTTTAAGATAGTATTTCTTCCTGGCCTCATCTCATCTCACTATGTTAGAATGGACAGTTTTCCTTATTAGATAACCTGGGTTTTGGTTGGTTTTATTCTCTAGTATTGGTACTTTGATTTAGTTTAATTTAATTTTTTTGGTACCGGGGATTGAACTTGGGACCTTGCGCGTGCGGGGCAGGCGGCAGAACCTCTGAGCTACATCCCCGGCCCTAATTTTACAATTTTTAAGAGCAGTAAAAGTTCCAAGTAAAGTGAGTGGAGGCACAGAGATCTCCTATGTCCCCTTCTTCTCGCACGTAGAGCTTCTCTCATCACTATCTCCCACCAGAGTGAGATACTGTCATAAGATGAACCTACACTGATAGCCCATTATCATTCAGATTCCAGAGTTTACAGCAGGGTTCACTTAGGGTTGTGCATTCTACAGGTTTGAACAAATGTGTGACATGTATTCTCCATTACAGTATCATATAGAGGTAGTGTCACTGCTCTAAAAATCCTCTGTGAGATGACTAGTTTTAGTACAGAGGCAGCCTGTGGATAATTAATTATAGGGAAAATCAGAGTTCAGGTCTCAGTTCTGCCTCTACCCTGAACCTTGGATTCCTCCACCCAGATTTGAGGTGTGACTGAAATAGGCAGTAAAAGTTTAAAAAAATATTTTAGTAAAAAGACACGATGCCATTAATCCCCCTCAAAATGCTTTCTTTTGATTCAGATACTTCTATTCCATCATTCTTGGTGCTTTCTAAAGCAGTTCTGGAAGTCCTTTCATGAGTGTCTTTACAAGGTGTGATCAAAAATCTGGTGACTGCTGCCATCAAGGCCATCCAACAGGAAGGTGGGCTTGTAGGACACTAAGGTGCATCCTCATCCACCGCATTCATGGAATCTGGCATCATGCAACTTCTGTCTTTTCCCAAAATCAAAATGACTATGAAAGGTAAACATTTTGAATTAACTCAGGATATTGAGGCAGCATACAATGTAACTAAAGACTCTCATGAAAGAAGAGTGCTTCAGAAAGTGGCAAGAACAGTGGGATAAGTGTGTTTGAAGCTGGGGGTGGTGATCTGAGGGAGATTGGGAGCAATGTTTTTTTTTTTTTGGTACCAGGGATCGAACTCGGGTCCTTGCACTTGCGGGCCAGGCAGCAGAACCACTGAGCTAAATCTCTGGCCCTAGGGGGCAATGTATTTTTTACTGCAATATATTTTAAAAATTCAAACATTAACTATATTTTTAAATCACAAATTGAAATCCAGTCTTTTTTTTTTTTTTTTTTTTTGGTACCAAGGATTGAACTCGGGTCCTTCCACTTGAGAGGCAGGCGGCAGAACCATTGAGCTAAATCCCCGGCCCATCCAGTCCCTTTTATTTTTTTTTGGTACTGGGGATCAAACTCAGGTCCTTCCGCTTACTAGGCAGGTGGTGGAACCACTGAGCTAAATCCCCGGCCCTTTCAGAGCTTTTTTTTTTTTTGGTACCAGGGATTGAACTCAGGTCTTTGCGCTTGCATAGCAGGCGGCAAAACCACTGAGCTAAATCCCCGGCCCCCAGTCCCTTTTAGTACAGTTCTTTGTCTACACTGTTAATTCTCCCTGCTGGAGAATAATGAATATCAAAGCCATTTGATAGCAGCAAACAGAATTAGAATTCATACTTAATCAATTTAGTTCTTCAAATAACTTCTACTCATTGACAAATTACTGTGCTAAGCACTGGAGAAACAAAGAACAGGTTAAAATGATCACACTTTATTCAAGCTATTTAAAAAGAAAGATAGCTAGGTTAGCAAGTGATTATATAGCTAGTGAGTGCTTATGGTTGGGATATCAGGGAAGGATTTCCAGAGGAAATAGATTTGAGAGAAGGAAGGAACAAGAATGAGGAAGGAGAGGAAAAATATTTTACACAGTAGGTACAGGAAGTCTAAAGGCCTAGAAGTAAAAGAGAGCAAGGTTTATGTCCTTTCTTAGAACTCAGGAAGTCTGCTGTGGCTAGAACACTGAGATATGGAGGGAAGGGGGAAATATAAGTGATGGATCTAGCTGTGAACAACTTTGGTGTGCTGGTGGGAAATGCAAGCATGTCTGATCATACAGCTGCACACATGAGCACACAATCTGGCTCAGGAGTAGAGAATGGAGCCGTTGGCAAGTAGAGGTCCTGGAGCCCCAGAAGTAGATCACTCAGAAGAATGCTCAGAGTAGTGTGTTTATTGCAGTTCACGTAAGAGGGGTCACTAGATGGGCTTCAAGGGACCCACGAAGTGGCTATAATATTAAAAAAATTTCCTCATGTTAATTTTAAATATTATCTTTGTATCAAGGAATTTTAATGTTCTGTTCTTTTGCATTCATCATGGCATGATCGTCTAGAAACATTTTCTGTTTTCAAAAATACAAGAACACATACTCTGCCATCCCTATTACCTAAATGTCCCTTCATTTAATTTGGGCCTAGGTAAGTTGAAAAATGCAAAGCAAAGCTAATGTAGCCGTCTTTGGTTTAACTGTTATTAACATAGGGATCAACAAATGTTTCTACTAAGGGCCAGATATTAAATAGTTTGGGTTTGCCATAAGGTTTCTGTAACAACTACTCTGTAGTGTGAAGCCAGACACAGATAAACTAGTAAGCACGTGAACATCATAAACTAATGAGCATGGCTGTGTTCCAATAAAGCTTTATTTACAGAAACAGTGGAGGTGAATTAGACTTAGGGATCTAAGCTTACCAAGCACTGAAACATGTTAGGACATACATGTTTTAGAACTTTTGTGTGGCAAATTTACTGGCAATAGAAGCATAAAACTAACAAGGACCAAAGAACCCTCACATCTGGATTTCCTTAAACTATAATAAATCCGTGTGCATGTGCGTGTGTGTGTTTCAGAAGGAGTGACCTGAAAAGGCTACAACTTTTTGGAATTTGAATTAGTACCAGCTCAAAACCTGGTCCTGAAGCTCTCTAATCAGAATCTTGGTCATATTAGAGCAAATTTATAATTTAGAATAGAAGTTAAAAACACTGCACTTTAAAATGTTATTATTCTGTCCAGAAAAACTAACAATTTTTTCCAGTATTATTTTGAAACAGTATATGGAAGAACTGATAGCCCTGCTATTTTATTTCTGTTTAGCAATAGACGAAACTACTACTTTTTACTGTACTTACTTTCTAGGTTTTGTCCATAGTATGAATGCTTACTTTATCAAAGAAAAATTCTTATTTTGTGAAAAATATTTTTTGTCAATAAAAAAGTTGGTCTGGAAGAACAATTTAGGCACCAGATGGAATACTTACAATGGATGGGTGGACTGTATGGGCAAGTCAAGCAGCAGCACCTCTCACTGAGATTCATTTTTAATTGGTTTTAGTTTCCTTTTTTCTTTTTTTATATATAATTAAGAGGCTTATTTTCATTTTTTTTTCAGCAAGTTGCCATTAACTTTGTATAAAAGTCTGATTAAACAAATATTTATAATTGTCACTATTTACTGGAACCTCAACATGATAGAAAGGAAATTTAAAAATCCAGGTCCAAGAGAAGAACAAAAAATTGAAAAAGAAAAACTTCTGGAAACCAGAATGTTCACTGCAGAGGAAGCTATCACCTAAGCAGTCTAAGTGGTGACACCGATGAAAAGTCTGAGACTTAGTAGAAACTGACAATCCTTAGGTAAACTATCAGAAAATCACACAAGGAGAAAAACTATGCAAATTTTGAATTAATGTTCTAAAACTCATTGTCTGCAGATGACTTTAATTAGGTCTCACTGGGATCTGTAAGAGAAAGTAAAAAAATAAAGAGAATGCATTTTGCATACAAAATGTTACAACATTTCAAGTGGGACACAGACAAGCCTGTATAAGTCCTCCAATTTAATCATGTCAGCTATGGAAGAGAGAGAAGCCTCAAACTATTCAACCATTCAGTGGAAGGTTCAATCTAGGGCTGGGACCTCCAGACTCCAGCACTCACTCCCAGGAGTGGAATGTGCCTGAGGTGAGCGCTGTGCAGGCCTTGGGAGTATTACTTAAGAAAAGCAGCCCCTCCTACCTGACCCTGGATACTGGAAGACATTCTGCTGCATCTGAGGATTGATTGCAGTGCCAAACTGTCCTCCCATGTTTCCTGCCATGCCTCTGCTCACCATGCTGTTGCGGGTGGCCAAAGATGCTTCAGGATTTGCTGCCAGTTGTGAAAAGGGGCTGGTAGAAGCAGGTGGAGTTCCTGGATTTGTACCATAGTTTGGTGGGTAGGGGAATTGCTGTGGAGCACCCTGAGGAAGACGGGGGTTCCCCATTTGAACTGGCAGTCCAGATGAGGGAGGGAGGTTATTCCCAAAGCTTTGCTGCCTCATGAGCATGGCTCGTTGCTGCTGTATTAGCTGCCTCTGTCGGTGCTGCTGACTGTACAACTCCCGCTGACGCTGCGCCAACATCTGAGCATTCAGGGGTGGCTACAAAGGAGGAAAAATCCTTCACTTACTAAAACCATTATAATCATTACCTACATTGGAAAGCTGATAGCAAAAACACTGAGAGCCTGGGAAAATAAAATATGTAGCAATTAGCATTATATAAGGCAAATTAAAACAGAAAAGGAACGAAAATTCTTAAATAATCACAGGAGAGAAAATGAATTAAGCATACTTATAGATTAAAAGTAGCTGAGAAACACTAAGATGATACTACTCATACAGCTGCTTAAATGCAAATTCCTAATTAAAGTGGAAAAACACTGAGAAGAATCACAGAGAATATATATTAATTAGTTTTGTAACATAGGCCAAGAAAACTGCTAAGAGAAACATAAAAACCACAAAGATGTGAAAGAAAATGTACTTAATCTCTTCTATCCTATTTGACATTAGATTAATTTTTTTTATTTCCAAAAAATTTATTGTGTTTCTAGTACGGGGAAATAGTTTCCTCACTTTCTCACTGAAATCATTTACCCTACTTTATTTAAATGAGTAAAACTTGATTATAAATGATTTTAATTTTCTTCATTATACATTTCCACATTCCCAAATTATTTATAGTGAACATGTGTCAATTTTACAATTAGAAAAATCTACAAATACCATTAAAAAAAAGGAACCAGAAACCTAAGATCCAATGCCTAGCAAATTATCAATTAAACAGAAAGTAATTAACTAGAAATAAAATAAAAAACAGATTTAAACAGAAACAGTTGTTTTATATCATTGGAGCCCAAGAATACTTTAGGCATTAGAGTAAGTGGCTTAATAGTATGATGTTATGGATGAGGACAGAAATGGTAAAATTAGGTTGAAATCACTTTTCAGTTTAATGAGCAAAGTAACACGTCAATAAAGTGTTCTTCAGAAGATGTCAATCTTCTGATTATAACAAACAGCTCCATTACAATTAAACTCACCAACTGGATACAGTGCAATCTGGAAGAAAGTGAAATATGGCTTTTTTTGTTATTGGTACATTTTAGATATACATGGTGATCACATTCATCACAGGGAATTTGTACCTGTACGTGATATATCTTGCTTCTTTTATTTCCATTCCTCTTCCTTCTGTTCAATCCCTCTTCCCCTCCTCATTCACAAAAGGTTTGTTTCCATTTTTTCTTTTATTCTTTTGTTCTTTGTCCCTTCCTTCCCCTCTCCCCAGTTACTCTTCCCATTTGAACATTTTCTTTCCATTTCCTATTCTTTCTATTTACATTTTGGTCCTTATTTCCACTTTTAGTTTATCATACCAGAGAAACAATGTGGTATTTAACTATATGTGTCCAATTTATTTCACTTAAGGGTATGGTCTCGAGGTGCATCCATTTAGCTAGAAATATCTCAAGCTTATCCTTCTTTAGGGCAGAGTATAAAAAACCCCCCATATCTTCTTTATCCATTCACTGGTTAATGGGCATTTGGTTTGTTTCCAAGATTTAGCTATTACAAACTGTGCTGCTATAAACATGGGTATGCATATAATGCTGTGGAATGATGCTTTTAATTCTCTGGGGAAGATACCAAAAGGGGAATAGCTAGGTCAAATGGAACCACCTTTAGTTTTCTGAGGAATCTTCACACTGATTTCCACAGTGGCTGCACCAGTCTACACTCCCACCAGCAGTGGAGAAGGGTTCCTTTTTCCCCACAGCCCCGTCAGCATTTGTTATTGGTTGGTTTCTTGATAACAGACATTCTTTCTGGAGTGAGATGGACTCTCAGCATTGTTTTAACTTGCATCTCTCAAATGACCAGTGATGCTGAACATTTTTTCAGATATTTATTTATCATCTGTACTTCTTCATCTGAAAAGTGTCTGTTCATTTCAGATGCCCATTTTTGGACTGGGTCTTTAAATTTGGAGGGGGTCTGATTTTTTCGAGTTCTTTATATACTGTAGATAGCAGTCCTTTGAGGAACAGCTGGCAAAAGTTTTTCCCATGCTGTGGGTTGTCTATTCACTCTGTTGGTGATTTATTTTGCTGTGCAAAAGCTTTTTAATAAGATGAGATCCCAGTTGATGATTCTTTACGGTATTTCCTGTGTGATTGGGTTTTTTTGTTGTTGTTGTTAAATTCTTTTATTGGTACATTGTAGGTATACAACACAATTACATTTCTCATTGGGAATTGTACCTTTACATAATGCATCTTGGTTCTTATTTTTTCCCCATTCTTAGCCCTCCCTTCACCCCCTGATTGGGGTTTTGTTCATAAAGTCTTTGCCTACACCAACGTCAAGATTTCTAGCTATTCTATCTTCTAGCAGATTTAGTGTTTCTGTTTTATTATTTAGATCTTTGATCCATTTTGATTTTAGTTTAGTGCATGGTGAAAGATATGGATCTAGTTTTAATCTTCTGCATGTGGAAAGCCAGTTTTTCCAGCACCATTTATCAAAGAGGCTTTCCTCCAGTGAAGGCGTTGGCTCTTTTGTGAAAGATAAGGTGGCTGAGTGTGTTGGAGTTGTTTCTGCATCTTCTAGTCTGTTCCATTGATCCTTGGGTCTGTTTTTGTTTTGTTTTGCCAGTACCATGCTGCTTAAAAATCACAGTAGTTTCATAGCATACTCATTTCAAGTCAGGAATTGTGATGCCCCCTGCCTTGCCTTTGTTGCCCAGAATTGCTTCTGCTATTCTAGGTCTCTTCTGGTTCCAAATGAATTTTAGATTGTTTTCTCTAATTCTGTGAGATATGCTACTGGTATTTGATTGAGATTTCATTAAATTTTAGAAGTATGACAATTTTCACTATATTGGTTCTTCCTACCCAAGAACAAGGGATGTCTTTCCATTTTCTGATATTCTCTTCAATCCTGTTATTCAGAGTACTGTAGTTTTCAACGTAAGGGTCTTTTACTTCCTTCGTTAGATTGATTTCTCGGTGTTTCACTTTTTTGGATGCTATTGTGAAAGGTGTTGTTTCCCTAAATTGTCTCTCAGTGAGTCTGTTATTTGTGTACAGGAATGCTATTGATTTTTAAGTGCTGACTTTTTATCCAGCTACACTACTGAATTTGGTTATTAAATCTAGAAGTCTTTTGGTGGAATTTTTGGGGTTTTCTATGTAGAAGATCATGTCAAATAATGATAATTTAACATTTTCCTTTCCTATCCTTATTCCTCTTATTCCTTTCTCTTGTATAATTGCTCTAATGTCTCTAATTGAGTAAGACTGGTGATAGTGGACATCCTTGTCTTGTCCCTGATTTTAGAGTGAAAGCTCTCACTTATCATGATGCTGGCTGTTGTGTTGGTTTGTCATAGATGACTTTTATCAGATTCAGATAAAGAGTATCTATTCCAATTTTCTGTAGGATTTTTATGACAAATGGTTGTTGAGCTTTGTCAAATGCTTTCCTCGAATCTATTGAGATAATAGTATTTTTTTTTTAATCTTGGCTCTGTTAATATGGTTTATTACATGTATTGATTTGTATATACTGATGCATCCCTGCATCCCTAAGATCAATTCTGTTTGGTCATGGTGTATAATCTTGATGATCTGCTGCATTCTGTTTGCCAGTACCTTATGGAGGACTTTTGTGTCTATGTTCATTAAGGAGATTGGCTTGTAGTTCTCTTTTTTTTGGTATCAGGGTAATGCTTGCTTCCAGAGATGAGTTTTGGAGTACTGCTTCCCTTCCAATTTCAATTAAAGAGTTTGAGAAGTAGTGGCATTAGGTCTTCTCTAAATTTCTTGTAGAATTCAGCAGTGAATCTGTCAGGGCCTGGATCTGAGTCTTTTCGTTCCTTTTTTGATAAGGTTGGCCAAGGGTTTGTCAATTTTATTTAATCTTTCAAAGAACCAACTCTTTGGTTCATTTATTCTTTGTATTGTTTTCTTAGTTTCCACTGTATCAATTTCTGCTCTGATCTTTGTAATTTCCTCCCTCATAAGCCTTTTGGCTTGACTTACAGTTCTTTTTCTTGAAGCTTGAGGTTCAACATTAGGTTGTTTATTTAAGGTCATTCTGTTTTTTTTTTTTTTTTTTGTACCAGGGATCGAACTCAGGTCCTTGCACTTTCGCAGAAGGCGGCAAAACCACTGAGCTAAATCCCTGGCCCTCACTCTGTTTTTCTGACAAGAGACTTCACTGCTATAAATTTCCCTCACAGGACTGCTTTCATTGCATCCCATAAGTATGTTATACTGGCATATAATTTAATTGTAGAAACTGTCAAATTTATTTTTTAATTTCATCTGTGACCCATTGGTTGTTCAGGAGGGTGTTACTTAATATCCATGTGTTTATGAAGTTTTTGTGGTTTCCTTTGCCAATGATTTCCAATTTCATTGTGCAATGTTCTGATAATATGCATGGGATAATTTCAGTTCCTTTGCATTTACTTAAGCATGTTCTATGAGGTAATATGTGATCTATTTTGGAGAATATCCCGTGTGCAGCTGAGAAGAATGTGTATTTTGATATTGTGGCATGGAACACTCTGTAGACATCTACTAAGTCCATTTGTTCAAAAGTCTGGTTCAGTTCTGATATTTCTTTGATTTTTTTTGTCTAGTTGATCTGCCTATATGCAACAGTAGGGTATTGAGGTCCCTCATTACAACAGTATTAGTGCTTATTTAATTTTTCATGTTCATTAATATTTGTTTTATATTGGTGGGTGTGGTGGGTTTTGGTGTATATATATATTTATGACTGTTATCTCTTCCTCTTGGATTGTTTCTTTTACAAGGATGTAGTGGCTTTCTTTGTCTCTCTTGATCAGTCTTGGTTTGAAATCCATTTTGTCAGCAAATAGAATAGCTCCTTCTGCTTTTTTCTGTGTTTCTATCACATGGAATATTGTTTTCCATCTTTTGACTTTCAGTCTATGAATTTCATTTTGAATTACATGTGTTTCTTGTATGCACCACAACTGATTCTTGTTCCATTCTGTCAGTCTGTTTCTTTTGATTGGTGAATTGAGACCATTTACATTGATGGTTATAAATGATATGTATTGACTTATCCTTGTCATGTTATAGTCCTGTTGTTTGTTCCCCTTTTCTCTATCCTCTGTTTAATCCACTTGCCTTGCATGGTGGATTCATTCTGTTGAGGTTCTTGGAGTTCTAGTCCTTGTTCTGTCTTTCTGGAATGTCCTTCAGAACATTTTGGAGTGCTGGTTTGGTGGTCTTCAGGTATTCTTTGCCATGGAAGTATCGTATTTCTCCCATCAATTTTGAAAGATAATTTTTGCGGGGTACATCAATTTGGTTGGAGCTTGTTTTCTTTTAGGGCTTGAAATACTTCACTCCAAGCTCTCCTTGGGTTTGTGTTGAGAAGTCTGCTGTCATTCTGATGGGCTTTCCTTTATATGTGATTTGTCTTTTCTCTAAAAGCTTTTAATAGTCTGTTCTTGTGTTGAATTTCTGGAATCTTCACTATTGTATTGTCTTGATGTAGTTTGTTTTTTTTTTTGGTCATGGGTCATTGGAGTTCTATATGCCTCATTATCTGTGTTAAATTCTCTTTCCATGCTTTAGATGTTTTATGCCATTAGTTCTGTGAACAGGTTTTTTATGTTGTTTGCTCTATCTCCTGCTTTTTCTTTGACTCTGATCAGTCTTATGTTATTCTTCTTTGCATCATCTATCAGCTGTTGGATTGATCTTTCTTAGTCCCTTGTAATTTTTAAGAAATTTTCCTTTTCAGGATTGCTAGCTACACTCCTGTCTTTTAGATCAGATATTCTCTCTTTACATTAGCTCATTCTGCTGGGTATACTTTCAATGGAATTTTTAATCTCCTGGATATCTGTTTGAATCTGTTTCATGGATTCCATTTCTTTCCTATGTTGGGAGTTCATGGTTCCCATGATTTTCCTAAGCTCCTCTATTTTTTATGTGGATCTGCTCTAGAGTCACTAACCATGTCTTTCATTATGGTCACCATCTCTGTAGTTGTCTGAGAGATTATTTCTGAGTTTTTCTAGACCCTCATTCATCTGCTTTCATCTGCTTTGTTACTTCTGCCATTACCACATGAGAGCGTCCAGGTGGATGGCTTTCAAATTGTTCCCTCTCATTTCCCCATAGCTTTGCCTTTTGTGAACCTAAAGTCTGAGGTTTCATCTTGCTTAACTGTTTTTAATTTTCTACTTTTTTTTTTTTAGTTTAATTCCTGGGTTGATGCTTGTAAATTGCTTATGACAGGTAGCTTTATTGCTAGTAGTTAGAATCCTTAGAAAATGACTACTTCTCAAAGATGTCTTCCAGGTATAGATGGCTTTTGGGTTTTGAGTCTGTTCTAAGATCCTGCCTCTTCAATTTATTGGGAATGAGAAGTTGCTACATATTTAACCTAGCCTCTAATTCTTGGGAACTGGCCTAAAGTAGTGTTTATGACTCTTACTCAATCTCAGTCTTGGCACAGTAAGAAGAACAATTGATTAGCACAATTATGTCACCTTGGCTCAGCTATAACAACAGCATCAAACACAGCCTAGAATATGACAAACTGTAGTAACTATTAATTTGGCACCTTTAACCATATGAACTCTATTTGGGGTTATTGAACAAAATCTAAAGCAAACCAGAAAATTGTATACAGTAAATATGCCCTCAATATGACAATTTTACCCTCAGGGGAGAAAATTTAAAAAGGGTTGGGGGAAAAATAGAGAAATACCAGAGGAAGAGAGTAGAAGCAAGGCTGGAGACAAAGGAAGACCTTGCAAACTTTGGGAAACTTGTGAAGAAATACAGATTTCTGATAGAAATTACCTTTACTTGAATTCCAAAAGTAGGATCATCTGTTTACAATTATTCCTAAATGCAATATAATACTGAGATTCACAATTTTAAGACAGAGTAGCTAAAATTTGGACTTATCAATTTGCCAATGTCTATCTGCTTGTAAGAGGCCTCTGCCAACATTTATGTCTTCCTGTATTTGCCCCAAATCCATCTAGATCAATTTTATGAAAAAAATGAAGTGTTTCGTTTGAGTCTTCTCTAAAATTCTTTATCTCCCAAATATTTGCATCAACTTAGTTAAGAAAGTATAAATAAGTAGGTGAAGCAAAATATTAAAATATGGGGCCGGGGATTTAGCTCAGTGGTTCTGGTGCCTGCCTCGCAAGTGCAAGGTCCTGAGTTCAATCCTTGGTACCCCCCCCAAATTAAAATATGTATTGTAGTAAATCAGAAAGCCAGATAGTTCTTTTTAAGTTTAAAGTTCCAATGGCTTCATATACAAGGATCTTTACAGTAAATAAAAGTTAGAAAATATTGATTTCACACTGAGCAGAGTACACAAAACAGTTAAAACAGCTTAACAACGTTGCTGGGTTTTGATCAAGTTTCAGGTTTGATCATACAATTTTATATCATAGGCTTCTAATTACTGGTACTATTCAGAATAGTTATAAGAATTTTCTACTTGATCAACTGACATCCTAAAACAAGAACAACAATAAAACAAAACACAGAACCTTTGGTTTTTAGATCAAATATCAATAAGAGTCATCATAAATGGCTTATTAATGCATTCTAGAAGAAAACAACACTTCTAACATCATTAAAAGATCAGCTCACAGGCTGTGTCAAAGACACTCAAATTGACAGGTTAAGAAACACTGCTGAGGCTACAGAACTCCTACCAAGGTCTGGCTTCCTCACATTACCTGAGGTGTGATTTGCTGCTGCATGCCTGATCTCATATTAATGCCAACCGGAGCAGCTGCTGCAAACTGGTTCAAGATAGCTTGCCGATTTTGGTGTATCAACTAAGAAAAATGGAAATAAGGAAAGATCATATTTGTATATGCAGGCATAGCATGGCCTTATATAGCAACACAAATTTTTATTGATTTCTAAAAAGTTTTAGTGTGGTAGATTCAGTAACATTATTTCCCATGTTTATATGCCAAAAGACTGATTTCTAGTACTTATTAAATACTGCCTTCACAGCACTAAATGTGGAGGAACATTTAAAAATAGAAAACATGCATATATATATATATATATGCATGCACATGTATGTTTACTGACTTTTTAAAGCATGTTAATAGTTATTTCAGATAAGTGCAGTAATGGAAAAAGCAAACAGCAATCTCAGGCCTTAAAATATTGTGAATAAAAAAGCAAGTATATAGTAAAGCATACATTCTCTGCAAAGTTCTGGAACATGAAAGGAAAGCTGAAGTACTTAGATTGTATTCTCACTTGAAGGTACTATCTGGTGGGTATGTATCTGGAGAAAATCCAATATGATATCATTAGCTGGACAGAATTATGTAAGAAACAAATGGTCTGAGTAAATGAATTATTTATATAACTAGAAGAAGTAATTACTTTAGACCAGCATTTCCCAAATGGATGTTCTAAAGAACATTGTTCTGCAGGATATTAATAGATGTGTCAGGAAAATAGCATGCTGTGCTGTATGAAGTATTGGAAATGATGGGTTATACAAGGTGAAACAGATTTATTTACTGCAGTAATTTCATGAGACTTTAATTGGTCAAAGCACATTGTGCATCTCCAAGAAGAGGATATACCATTTATTATAAACCCCTTTCCCTGACTTTTAATGATCAACATCTATCTCCCAGAATAATTTTCTGTAGAATACTTGTTTGAAAGATCAATCTTAATCTATGACCTAGGGCTCCAGGTCATAGGCATGTTTTATCTGGTAAAAAAAGAAGTATCCTTAGAAGTGAGATTTCAATGTAAACAATCTATAGGTGAAAAAAAAATTTCTTCAATAATTTGATAAAAATAAATGGAGAAATAACAGTAAAATAATATTAATACTATTTATTTTAATTTTATTTTGGTAATGGTAGGGATTGAACCTGTATCTTGCACATGCTATACAAGCACTTTACCACTGACTTTTGTTTTTTTTTGGGTACCAGGGATTGAACTCAGGACCTTGTGCTTGCGAGGCAGGTGGTGGCACCACTGAGCTAAATCCCCAGCCTCACTGAGTTTTTTTTTTGGTACCGAGGATCGAACTCGGGTCCTTGGGCTTGCGCAGCAAGTGGCAAAACCACTGAGCTAAATCCCCGGCAAGTGTTGTTTTTGAGACTGGGTCTTGCTATGGTTGCACAGGTTGGTTTCAAACTCCTGGATTCAAGTAATCCTCCCACTGTTCCTGGCTTTATGTTATTTTATATTTATATGATACTTTAAAATTTATAAATTATACAACTGTGTTATTTTATTATACTACATGTAAACTAGAAAGTCTATGAAAGATAATAAAAGAATCCAAAGATTCATGAACAGTGATTAAATTTCTCATTGCCAAATAGCTCAAGTCAATTCTGGTTTCATTTATTTTCTGACTCAGGTCAAAAAACTAACTTTTGGGAAAAGCCCCAAGATGCAAATATTGAAATTTCAACTTGCAGGCACTGTGTAGTAGGATAAAACACAGTAACTGCCACTTCCCTTGTCCTTGGCAGTCTGTATGTATGGTGGGTGTGTTCTAAGGTCTCAATTATATTCTAAGTGGTAGAACTGTCTATAATAAGCCAATTCCCCATTCTCTTATTCCTAAAGCTTGTTTTACATCTTATCTGGTAGAGCAAGTTAACTTTCATTTTTTTTCAAGACTGTATTGTTCTAAAATAAATTTAGTATCTATTTGTCAAATTCGAGATTTTGTAGAAATCCACTGAATTTAGATTAATTTTGGAATGATTGTCATCTTTACAACAGTCTTTCAATTCATGAATATATTTCATTTGGATGTTTTGCTTTTCAATTATGATTTTAATTTTAGAAGTCTTACACACTGAATATATTTTGGAATTGTACTTTCTAGTTGGTGGCTGACAGTAAATAGGGCTGCCATTAATTTTTATTTCTTGTTCTTTTATCTAAACACTTTACTGAACTCCTGTTTTTTCCTTGTTTTTTGTTTTTGAGTCAGGGTCTTGCTATATAGTTCAGGCTGGCCTTGAACTCATGGTGATCCTCCTGCCTCAGTCTCTAAAGTGCTGGGATTATAGGTTGTGCCACCACATGTGGCTGAACTTTTCTATTCTAAATTCTTTATAGAGATTCTCTTAAATTTTCTATATAAGTAGTCATATTATTTGGATATGATTTTGTTTCTTTCTCGGGCATGCCTTCTATGTTTCAAAATGACTTAACTCTTTTAGTACACTAATGGTATTCTCTCTCTTTTTGTCTACACTGATCTGAATTTATTTATAATATGGCAGGAGAAAGGGAGATATACCATCTCAGTTTACTATTTGGTTCCAAATATGAATTTAACTATCTATATAACTTTAGTAGTAATCTTTATTTTTATTTATTTATTTTTTTCAGTACCAGGGATCGAACTCAGCACCTTGCGCTTGGAAGGCAGGTGTGGTGCCATAAGCTAAATCCCCTGGTCCTTAACTATATAACTTTAAATAATACATTTAGTCTTAACTTACTGGGTTTATGAGGTACTGTTATTGCTAGCCTATAGCCTTTACTCCCCCTTTCTTTGCCAGCAGAACAGGAAATGTTTGGCTGACCGTGCACGTCACCGGACTCGAGGGTCATGCAGAAGTACTCTCAGTCAGTCCTCCTCAGCCACTGGTTAGGGCGTACAGGTGACTCAGTTCTGGCTAGGGACAAGTGAAGTCTTTTATTTCCCTCCTCCTTCTTTATGTAAGTAGCGCGCCCTAACAGATTGTGCCACTGAAGCTCTGCCTCCTCCTTTTTTATTTTATTATTTAATTATGTATTTTTTTGGTACCGGGGATTGAACTTGGGTTTCAAGGCAGGCGGCAGAAACACTGAGCTAAATCCCCGGCCCAGCCTCATCCTTTTTTAGCAGTGGTGGTGGTGGTGGTGGTGGGGTAAGGTGGGTTGGGAAGAGAGCCTTCTAGAAAAACTTTCTTGGCTTTTGAAAAGACATTCATTGGAAAGAAAGAGTCTCTTTTTTCCTGCAAGATAGAATTTTGTTTGCTTGTGACAGCTGTAACTATGACATGCCAAGGATTGTAAAGCAAAAAGACGAAAAGAACCTGAGTCCTTGATACCATCACTGGTACTCTAAGGTGATGATACTTGGACCCACCTCTAATTTTAGATTGCCCTAATATCTCAGTTAGAATATTTTCTTTGATTTACTATTGAGCCCATCTTTTTTTCTGCCATTGTTGCTGAGAGCATCTTAACCGAGACACTGAGAGAACCTGCTTACAGATAGGCTTAAGTGGACACATATGCAAAACCCCTGTACCTACAGTGCAAGTGGAACTGGCTGCCTTACCGCTGAAACAGCAGGGACAATGGCCTAGAACCCAAAAAGGAGGCCTGGACGATGTGGCTTGTTAGGTGGCAGTTATCATCTTACTTGGCACTATAAACTGCTTTTGTGTACTGACACTTCTGGGAGCTCTTAACATAATTAGCCCCAAATTCTGTTTCTTCCACTTGGTGGACAATTCATTCTGTTGGGCTACTAAGGCCACTAAACTTTGGTTACATCTTCGTGAAACTGAAAGGAAACAAAGAGCAGCAGCATCTCCTCTCTGCATCTTTTGTGTGTTTTGAGACAGGGTCTTTCTATGTAGCCCAGGCTGGCCTCACACTAGCAGTGATGCGCCTGCCTCAGCCTCCTAATTGCTGCGATCACAGGTGTGTGCCACCACACCAGGCTCCTCTCTATGCCTTTATCACAAGTATGTCACTTGCAGGGCTATTCTGCTGCTGAGCTGCTTCAGGAATGAACAGAAGCAAGAACAAGTTTTTAATTCACTCATGTCCTGACCTTGGCCCTAATTGTGGCCTTGTCACTGAATCTTTAATTTAATTTAATTTAATTTAATTTAATTTTTTGGTACCAGGGATCAAACTCAGTGAATCTTTAATTTCAGACAGTATTTACTGCACTTCAGCATGTAAAATGCAGAAATAAGCATCCTACACTTTCTGCTGCTTTTTTGATTTAGCACTTAATCACATATTTCTTGCAGTGTGATTCAGCTTTTCAGGTAAGTATTTTTGACTACCTCAAAGTTTCCTGTATTTTTTACTCTCTGTATTCCTCATAGTACCAAGTATAGCCCTCCTAAATATGTTTAGTTAAAAATTAAATACAGAGAAACTATTAAGCATTTCTCATTCTTGTGTTCTCTAAAAATTACAGACAAGCTGTAACAAGAAAACAGTTTATCTTCAGTGAGCACCTCAGAACACACTATGACTTCATCTCTTTACTTCTTTCCCCTTTATTCTTCTAGGGTGGAATAAAGTATACAGCACTTAAAAACTTACTCCTTCCTATGTTATTCTATTATTTAAGATTTGTGTTTCCTATCTCATCTCTTTCATTTTCTTAATCATCATTTCCCTTTTTCTGGGTGGAATGGAAGCACACTTGCAGCATCTATTATAATGATAAATGTAATTTTTAATAGCTAGTATTTATTAAGTGCTACAATAGGCCAGCCATTATGCTAAGAGTTTTACCTCATTTAATCTGTACAACTGCACATGAGCCAAAGAAATTATTTACTAGACAGTTTGTATGGATAAGTAATTAGCATTTTTGAAAGGGTAAATGATTTGATTACAACAGCCCACCTATGTCTAGGTCAGAAACTTGAAACCAGAGCTAACTCTTACATTATACCATACTGTCTTCCTAATATAACTTATTGCCTTCTGTCTTTTCCTCCCTGAATGATAAAGGCTCAAGGAAATTTCTGGAAGCACTTCCAAAACCCAAAGCAATATATATACCTGGTTAAAAAAGTGTAGAAGAGGGCCGGGGATTTAGCTCAGTGGTGCTGCCTCCTGCCTAGCAAGTGCAAGGTCCTGAGTTCAATCCCCGGTACCAAAAAAAAAAAAAGAAAAAAAAGAATAAAAAAGTGTGGAAGGATTAGTAACAAGAAGCGACACTCTACAGCCCCAGTTCACTCCCCACAGACGACATTTTTGACCATTTATTGTTGTGGTCCTTGATGATTATGCCCATATCTGCTGCTCACACAATCTTACATATTTATGGCATTATACCTACCTGTTTTCTGTCACGAGAGAGATGACTTAACTCACAACTCCCAGGCCCCCAAACTTACATTCTTCCTTCATTCTCCTAACACAATAATAATATCACTAGACATCAATTTACAAACTTCAAACTGCATAAATGAACTTTATTTTTTGTTCAAGCAATCACAATATCTTTTGCTTCTCTACTTTGTAAATTAGGCCATGTTTCTCTTTATTAATTGAGTAATGATGTCCAATCTAAACAGTTCCTATCTCAAAAAATGAAAATTAAATGGCTTTTAACTTGTAGGTCTCAAAGTACATCGTTATGAGCCAGCAATCTTTTTTGTTTATTTATTTTTTAAGACAGGGTCTCACTATGTAGCCCAGGTTGGCCTCAAACTCATAACAATCCTCCTGCCTCAGCCTCCCGAGTCCTGGGATTACAGGGTTGCGCCACAATGCCCAGACAAGCCAGCAGTCTTTAACTGAATTAAAGGGTCCCTTGTCCCCATCCTAGCAGACCAAACATGAGTCGTTAAGTGTTTCATGAAGGTGCTGGATTGGACTTGACATTATTACTGTAACAACCAGCTGTCTAACCTTTGAAAACTAGTAGAGTACAGTACTCACCTGCTGTTGTCCCTGCAATCGCTGCTGTAGCTGAAGTCGAAGTTGGTTGGGTGCGGCTGGAGGTCTGTTTAGAGTCTGCCTGGGCTGCATGCCTATGCCAGGTGAAAAAGCGCCTCGGGGTGGCGTTACCTGAACAGGCATGGTCCCCAGTGAAGGCTTCTGTCTGACCATGCCTTGGAAAGGGCTGGGGAGACTGGCAGTAGGAGAAGGAGAAGAGTAAGGCTGGGGATAGAGGTTGGGTCTTTCTTCCATCATCAAAGGTGGTGTTGCTTGTTGTGGTGGAAATCTCTCTGACAATACATCTAATCCACCCCCCTGTTAAAAAAGAAGCCAGAACATTTTAGAAATAAATGTATGTTAATAAATGACATGCATCTCTAAATAACTCTGGATCTGAGAGCAGGCAGAGAGTGTCATCATAATATATACATTCTGAATTCATGCTCTCCAGAAGTTTATCACCTAAAGGAATCATTTATGAAATTGCTTTTTGAAATGGAATAACAGATTAACTGAGATGTTTTAAATCTTAATAAAGAGATGAAAATATGGGTAAAATAAATGTCCTAAATTAATGGAATGAAGTTACAAGTTTGAAAAGAACTTCAATGTAAAGCCTAAGAAGCAATAAACTTTACATTAAGTAACCATGAGAAGTAGAGATCAAAAACAGGAAGCAATTAGGTATTTTTCTATCTCAAATACAGAAGTCACCTTATTTGAAAAAAATCCATACCTGATGTAACAGAAGGCCACAGAGTTATGGCTTTCAGTGTTAACTATTATTTGTTGTAAGAAATATAAGTGGGCCGGGGATTTAGCTCAGTGGTTTCGTCGCCTGCCTCACAAGTACAAGGACCCAAGTTCGCTCCCCGGTACCAAAAAAAAAAAAAAAAGAAATATAACTGAAACTGGGATCTGGTTTGCATGTGGGGATATGTAACTGAAAGGAAAGTATCATGAAACATAATTTGCCTCTTTATGTACTATGCATTCTGAAGCTTTGTATGCTACACTCTTCTCCTTTTAAAAAAGGCCAGTCATGATGCACTAAATTGATTTTGTCACCTCACAATCTGAAAAATGCTAGCCAGGAAGTTGGAAAGTCATGGAATATACAGGTTGAAGATAAGTTTGAATGAGGGGTAAAATATACCCTAACATAAGAAGTGCTGATATATATAGTGGACCCTCGAATTATGACCGGCATGATATAACAACTTGGGTTACAACTGGAATTTTATTTTTAACTTACAAACAAAATCTTGAGTTACCACCAGAATGCTGGCCACTTATTCTTCCAGATAGTCTTAGATACAGACTTAACCCTTAAAGAGTTCTGGAAAGAGCATTACAACATCCTTTCCTGTGTGCGGTTCATTGAGACATTCTGGGCCAGTGTCTCTCTGAGGACACTGAGATCTGCCTGTGTAGACGAGCCTGAGCCTTCAACTGACCAACTTGAGTTACAGCCAGCCCTTGAGAACGAACTGAGTTTGTAAGTCAAGGGTCCACCGTAAACCTGGATTCTATTCTAGCTGGAGCTTGTAAGATTCTATTCCACAGTGAAAATTTAAAGCTTTCTAAAAAAAAAACAAAACCAGATCAAAAAAACCCAAACAAACAAAAAAAATTAAAGCTTTCTAATGAACTATTTCTAATTCTTTTTTAAAAAACACCCACCATTTATTATACATTTTGATAGGGGTAAATATAAAACAGTTAAAGCATAATGGAAACAATATTAATAATCTTGCATAAAAAAACCTTACAGCTGTATTGTTTAAATGGCAACTTTAACAGATACCTGAACAAGTTTGTCAATTCCCAGTGCTCTGTCTAGTTCGGCAAGCTCAGTTTCATCTTTGCCGCTGAGGAAAGACACGAGCTGTTCTAGAAGAGCCTTCTCATCATTTCTTCCTTCTACTGTTGTTGGTGGACAGAGAAGCTCATCTAATTGTGAACTAATACACTGGCTACAGGATCAAAAGATAAAGATGTTTCATTCAGATGGATGATGCAAAAATTATTTAATCTTAAGAATGCAAATATATATAAACATACACATGTGATATGTGCAAATCTGGTTCTAGGAAACTCTGTTAAGATACTTCACAATTCTAATGCATTGAAATGTTCTGTACTTAATGTGCAAAAATTAAAAGAATATTATCATGGAGCTTGAGTACATTTTTCATTCTTTGGTCAATCACTGAATTTTTTCCCATCTCTTTATGTGGCTTACAGAAGTATCCTGAAAAATTATAGTTATAAAAGGAGAAAGAATTTTTAATAAAAGTAAAAAATAAATATCAGACAAAAATTCAGAAAAAAGTCATTTAGCCTATATTTATTCTACTCATTCAATTGATGAAGTTAATTATTAAACAATAGCTGTTGTATTGAGAACATGACATGACTGTCATATACAAAAGAAATCAAACATGCTAGGCCTTAAGCAACAAAAAATATTGTTCACTGATCTATGCAGAAAATATACAGTTTATTTTTAAATTTTTTTTGTATATCCTTTTATTGGTACATTTTAGGTGTACAGCATAACGACATTCATCATTGGAGAGATGCACCTTTACATACTCTCTCTTGGTTCTTATTTTTCCCTCTTCCCCTGCCCTCCCCTTCAACCCCTCCATCCCTCCCTATTTACAAAGACTTTGTTTCCATTTTTTCATTTTCTCATATTAATTCCATTCCCCTTTCCTTTCCCCTACCCCTCCCACTTCCCTCTCCCCTTTGCCCCTTTTCTTCCTATTTCACATTATCTATTAGACCTTTTAGTCCTTATTTACACTTTGTTTCTCATACTAGAGAAACTATTCAATATTTACACGTGTGTCCTGTTTATTTCACTTAAGAGTATCGTCTCAATGTGCATCCATTTAGCAATAAATGTCTCTTATTTCTCGTTTTTGATGGCTGAGTAGTACTCCATTTTATAAAAAAAACACATTTTCTTGATCCAGTCTCCAGTTGATGGGCATTTGGGCTGTTTCCAAGTTTTAGCTGTTACAAACTGTGCTGCTATGAACATGGGTGCACATATATCACTGTGGTATGATTCTTTTAATTATTTGGGGAAGATCCCCAGCAGGGAAATAGTGGGGTCAAATGGGACCTCCAGCCCTAGTTCTTTATCTCCATACTGATTTCCATAGGGGTTGCACCAGACTACACTCCCATCAGCAGTGGAGCAGGGTTCCTCATTCCCCACAGCCCCACCAGCATCTGTTATTGGTTGATTTCATGATAGTAGCCATTCTTTCTGGAGTGAGGTGGAATCTCAGCGTTGTTTTCATTTGCATTTCTCAAATGACCAGTGATGTTGAACATTTTTTCATGTATTTATTTGCTAGAAAATATACAGTTTAATCCAAACTGATTTCAACTGATGTATAAAACTTAGAAATATATAGAAAATGGCAGTAGGTACACTAATGTAACAATATAGCTACAGTGATTCTTTCTCTGGGAAGGTAAATGAGAACACATCCACAGTTAAGGTTAAGGCTCTAACTCACTCTCCATGCCATCTGTCTTCCTTTGGTTGGCATGCATGAGATATATGCTGTGCTGTGGACTACAGCTGCCTGTGTGAATTTAGAAATTAAATTCTAATCAGAATGGAGCACTGAGTAGATGTAGAAAGTACTTTCCTTCCTTATACTGTCCTGTTCCCAAGAGAAATGCTAGGCACAATAATTACCTAACTCAAAGTTTATGGGCAGCATAACTGTTGTGCTGAGGTTAATTCATCCATTGGTCTCAGGGATATCATGACACACAGGGCAAAGTGACAGGGGAAATAGAAAACAACTGCTGCATACCATGTTATCTCTTGGTGATTGTCCTGTGCAATACTAGCTGGTGGTCATGTAGTAAATGAATCTGCTTTGACTTGATGGTTTCCCTATCCCCCCCCCCCCACTGCTTTTCACTAAACATTTATATCACTTTGTATCTCACAAAATACCAATGTAGACTGGAATCCAACTGGATTTGGGAAAAGCAGTTCTTGGCTTAGAGGCTGTTATCCGATATCTTATGAAATCAAAATATATTACTTACTCTTCTGGTTTTGTCTGATTTACAGCTGTCACAGCATTGTTTGCCCAAGGAATCTGATCACCTGTTCCTGGTTGTCCAAACTGGTTATCAATTGCTTCTAATTCTAGCTCAGGCAATCCTGATTGAGGAACAAAAGGTCATTGTCACAATGGAGGGAAATGACAGTATTTTCAGAAGTAATACATTATAGAGTGAGATCTTCTCTATGTACATGTTCCCAATTTGGTTGCAACCAGAATCGTGGAAAGAATTAAGTTCATGAACTGAGGTACCAGTGTACAGTGGACCCTCAAGATTGGCCTGACATATGAACAACGTGGGTTAATTAGGTTCATATGCCTTTTGTTATCTATTGTGTATGCCCAGGTAAACATCCAGATCTCAGCTGTATTGACTTACAACCAACTTGAGTTACACCCAGCCCGTGGGAACCGATCAAGTTCATACGTTAAGTGTCCACTGTTTATCATATTTCAATGATATAAAGTTACATATTCAGAAATACAAATTTTCTAGATTGTGGCCATATTTCATAAAAGTAAATGAGATAGGCAAAGGTATCTCAATCAAAGAAAAGCTGATTTAGACTGCACATAGGTTGATGTTACCATAGGAGAATCAAGAACTTTGTCGGAAATAATGTATTTTAAAGATAAACATAACGAGTTTGGTTAACTGCTTCTTCAGCCTACAGCACATTAGACTATGCTATAAGTAGGGACAGTGCCATCACCATGAAATATTCACAAGCAAAAGATAAAACACACTGGACAAAAGGCAGACACAGAAGCTAAAGGGTACAGCAGTCTGAGGCTGTTCAGAGAATGGACAAGGCTCTAGTTGCTAAGCTGAGAGGACAGTTGTATGATTATAGTAAAACAACGCATGGTTACAGTGAAAATCAAATGAACAATGAGGTTAGGTTATATTTTGTAATGGAAGAAAACAGCATATGTATTTTAGAAGGTTTTTCATTAGGAACTTTTTGAAAGCTTTATGATTATCTCTGAAATATTGATGCTAGAAAAAATTATAAATAACTTAAATTCCAGAAATTTAGAAAATGCTTAATGAATTATGGCATAACTATTGATAATGTGTCATTAAATGAAAAAGAAATCATTAAATGAAAAAGAAACATTGTAAGCCATTATATTCAGGTGATTCTGTTTTTATAAACTATTTCATATATATTAATAGAATATATTTGGGGATTTAGCTCAGTGGTTCTGCTGCCTGCCTCAAAAGCTCAAGGTCTTGAGTTCGATCCCCAGTACTGCCCCCTTGCCCAAAAGAATATATTCTGGGATGCTCTCTGTATTAGTTCATTTTAGGTAGTGATGGTAAGGATTACTTTTCTTTTTATAATGGTTACTTATAATTTCTAAAATGAATATATATTAATTGACCACTGTAATGGGCTAAATTGTATTACCCTCCTCCTCAAGTTCATATATGGAAGTCCTAACTCCTATTGCCACAAAATGTGACTGTATGTGAAGAAAGGACCTTTAGAAGATCATTAATTTTAAATTAAATTTTTTTTGGTACCGGGGATTGAACTCAGGACCTTCCGCTTTCAAGGCAGGCGGTGGAACTACTGAGCTAAATCCCTGGCCCCAAGGTCATTAATTTTAAATAAGTCATTATGGTGAGCTCTAATCCAGTATGAGTAATCTCTTCATAAGAAGATTGGGACACAGATAACACAGAGAGAAGGCAGCCATCTCCCAGCTAAGGAAAGAGCCTTCAAAAGAAACACATCTGCTGACTTCTTGATCTTAGACTCTAGCCTCTAGACAGGTGAGAAAATGAACTTCTGTTTCATATTCTCAACCTGTGGTATTTTGTTATAGCAACCCTAGCTAACTAATACATTTTTTTGTTTTTAAAATAAAAAGTAAAAAGGCTTTGACATTTCTTTTTGTTTTTGCAGTGCTAGGAATTGAGCCCAGGCTCTCTCACATGCTAGCTAAGTGCTGCAGCACTAATCTATATTCCCAGTGTAGGTCTTGGAAGTTTTTTGTTGTTTTGAGACAGGGTCTTGCTATGTAGTCCTGGCTGGCTTTGCACTTTCTATGTAGCCCAGGATGGCCTCAAACTCGTGCTCATCCTGCCTCAGCCTCCCCTGTGCTGGGATTATAGGCATGTGCCATCTGACCCAGTTTAGGTCTTGGAGTTTTAAGAGAAACCTTATTTAGGACAAATTCATCTTTTTTTTTTTTTTTTTTGGTACTGGGGATTGAATTTAGGACCTTGTGCTTGTGAGGCAGGCGCCGGAACCACTGAGCTAATCCCTGGCCCTCAAATCTTTTTAATAAATAAAGAATACATGGATTTAAGGATTTCTGATTTATGCAAAAACATGACAGGCTTTTATGTGAAATATACTCAATATTTAGTATAAATAAAAAATAGGAATCCATATAAACACATTCTACTTTAAGTACATGCAACTAAAACTTCCAAGTAAACTGATCTCTATCATGACAATAGAGAAATCAAATTCTATAGGATTCTGAAAAGTACAAAAGATAAAAAAAAATGGCAACAGGAAAGTAATCATTTAATTCATGTCATTATTTAAATCAGGAAGTTGGTCAAAGAAAATTATCTAAAGCAGTCCCATTGCTTTGCTCCACACATCGCTCAATCCTATTCCCTTTATGAAATGTAATCTAGACAACATTAATTACATTTAGGAGTCTAAGGAAATTTACACGACTGTATATAATAGGTACTAGGTATAACATGATAGCTTATTTGACATTATGATAGAACACAGAATCTCATTTAACTAGCCTGGATGGAAAAATCTTAAGAACATAAGATGGACAAAAAAATCTTCAAAATAAAATAAGACTGAAGTCCTGAGTTTGATGTCTAGGCAAATACAAATACAAACACAAAGACAAAACAAATCTCTCCAAAAATTAAACTAATTTAATTAAAAGTTATTTGCACATAGGCTGTATGCTTAAAGGAAACTGTATTTTATTTTGAAAGTCACGTTGATCTTTTTGGACTTCCTTGAGAAGCTGCCTTCTATAAAAAAATTTGAGGGCTGGTGGAACTGTTTAGGAAATACACAACTTCTTCTTTGCCTATAAAATAAACTTACTATTTTTGGTCATGTTTGTGTTCCCACCACAAACAGACAAGACAAGTGCAGCCATTTTTGTTGTAGAGAACCAGCTGAAGCTTGGACGGAAAACAAGGCTTTAGGGTGCTGTGATGAAGCCATTAATACTTATTATTATTATTTTTTTACTTTTGTACTGGAGATTGAAAGCAAGGTCTTCACATGGAACTACATCCCCAGCCCTTTTTATTTTAAAATTAATTATCTATCTATCTATCTATCTATCTATCTATCTATCTATCTATCTATCATCCATCCATCCATCCATCCATCCATCCAATTAGTTAGAACTGGGGCCTTCAACTAGGCTACATTCCCAGCTCTTTTTAAATATTTTGGGATAGGGTCTCACTAACTCACTAAATTGTCCAGGCTGAGCTTAAACTTGAAATCCTATTTCAGCCACCCAGAATGCTGGGATTACAGGCACGTACCACCATGTCTAGTATTTTTTGAGTCTCACCAAGTCACTAAATTCCCAGGCTGGGCTTGAACTTGCAACCCTCCTGCCTTACCCTCCTAGAGTGCTGGGATTACAAGCATACACCTGGCCTTTCTTTTCTTTTCTTGACATGAGGTCTTGCTATATTGTTCAGGTTGGCCTCCAACTCCTAGGCTCACGCAATCCTCTTGTTTCAGCCTCCGAGTGGAGTGGCTGAGACTACAGACTCATGACACTGAACCCAGGTATTATTTGTTATCATCTTTGCAAAGAGTCAACATTATACTTTCTGCCACTTAAAATCTAGCTAAAAGGGAAACTTTATTCTTTTTTTTTTTGGTACTGGGGATTGAACTCGGGTCCTTGCGCTTTCAAGACAGGCAGTATAACCACTGAGCTAAATCCCCAGCCCCTAAAAGGGAAACTTTATATTCCCATTAGTCACATGAAACCCAGCGGAACAATTATATTACCAGGTAATCAAACATTTTCTGCACACGGTGTAGAGTATCATCTTAAGCAGGAAGGCAGCTTTTGCACGTCATACAACTTGAAGAGTTGATTCAGCATCTACTGATTCTCATGTTCACAATTAGTTTTCTACAGCATTGGAAAATAAGTTTCTGCCTCAGTTTTATATTATGTTTGACAGTAACTGCACAACAGTTACAGTGTTTTATTTTTTAAAAACATGACGCGGACAAAGGACTAATTTCTCTAATAAATGAAAAACTATAAATCAATAAGATAAAAACTCAGTGACTGAATAGATCAATGAGAGACTACACAGCAGTCACATAAAATCACTGAAGGAAAAAAAAAGATCAATCACACACAAAAGGTTAGAGCCAGGCATGGTGATGCATGTCTATAATCCCAGGACTCAGGAGGCTGAGGCAGGAGGATCCTTGGGAGTTCAAGGCCAGCCTAGAAGACATAGCAAGGCCATGTCTCAAAACATGCCCCACCTCAAATAAACAGTTTAATACTGCATTGAGATACTTGAAAAAACCCACCAGACTGACAAAGATGAGAAAGTACATAATTAAAAGTACTGAGAAGAGCTATAGGGCCAGAGCTCAGCAGCTCCACGCCTGCCTGGTAAGCACAAGGTCCTGAGTTCAATTCCCAGTGTGTGTGTGTGTGTGTGTGTGTGTGTGTGTGTGTGTGTGTATGCTATAGAAACAGGAACATTAACTGGTGTCATCTCTGAGAAGGGCCATTTGGTAGTCTCTGTCTATTCTATTCAGAATTTGTATTTCAGATATACTTTCACAAGTGGTAAATTATCTCTACATGAGATTATTCTTTACAGCTTTGTAACAGCAAAAGATGCTTATCATTAGGCAACTGGTGAAGTATGTTCTGGCACAGATTTTAAAAAGCACAAGTTAAAAAAAAAAGCACAAGTTATTAAAAAAAGAAGAAAGAATCTCTTTATGTGCCAATATAGAATGACATCCAGGCACAAAGGAGTGAATGTGTGTAGTACGACACTATTTGTACAAAAAGCAGGTGAGTCTATGCATGCTACATTTGTTTTGAGAGCAGAAGCAAAATGCTTCTAGGATGAAGAGACTCTACAAATCTTTTCATGTTGGGGGAGTGGGTATGCTACGTAGCCCATAGAGTCCTCAAACTTGCACTCCACTTTCCTCAGCCTCCTAAGTGCTAGGGTACAGGTGTGTACCACCATATCTGGCTCTTCATTGCACATGTGTGTGTGCACACACACAGATCTATATTTTTGGTGCCGTCTTGAATGCAGAAGCATGTGAATATTTCAATTACTTTAAATGTAACCAACCTTAAAAAACAAGGAAGTTAAGTTGGATATATATATATGGATATATATATATATATATATATTTTTTTTTCTGGTACCGGGGATCGAACTCAGGTCCTTGAGCTTGCGAAGCAGGCGGCAGAACCACTGAGCTAAATCCCTGGCCTTAAATTGGATATTTTAAAGTAATGAAAATGTATATAAGGCTGATTTTTATAGTTATACAATATTTTTAATGTACTACAAATAGAATTTTAAAAGTAATCATTCCAGAATGTGTATGTTCACAGAACATAAAAACAACTGCCTCAGAAGGTCATTCACTGGATCCAGTCATGTTGTTCATCTTCAGATATTTTTGGAATTCTTCAGGAATTATCCCAACCAGTCTACAAGTCCTTCTAGAAAATAAATCTCCTCATAGGTATACCTGATTTTTGTTATAATTGAAAAAATAGTATTTCCTTTTGATGTCAAGAAATTTGGTTCTAAATAACTGGAAGTTTTCAAAAGTTAAATCTATCCTCAAACAATAGGGATTTGGAGACAGTTCAAAGACTATTGCCGAGGTTTTTGAAGGTATTGCCAAAGAATCATGTTGTACACATTTTGATAAAAAAACACCCTCAATAAGGCATCTGTTCTGAAAAAGCACCGTTCATCCAGATGTCCTCTTACGGTACATTTCTAATAAAACTGTTTAAATCACTTGGTAACACCGGGTGACTGTGTGAAGGTGCATATAAACAGCGAGTTTTGAAACCGGGCAGACTGAGATTTAAATTCTGGTTCTGTATTTGTTAACGTGTAACTTCAGCCAAGGTTTTGGGAGTGTGTGTTTTCCCCTTTTTCATTCTCTGAACCTTCGTTTTCTCATATGTAAATAGACCTAAAGAGACTTTTTGGCTTAATATGGCAGCTTTATTACCTATATTTTATTCTCCCTTCAAAAACATCACTGAAATAACAGAAGAGAAAAATAAAATATTTATAGCTAAAAGAAAGACAAGGTCTTAGGCAGCAGACTAGAAGAATTAAGAGTTTCTGAAAGACAGAAAGCACAGGCATAAACAGACTGATACTGAAACTTCAACTAAACTCAAAAATAGGAGAAAGGATTTTCTAAAATAAGGAAGAGGGCAAGGGAAAGTGCTGGGATAATTAAAGGACAACAGAACACCTGCCCCCAGGCCTCGGCTGAGGGCAGCTGACCCTGGCTCATGCCCAGGGGATTAAAGTGGCAAGTCTGTGAGTCAAGGTGGGAGTTCTGCCTGGGGAGTCTCCCAATGAGGGTATGAGGGCTGCTGTAAGGGATTTCCCTGCCACCAAGCTCTCGTCCTACTGAATGGGGCGTCTACGATGGGCTTCTCACTTAAGCTAAAGAAAATGCCAGCTTGTAGCACTTTCATCCTAGGTCTCTTTTAGTGTACCTGGGGGAGACCATCCACACTGACCAAACATTCAAGGAAAGTCAATAGCATGAAAGGGGATAGTAAATTTAACATAGAAACTCTGAAGATAGCTGAGTGTGGTAGCACTAAGTACTCAGGAGGCTGAGACAGGAGGATTGCTGCAAGTGGGAGGCACATGGTGAGTTCAAGGCTAGCCTTAACTACATAGCAAGGTCCTGTCTCAAAAAACCAACAAACAGGGCCGGGGATTTAGCTCAGTGGTTCCACTACCTCCCTCACAAGTGCAAGGTCCCGAGTTCGATCCTCAGTACCAAACAAACAAACCAAACAAACACACAAAAATAAACTGAAGAAAAAAGGTTAAATACAAAAAAAGGATAACCCCTAAAAGAAGTATATAATAAATATCATTATGCAGATTTAAAAGGTCTATTACATAAGTAATAAATTCCTAAGAAAAAGAATTTCTACAAAATGAAAACATGATAGTTAGGATTAAAAGAATTCAACAGATAGACTGAAGAGCACAACAGTATGGTGAAGATTCAATTTTGATCTGGAAAACTGGGCCCAGAATTTCTCTCAGAATATCCTGCAAAATGTTAAGGAAAAGAAAAATATAGGAGCAAAGATGGGTCAAGAGTTCTGACTGGTATATCTTAGGGGTGAAGTGTGATGGAAATGAAACTACCTCAGGCAGGATATCTGCTCTTGGAGCAGCTCAGCTTCCAACTGGGCACCGAGGTGGGAAAGATGCTCGACTTCCCAGCGTGGGCACATGGCTAAGATGTGGACCAAAGAGCAATAGACTCTGGCTCTGGTAATAGGGAGCGATGGACAGTCAGAGGCTGAGGGGGCTGAGATTTAAAAGCCACCTTTTCCCCTTCCTTTTAAATGCCTGCATATTTTTTGGTCCTTCTCTTCCTTTTCTTTTTTTACATTTTCCACTCCTTAATTCTTTTTTCTTCCACCCAACTTCCTTCCTTAGCCTTCTGTTGCTTCAATTATGTTTTTGTTTCCTGTCTGGGTCTAAACATTGTGGACTGGCCGTCTGCATCGACTGTCCTTCCCTTCACCTATCCCATAATGCTCTCCTGTATGGTTTTGGCCTTTGTAAACTCACTAGCACAAAGTGTAACAGATTTTGGCCTATTTATATATTTTTTGTATGTTTATATATTTTTGTATGTGGAAGAGAATCTCAAGGGAGAAAAGAGCCATTTGCACTATGAAGGAAAAAAAAATCCCATTTTCATAGGCTTGTTAAGCTAGAAGACAATTTTTATTTCTATTAATTTTAATTCTTATCAAATTAACATGCATAGCCCATAATGAATACAAGCAACTTCCTGCTCATGCCTTGCCATTGATCCCTTCGTTACCTCCTTCTCACTTGAGGAAACCGTTCACAGCTCTGTACCTGTTTCCTCTGGCATTTGTCCATTCATTCCGTATATGCATACTTGGCCACTTTATTAGAGCTCCACTTAGGTGCAGTGACTTTGCATCATGGCAGACAAGCCTCAGCCCTCCCATGCTTATCTCCTTAGCTGCCAATTCTTTAACACAGATCGAAGTGTCTACCTAATCAAAAGTTTGTATTTTTATGACTACACAAATATCACTCACTTCTAAGTCAAACTGTGCACTGCGTTCAACCTCCTTTTGTGTACCATGCTTTCTTTTTTCTAGAGTTAACTGCCTTATTTTCCCATTTGCCTGCTTTCTGAGGGGAATTTTTTAGAATCTCTAACATTTTAACATAAATCTACCAATAATGTTTTCTACAAACACAAAGAGATCAATGTATTTCTTCCTTGGAGCCTTCCTTTCCAGAGGCCTCAAGGCTCTTGGTTTAATCTGCACTAGATATTCCCTAATCTTACTTTTTTTTTTTTTTTTTTTGGTACTGGGGATTGAATTTGGGACCTTGCAGTTGAGAGGCAGATGGCAGAACCACTGAGCTAAATACCTGGTCCCGAACATTTTACTTTTTTTTTTTTTGGTACTGGGGATCAAACTCAGGTCCTTGTGCTTGTGAGCCGGGCGGCAGAACCACTGAGCTAAATCCCCGACCCCAAACATTTTACTTTTAAATGTTATGTATAATCCACTGTTAGTTTGGTTTAAAGTTATTTTTTCATTAAAAAAGGCTACTAAATGAAAGAAAAAAAAAGAATTTTCTTCTTAATAGCACCTTAGCTATCTGGCTCCCTTCATTACTTTATATAGATAAGAATTCCCACCTGGATTTATCTTTAGCTTGAAGAGTAGTGCAGTTTGTTGGTGACAAATTTTCTCAGCTTTATTTGAAAACATCTTTACTTCATCTGAATGATACTGGATATAGGAAGTCAACCGCTCTCTTTGTTTATCATTTTTTCTTTGTTTCATTTCAAATGATACTAGGTATGGAAGTCAGTAGTTTTTATTGTTCATCCAACATAATGTGTCATTTTAAAATTGCCTTTAAACTGGGTGTAGCCAAACAGGCCTGTAAGCCCAGCACTCAGGAGGCTGAGGCCAGAGGATCCCTGGGAGTTGAGTGCCAGCCTGGGGAACACAGTGAGGCCTTGTCTCAAAAGGCAAACGACAACAGCAACAAAGACTCGTGTTCAAGGTAAACATCTTGGGAAACACACTCTGACCCCATACTCTATTTCTGAATGTTCTATTATGGGATGCATTGGGTAAGAACACAAAATTGCTCTCAACACCAACTGCTTACCTTAGTATCAATTATAAAAGGGTAGAGGTTATGCTACAACTTAAATATACAGGATGAGTTAAGTTCATATATCTAAATATAATTATTATTGATAGAGGCATAATGAAGAGAGACTTGATAACAAACCAAAGATCTCTGCAATAACAGTGAGAGACAAGCACGAATCCATGTTGCCACTAAAGATTTAAAGTGAGGTGTTGTCCTCAGCACATACTATTCAGTCTGGAAGTGGGTCTGGCAGTGGAGGACTGAAGTGAGGCCGGCAGGATCTCCGATTTGATGGTTACACTGGTGGCTGCACCATCCATCCTGTCTGTCTCACATAAGCCTGGCAACTGTGCTGCCTTCTCGAGCGTGGGCAGCAACTGATCAAACTGGTCAAGGTCAGCTGTAAACTAAGAAGGGAAACCAAAGTTAGAGGAAATATATCTTCTACTTTCAGCTGAAACAAGGAAGAAAGTTGTTCTTTTAAACTATATGAATTAAATGTGATATGAGAGCATAAAAAAGAAATAAATAATTACAATGATTGGATTTTTAAAAATTACATGCTTTATTCTACTGGGGGGTATGCTAATATACTACAGGATATAAGATAATATTCATACAATATATATTGTGTCTCAGTATAAAATTTATGTATAGGAAAAAGGCTGGACTAGAAATGTCAGGAGTACTGTGTTATAATGGGATTGTGGTTGAGTTTTTCTGTTAACAGTTTTCAAAATTTAGACAGTTGTGGTGGTGTATGCTTGTAATCCTAGCACTCTGGGAGGCTGAGGCAGGAGGATTGAAAGTCTGAGGTCAGCCCAGACTTCTTTTGTTTTTTTTTGAGAAGGGGCTTTGCGATGTAGTCAGGCTGGCCTTGAACTCACTGTGATTTTCCTGCCTCAGCCTCCCGAGTGCTGGGACTACAGGCGTGCACCATCACGCCTGGCTGATTATAAGTTTTTCAATATCTGACTTCTTCCAAAATTACATTTCTACAGTTCAGATATATGGTCACATGTAGCTGTAGTTCATTCCTTTTCATTGCTGAATAGTATCTCATTGAATATGTTACAATATAATTGTCCATTCTTCGATGACAGATTTTTGGGATGTTTAAAAATAAAGCTATGAACAATTTTGAACATGTCTTTTACTACACATGTGCAAAAAGTCTTAACCATAAAGGAAAAGATGGCCAAATATGTTAAAATGAAGAACTTCACATCATCAAAAAACACCACTGAGAGAATGAAAAGGTAAGTCACACATAGAGAAGATATCTATAAATATATACCCAATAAAGGACTTATATCCAAAACACATTAAGAACTCTCATAAAAGACAGTAAGCAAAGGACAAGATATTAAAAAAATGGGCAAGAGACTCGACTAGGTAATTTACAAAAGTTTTTCAAATGACCAATACTTATCAGAGAAATGCAAAGTAAAACAATGAAGTATTGTTATACATTGTCTAGAATGGCTCTTTTTTTTTTTGTATATCCTTTCATTGGTACATTTTAGGTGTACAATATAATGACATTCATCATCGGAGATATGCGCCTTTACATAATCTCTCTTGGTTCTTATTTTTTCCCCTTCCCCTGCCCTCCCTTCAACCCCTCCATCTCTCCCTATTTACAAAGACTTTGTTTCCATTTTTTCATTTTCTCATATTAATTCCATTCCCTTCTTTCCTTTCCCCTTCCCCTCCCACTTCCCCCTCCCCTCTGCCCCTTTTCTTCCTATTTCACATTATCTATTATACCTTTTAGTCCTTATTTACACTTTCAGTTTCTCACACTATAGGAGGCTCAATTTAAAAGAATGATAACACCAAGCATTAGCAATGACATGTAACACCTAGAAAGAATTCTTGTACACTGGAAAACTGCATTATCTACTAGAGATGAGTGCACACATCTTTTAATCATGTGACCCTACTAATAGACACAAGCTCAGCAGAGAGAAGCATGTGCGGCAAAACAGGTGCCCTAGCACATGCGACACACACAACACCATTATTTTATAGCTGTTACTTTTAAAGTGTGAATTATATTATTTAAAGCTGTTTCTGTCCTTCAAAAAAACCCTATTAGTTTCATTGTACTAAGAACCATGAGACACAGTCCTCTCCTCAAAGAGAATACATGTGAAGAAACATTCAATACAGAGTTAGCATGCCTGTGATCTCAGCATTCTGGGAGGCTGAGGCAGGAGGAACACAAGTTTGAGCCCAGCCTGGGCAACTTAACAAGACCCTGTCTCAAGATAAAAAATAAAAAAGGGCTGGGGATATAGCTCAGTGCAAAGGCCTGGGCTCGATTCCCAGTCCCTGTCCCTCCCAACCCCCATACAGTGTTACTACAAATTGTGAACAGATGGGGGCCCCGGATTTAGCTCAGTGGTTCCATCACCTGCCTCAAAAGCCCAAGGACCAGAGTTCGATCTCCGGTACCAAAAAAAAAAAGTCTTTAGAATATCAAATTGTAAAAGGACACATGTAAAGCCCTATAGAGTAGAGATGAAGAAGCTGTAACTGGAGTTATCTGGGAAGACTCTAGAGAGACTCTACCAGAGCGATTTGTGCAGGATGAGAAGTTCAAAAGGTATAGAGGTATAGATGCTTGGGGAGACAGGCTTAGCTTAGGTATAGCAAGGACTTTCTAGAATGCCAAATGCCTAAGGGAAGAGATTTTCATGAAAGGAGAGCAGAAAAATCAAGCTGGTTCAAGAGTGTGAATCTTATTTCATAGTGGAGAGCCTTGCTGATAAACTGCTTTGTAAATACACTGTCAGATATTTGGTATGTACCTTTATTCTGTCTCTATATACTATGAGAGGTCCTAGAATTCAGGGACCATATATATATTTTTTCTTATATTCCTTCAGAATTCACAAGTATTCATTAAATTAAGTGGCCTGTTAATTTTTGTAACATCCCAACCCATCCCAGACATACGATTTCCTAATCCATAACAATTTACCAAAGGTTTGTTTTTATTTACTTCTGTTTCAGAGCATGTTAGTTAAGAGCAACATTCTGCTACCCAGAATATTCAAATCCTGTTCTCTGACTGGGGTTGAGGTGATTAGAATCAAATGAGGATAAAAATACCCTCAGAAAGTTGGGTGTGGTAGCACCAACCCATAATCCTAGCATCCAGGAAGCTGAGGCAGGAGGATCACCTCCAGGCCAGCCTGGGCTACAAAATGAGTTCAAAGTCAGCCTGGAATACTTAGTGAGTCCTTATCTCAGAAAACAAAAAATAAAAAAATAAAAATAAAAACAAAAGCCTTAGAATGCTTTAACCAGGTAGCCTTGTCTAACTGCTCACCTTTCTTTCCCACTTGGTTTTCATCAGAGGGTCCCAAACCTAGTTATGTACCAGAGTTCGCAGGAGATCTTTTTTTTTTTTTGATACTGGGATCGAACTCGGGTCCTTGCGCTTGCAAGGCAGGCGGCAGAACCACTGAGCTAAATCCCCAGCCCCAGGAGATCTTCTTTAAAAGGCAGATTCCTAGGTTCTTCCCTGGAGGTGAATTTAATATGTGGGATTGGGAGGAGCAGGGAGGGAAGGTGTTTCTGAAAATGTCCAAAGATAAAATCTGACTTCATAGAAGAAAAATCTACTTTTTCGAATGCCACGTGAGTACTGCAGCCCTCTAGCGTTCTAAAGAGAACTTCTGAGGCTATCCTGTTTTTTCAATCAGATATTGTACCAACCTCTTGGTACATGCCCCATGGACAGAACAAAACATAACATGAATCCAAACCTGGTCTATGGTTGGAGTAAAATGAATGAAAAGGAAAAATAAGTAGGAATGATCATTCTGTGAACTGAGGAATTACCTACCTGGCTCTGGGACTCCAGTTTAATTTCCTCAGGGGCTGGTTTGGTCACTGGGGTTGGGTTTGTGTTACAAGGATCCATTTGTTCTTTCTTTTCCACTTTCACCTTTACATCATCCAGGCTCAGGTTTGGAGTTGATCTTAAGTCTTTCTCATCTTTATCTAAAAGGTAGCGCAGGAGCTGATGGTCTTTTGATTCTTTTTTCTTTGAAGCATCCAGCTCTAGTTTTATACTAGAGTTCCCTTGGGCCTGTCCAGTCACTGACACAGAAGTAGATGCACTGTCCTTTTTATCGGACTCCACAGACAGAGTGGTGATGTCTGAGGGACTCCCTTCTTGCAAGAGCCGGTGCAGAATTTTGTGCCGCTCAGTCAGTGAGCTATGAGAAGAAGGACAAGTACCTCCTGAGGAGTTAGCAGAGGCAGAGTTGGAAGTGCCCGTGCAAGACAGTACATCTTTGCAGCTTGTGTCTATATCTGCATGCCGTAACTGCTGTTCTGCTGTTGTTGTCAAAAGCTGCACTAGTTTATGACTGGTTTGAGCATATTTACTGTCTCCATCTGCAAGTCTGTCATTGTTATGCAGAAGCCCTGAATCCAGAGGTTTGCCATCACCAGAGCTGTTGTCAGACTGAATCATTTCATTTAAAATGGATGCAATCTCTTTGTTATCTTTGGACTCAGCTTTTGCTGGTTGTAAATTTAATCTGCTAGGTGAATTCTGTGAGCTCATCTGCCTGAGTACTGGAGAATTGGCAGAGAAGCCAACAGAGTTACTGGGTCCTTCACTCATACCCTGTAAAGATGTTACTGGGATATTTGAGTAAGATCGGTTACTATTATTACAGCCACTACTTGTCATGCCAACTGGGGAGTTTAAAGTTGGAATATTTGGAGGAAATGAATTGTTTGACATCCTGGCCCTTGTTGCTAAGCCAGAGGGAACCTGTCTCCTTGGAGACATGAACTGTGTGAGGGAAATTCCTGTACCTTCCATAGCAGAATTATTGAGGCTTAAAGATGGATTACTGCTCTGGGAACTGGCCTGTCCCTGGCTTAAGGCAACATTGGCTACAATCTGATTTCCAGATGAGCATCCAAAACTCCCTTGGTTGTTGCTAGAATTAGTGTGACTGCTGCTGCTATGAAGATCTGAGCTCTGTTGGCGATTTACTCTGGTGGATACCATGTTGCTGTTGGATGGTGGCAATGTGGATGAACGGGCCACACCATGAGCTGGAGAGATACTAGGATTGACTGAGGGGTTTATTCGGGGAATTGACATTCCAGAATTAGTGTCATCTTGAGGAGAAAGCCCACTGTGTTCCCTAGGGAGAAAAAGACATTATTATTCAAACATTTTCATTTGTCTATATTAAAATATTTTTATCATGTATATTACATACAAGACCAATGACTTCATTAATGTTGCAAGCGATCATGTAAAGAGCTTCTACAGCACCTTAAACTGAGGAAAAGCAGTGGACTGTTAGTTCCATTGTTAAGTATCCTAGGAAACAGTGCTTATAGGTCCTTTAAGCTGATAATGGCCCAGTTACATGAAAAAGAAGTCTTTCTTGGCAATGGAAAAAATCCAATAGATGTACTTCGAAACTTTTCTAAACTTAATACAGTTATTACAATAATACTTTTGGTTGAAACAAAAACTTCCCACACATTTGTTTACAAAAATTTACTCATGACTCTCCTATTACAGCTTTTAAGTATTTCAACTCCAAAGAGGAAGACTGGGTAAGGAAAATACTGCGTCACTGATGTGAAAATTAAAAAGGGTGATATGCAGACGTAGCAGATGTTTTGAAAGAGAAATCACAACATGAAAGAGAACTGTGCTAATTCCACTCACAAGAAGAATTTCAGGTACAACTAGAAAAAATGGAATATTGAGTTCAGTTTTTCACTGAGTTCTTTACTAACATCCATAATTATAACAACAGATTTGTGACTGGCATTACCATGTTCCAAGAAGCAAAAACATCTGATGAGGAAAAGATGAAGTGAGGGGAAATGTCTGTTTTTAATGCTAAGTTTTAAACAGCTGTAAATGTAGGAATTTGAATAGGTTATTGGATAAAAGAACAGTTCCACGAGTTCACCATGTATACCAGTAAAAAACATGTTTAGAGAGGGGATAAACTAGAGGAAACGGCGTTCAAAAATCTCAACCTGACGTTCAGTGATTTGTAGCTTCTGTGCAAAACTGTCAACTTGAATTCAAGAGCCATAAGGTTTGTCCTAATGAAAACAAAGCACTTTGAAAAATAAAAATAACACTGTTACAAACTCTGAAATTTCTTCCATGACTAAAAATTCATAGACGGAAACTTGTAGATCTTTAGGCACCATTTGTTTTCAGCCCCTAACACACATATTTTTAGTCTCACCTTTCCTGCCTCCCTTTATGAACAACAAAGTTATCTGGTGGCAAAACTCTAAAACCCAAAATGGATATACTGACTATATTCAGCATAGAACTCTAGTTTTATGCCTAAGTCAGAACCTCTGTTTCTAGTCACCAAGAGCATAAATTTTTCTCTAAGAAGAGATATGTGAACTGACTTATTTCATATGAAGCTCTCCAAATAAGTAGTACCTGTCGATGATATGAATTCCCATGATGAAAGGCTGCATGTCTGGACTCTGAGGGTAGCAAAGTTTACACTTGGTGTGGGCGCTAAGCATTGTCCCATCATTCAGTATGAATCTATAGGATGGGCTGGAGGCAGTGCCACGAGTCATCACTGTTTCAAACAAAAGAGAGACCTAGTTAAAATTCTGCACTTGGACACTGGGCAAAGGACAGTTACCAGGCCTTATTTCTACCTAGCGTCTCATTCTAAATGCCCTCCCCATGGCTGCCTACTCATACTCAAAATAAAGAATAGTTCAGACAAAGCAGATACTGTATCTGAGTGGAAAAATAATTCCAGTTGAAATCAAGCACTTCCTGACAGCTACAATTCAGTCCTCCTTGCATGGGTACCTTCTCACATAAATTTAGATTATGAAGAAACCCCAAACTAAGAGAATATCAACCTTAATCTTTCCCTATAATGAGGCAGCACTTCAAATTTATTAAGTCTCCATTACAAATATCAGGAAGTAATTTTCTCTCTTCACTTTAAGTGTTACTCTTAACAAGTTTTGTTTTGTTGGGCTGGTTTTTAAAATAATAATTCTATTGAGATATAATTCACATGCCATAAAATTCATCCTCTAAGTTTAATTAGTTTGTAGAGTTCCTTTACTAATATTCAAGTTTAAAATTTCATTCAGGAATGTGAACCAATAAGGTCCTATTTGATAAATTATTAGGCATATGCACAGTCTGCCAAAAAAACGTATACACACTTCATGAGAAGAAAAATGTATATCTTTTCAACAGATGGTGTTCGTATGGGAGACCCTAGGGCATGTTGTGTGTCGCAGAAAACTCACTACACTGCTGGCCCTCAGAGAAGAAACTGGAAATGCATGTCCAATCACTACAAATAACATCATTTATATTGTTTCAAAACTTTCTAACAGCAGACAAAATTCTAATCATAGAGATAAATGCTCACTAAATATGTTAAGGCTATACCAGACTAAGTAATAAAATGTCATTGATATTTTAGTAAGACAATAGAATTCTATTTTAAGAAGGTTTTAATAAATAAATTCAACTATATCAAGGTTAGAAATCATATCCACAGAAAAAAAGAATTACTACCACAGATGACTATTATAACTGAGCCTTTATTTAGCCTCATTTTTCAAAGACATTTCAGAAAGGGTTTCAATTACATTTTTAATGACATATGAAACAGACTTTATCCAACAAATAAGTTTTAAAACTACATATTACTTGAAGGAGAAGATATGTTCCATTTTATTGTCTTGGGGATCCAAAATCAATTGCAGAAGGCAGAATCTGTTGTAAATCTATGCCATAATAAATCTGTCTAGGTATTAAAACTAGGACAAAAATTTAATTGAAAGGATTAAGACTCATGCCTAACCAAACACATTCTTCATCCATCTGGCAAGTTCAGTGAAATCACTGGCATGTTTAACAAACATAATGCATGGGGAAATTTAGTATCTAATCAAATAATAGAGGGTTAAAAGTCTTTAATCAACAGTGATAATTTAGGTTGAAGGACATAAGTAAATGTTTGCTAGAAATTTATTAACAATCCCAAATGTTAATATCTTAACAATTCATTTTGGAAAATACAACTTCAACCAAAATGAGGAATCTTAACATAAACTACTAACATGAGATGATAAATCTAAAAATACATAAAAGGCCTGAGAAGGCAGAAATATGTTTCATGTTATGCTATTCTATTTCTTTACTTTGCTTATTTCTCTTCAGGCTTTCCTTACTCTTCTGGGAAACACTTATTGGTTATTCTACAAAGTTATTCACTATTCAATACATCAGCCATAAGTCACATGAGGATATTTGAAATTAAATAAAATTTAAAATTCAGTACTTTGGTGAGATTAGCTACATTTTAAGTGCTCAATAGCCACCTGTGACTAGTGACTATCATACTGGATAGCACAGTTTGAAGCAATTTGACTTCTACTTGCATTTTCAACCTTATCATCTTTTCCTAAACATTCCTCCCATATCCCTTTTACATATTTATTTTTCTTCATTAAAATAAGCATAATGGTTGGAATTGTGTCCCGTCTTTGTTTTCTGCACTCCACTGAATCCTGTACTATGCTTTGCAATAAAATCATCCAGAAAGTGCTACTTGACTGATTTGCAATTTGAATCTCATCTAATCAGGCTAATATTTACATGTGATCAACTACCATAACTTTCTTTAAGGCCAGATTTTCAATTTTAGCTATCTTCTCAAATGCTTCTATGTCAATTTATGTTTTTACTCTTGTAGGTATCTAGATGTAATTTTTATTGCTTTTTTTTTTGAGACATGGTCTTGCTATGCAGTCTAGGCTGGCCTCAAACTCAATGTGAAGCCCAGGGTAGCCTCAAACTTGTGAGCCTCCTGCCTCAGCCTCTTAAGTGCTGGGATTACAGACATGCACCACCACACCTAGCTAGACTTATTTTGTAGTGAAAATTTATGAAATTTGTTTACTGACAAATTATACAAAGTGAGAAACAACTAGAAACTCAAGATAACATAGAAATTTTAAGATATTTAATGTGGGTTACAGAAATATTAATAGTCTTTTGGTTAACTATGCTCCTAAACTCAGGACAACTTGTTAAAATGTTGCAATTTGGGGTACTTTATTAATGAAATACAAGGAATTTATCATTCTTTAAGTTTTCAAGTGAAACTTAATTTGAATGATAATGTATGGAATAAGACTTACCAAAGAAGAAAAGAATTAACACTTAATACAGTCATATTTCTTTTTTTTTTTTGGTACTGGAGATTGAACTCGGATCTTGTGCTTGTGAGGCAGGCAGGGGAACCACTGAGCTAAATCCCTGGCCCAGTCATTTTTTTTTTTTTTGTGGTGCTAGAGACTGAACCCAAGGCCTTGAGCACTCAATCTACCTCTTGGGATATACTCCCATAGCCTTTGAAGATTCAGTTAATTAGAATCTTCAGTTAACTGAAACTTTGGTGCTTGATTGTTCATATGAATTAGTAAAAAGGAAGGCAGTAAGGATCAATGAAAAGACTAAGCCTAGGAGTCAGAATAGGCCTGACCTTTGGCTCTCATTTATAAGTTTAGGACTTAGTGTAAATTAACCTTAGTCCATCTCAGTTTACTCATTACTAAAATACAGCCAATAATATTGTGAGACAATATCTAGCATGGAGCCTACCACACAGCAGGTTTTGAACAAATATTTCCTGAATAACTACTAAAGAAAACAGCAACAAATAAGCAGCTCCCCAAATAAACATATCCTGAGTCACATTCAGTCAATCCCTAAACACTGCTTACACCAATAGCTCCAACTGTGTGTAATCATCACTGATATACTGAATTAAGAGATGAGCAAGGAGCCAGGTGCAGTGGCATACAGATGTAATCCCAGTTACTCAGGAGGCTGAAGCAGAAGTATCAATTTCAAGGCCAGCCTGGACAACTTACTGAGGCAGTCTCAAAAACAGGTCTTGGGCATGGAACTCAGTGGCAAAGTTGGATAAACATTTACTCTGCATAGCAAGTTTTCCACATAAATGGGTTTCAAGGTTTAGGTTTAGAATCCCATTTTGACTGTAGGTCCTGGCCTCATTTGTGATCTCATTTTTCCAGGTACACAGCTAGTATGTTGATCTCCTACTTCTGTGTCCATTTTGGAACTATTTAGAAGGAAGGGATATAATTGAAGGTGTATTACTGCTATCCTAGAAACTCTCCAAAAAAACCTTTTACATTATGACTGTTTTTGTTTTCTCTCCCAGAAGAAGCCTCAACTGAGATAAAAAGCTTAAGAAAAATTAAAATTTCCCTGGTCATGGCAGCTGTAGATGCACAGCTGTTTAGGATTGTGATCCTATCCAATTTGGTGTCAAGATAACCTTGAACAAGCATGTCTCATGAATGTTAATGAAATGGGCAGGCATAAAATGTGTGGAAGGGCACAATGGCTCCAGGCTGGTAGCAGTTTCTTTTTCTTTTTGGTATTTCTTTAAATATGCAGAAAGAATTCAATTTCTCAAAAACTGCTGTAAGGTAAAGAAAAAATTACTTGTGATGTTGCAAGATTTTCAATGACCAATAAGTAAACTCTTTTCAGTATATCAAAGTTTCTATAAGAGGAAAGTAAACCCATATTTTAAATATTTTCAACAAAGTGCAACATAAAAAGAATTTCAGTTAACTCTGTTATATGGGCCATGGAATAAACTATCTCATATAAGCCTCAAACAGCATTCTGGTTAATCATTAATAATGGTTATTATGTTTTATAGTATTATTTCTAGTTTCTTGGAACTATAAACACTTTCCAACTCTGCTTGTAACTTTTTAAAAATGAAAATAGCTTTACTTGATTATAAAGTTAAAGTAACAGACAGATGAATAAGGAATAGTCATCTTTATCCTACTACTCAGATATAATCACTTTTGACATTTTGTTAGTCTTCTAGAATTGGATAAACAGACACACAAGAGTGAGATTCTACTATATACACTGAGTTTCTTATTCCACTTTTTTCATATAACAATACACCATAGTCACTGCCAAGACAAGAAATGATGGTCCATTATATCACTGTAAGTAGGTAAAGAAAACCCACAAAACTAGTTTATAGCTATATAGCTCCATATTTCCTCTCACTAGTGTTCTCCATAACTGTTAATAGATGTGCTACAGGAAAGTATACTTAAGGAAAATCAGTTTGAGTAAGAAGGTTTAAAAGGCATCTTTACTGCAGAACTCCTGGAAGCTGCAACACCTGAAACATGTCTTCTGGACTCCCCAAAGTGGAAGACTGACGCATTCCCCTAAGTTAAGCACGAAACCTTAATCACTAGTACAGCTATTACTATCTTGTGGAACCTAGGCTTATGCTTTCTGAACTCTGTCAGAAAACATCTTAGACTATACACTCTGACTTAGTAGCATGGGATGGGGCCAAGAAGTTTGGCTCAAAACTGCCCACATCCACCGTTTCAGGACCTTGGGAACACCCCAACTCAGACTTTGCTTTAAAGTAATGGTTCTGAAATGAACAGAGCCTAGGAATTTTACTGAACCACCTCAACTTGTGGGGAATTTAACCTTATTTAAACAGTTCCTCAAGGGATCCTCATCCCCATTTTCCCTAGTTTCAGTATAGAATCACGGTTTTCATCTAGTCCATGGAAGTGCGCCCACATGATTAAAGTGCATTTTCAAATCTGACTCTGGAAAGTAGAATACTAGTAAACATCCTGTAAAAGTACTTCGTGAGTTGTCTCTGCCAAAAGCAGCTGAAAAACTAAGTTAAGAATTAAAATTTTTAGTTATTAGGATTTTATATCAGCTGTTGCCTTCAAAGAGTACGTTCATGGGCAGAAAAAAAGAGGACAGATGGAAGACAACTTTTTTCTTGCCTAAGTATTAATCACTGTAAAGCTTTACATAAAATCAAAGATATAGTAACATAATTTGTCTCACTTCCCCCCAATTTAGTTAAATTGACAGACAAAATTGTATCTATTTATCCTGTACAGTATGGTCCCTGAAGTATACATATATTGTGGGTGGTTAAATCTAGCTAATTAAGACATGCAGCACCTCACGCACTCACCACTTTTGTGGTAAGAACACGTAGCATACACACTCCTAGCACTCCTCAAGTATACAACGTTCTGTCATCAACTGTAGTCACATCTTTCTTGGACTTACTACTCCTCACTGCAATCCTCTGATCATATCACTCCAACTGGCCTCCCACCAAGCCAATCACCCCAGTCTCTGCTAGCTACCATTCTTTCTATTTCTGTGAGACTTGACTATCATAGATTCTACATGAGTGAGATCATGTGGTATTTATCTTTCTGTGCCCGGCTTATATCTATTTTTTTCTTTTTTCTTTTTCAATAGGGTCTCACTATGTAGTACAGGCTGGTCTCGAACTTGTGCTCCTCCTGCCTCAGCCTCCCGAATGCTAGGATTACAGGTGTGTGCCACCATGCCTGGCCCCTGGTTTATTCCACATAACATAATGATCTCTGGGCTCATCCATGCAGTTACAAATGACAGTTTCTTTTTTATGGCTGAATAATATTTCTTGTGTATATATACCACATTTTCCTTATTTTCATTCACCCATCAGTGAATATTTAGATTCCAGATCTTGGCTACTGTGAACAGAATATGGGAGATGTCTCTTCAACCTAATGATTTTATTTCCTTTGGTTATATATCCAGAAGTGGGATTGTTGGATCATACATTAGTCTTATTTTTAATTTTTTGAGAAATCTCCATTCTGGTTTCTGTACTGGTTTTACTAATTTACATTCCTACCAACAGCGTGCAAGGGTTCCCTTTCTCTGCTTCCTCACCAGCACTTGTTCTCTCTTGTCTTTTGCATAAGAGCCATTCTAACAGGAATGTATCTCACTCATTTCACAATGTGCCAAAGTGAAAGAGGCCAGGAAACTGCAAAAGTAAATCACACCTCTCTTCATTCTTGACAGAACAATGCTTCTTAAAGTTAAGCACTACTTTCAAGGCTTGTTAAGATATATGAACCCGGGCTGGGGATTTAGCTCAGTGGTTCCACTGTCTGCCTTGCAAACGCAAGGACCTGAGTTGGATCCCCGGTACCAAAAGAAAAAAACTTAAAAAAAAAAAGATACATGAACACTCTCCTCAAATTTTAATTCAGCAGGTCAGTATCTTAAACAAGTGATTCTCATATGTTTTGCGTACCACATTGCTCTTACCATGCCATACACTGTTGAATATAAAACATCAGAAAAAGATGTGCTGCATCCATGGAGGCTGTCTGGAAAATTGTCCAGAGTCACCAAAACACTAGAAACAAGAGTCATGTGAACTCTGGACATCTTAATTCTGAGAAAAAAAAAAGTAGGTACAATAATTTACTTATTTTCCTTCCTTTGGTTCTCTTTCTTCCTTCCTTTTTCTATCTTCTCTCTCTCTCTGTATGTTCCTCCTTCCCTCCCTCTTTCTTTTTTTGTTTTCTGAGACAAGGTCTCACTATATAGTTCAGGCTGGCCCTGAACTCACTCTATAGCCCAGGATGGCCTTAAACATATGGCAATCCTCCTGCCTCAGCCTCCTGAGTGCTGGAATTACAAGCTTGTGCCACCATGCCTGGATTCAATATAAGTCATTTCTGTAAAGGAATTCTTTGTTTTAAAAAGTGGAATGAGAGAACATAATGGGTAAGAGGTATTGGATTATATTCATATTTCTTTAGGATTTTTTTCTAAATTGTTTCATTTCATGCTAATATTTAAGATAAGTTACTTATTATGGTTTAATTAACTTGTTTTTAAGGAGAATTCTAATGGTTTTGAAACATACCTTAAACTGGCTCAGTCACATCTATAGGGAGCCTACTCATTTGGATGATGAAACAATTATTTGGACCTGCTTTGCCTTGGTGGAAATGTATATAAATTACAACAAAAAAATGGGCTTTAAAAAATACTGTAAAGCTATGGAAGGCCCAACTTACAGAAACCTACATATGTCAGCACTTTAGGCAGGGTGTGGACAGTGAGTCTCAATAGTACGCAAAAATCATGTGCTGCTCTGGACAGAGGAGGGCACAAAGTCTGAACCAAGGGGGTGGCATTAGTTATTTATTGTAATGGTTTTCAAACCTGGCTGCACTTCAGGGTTGTCTGGGGAAGTTTAAAAACATACAGATTCTTTGCTCTACCCAATGAGACATCATCTTGAGGGGCAGCATGAGTTTTATAAGGAAGCCACTGGAGAAGCACTCCTCTGTGGGAAGCTGTCCCAGAAGTAACCAAGACTGTGAGTTTTATAAAGATGGCCTCCTGAAGTAAAGACAAGCTACTTCCTCCATGTTCTAGTAGGAGTCAGTCGACTTAAAACGTAATGAGCTGAAAATCATCTGTGAACTGAGGAAACATGTTATGGGGAAAATGTTACAATTAATAAGGAGAATAGAGTAATGAAACAAATCCTTATAACTGTTTTACAGGAATAGCCACACAAAGAGGGTATCTAAAGATTATAGAATGAATTGCACTGCAAAGGGAGTATTACTTACATGGCAATATATTTTTTTAAATTTTTATTTATTTATTTATTTATGACATGGCAATATTTTAAAAGTACATCAAAATCCTTTAATTCTGAATCTATAAACTTTCTGGCCTTAATTCTCAACTAACCTTAATTTCCAACTAACTCTCTCTTTTTCCTGTAATACTGTTTAGTCACTAAGGGCAGGGAATACACTTGTATATTCCCAAAGAACTTACCAAGACACAGTAGCTATTCATTAGTTAATAACGTCTAAGGACACAGTTTTTGATTTGTAACATCAGTATGAGTCAGGAGATAGAGGTGCTTCATAGTCGTGAAGTTAATGAGCGTGACACTGACCTCTGCCTCATCCAGAGGCCCTGTGACATGCTTATTCTGCTTGGAATCATCCTTAAGAGACAAACACATAACTTCATCTCTAGAGTTATCCTTGAATCTCCAGGTCAGAATTCTTTTCTTCTTTGGTTACATCCCTACTATAGCCTGCGTCACACTGATTGTTAGAGCTGTCTTCCCTTAATATATTACAAGCTTCTTGAAGGCAAAACCCTGCTTCTTAGTCACCACTGTATCTCTGGCACATTGTATACATAGTGTCCTACACATGTTAGGAACTTGATGCATGTCTGCTGAATGAATGAATGAATGAATGAGTGAATGATCACCATATGACATCCTGTTCTTTAGAATGTACATCCAAATTTCAGGATCCACTGATGAGTTACTTTGCTTACCCATTTCTTCCTTTCCTAAAACTAATTATTATAAAAACGATAATTTGGAGAAAATACTTATCAAGCCATAAGTTCTATACAAACTATTCAATATTAATAAAGAGCAAAATTAATAAAAATAATTGAGAGAAAACTTTACCTTCTTGAAATAGTTGTCTAGCATAAGATGGCTCTCTGCCTTGAGGCTGGAAAAAAGCATAAATGCATTTCCTCACTAAATCTTCCCAGCCAGTTCTGCCAGCAGCTCTCAGGGAACTGGTATCAATAGAGATGATTTTGCCTATACAAAGAATGAAAGTTTACATTTATGATATCCCCTTGACATAAATCATCCATATTTCAAAACTAACAGTTGCATCCAAGGAATATTATGTCTCTTCATATGCTCAATAGACAAAAACATTGAAAAGCACTATTTATTTTTATTATTACATATGGTAATGGACAATATTAGAGACATTATAAAAACTGTTTTGGTTTTGAAGTATGTTATACACTAATATGTCATAGTTTAGTTTCTTTCTTTTTTTTTTTTGAGACAGGGTCTCACTATGTAGTTCAGACTGGCCTTGAACTCACAGCAATCCTCTTGCCTCAGTCTGAGTACTAGGATTACAGGAGTGCACCACCACGCCCAGCTGTCATAGTGTAAAATTCAGTTCCAGTCAAGTATTAAAGCCATCCAATAATGATCTGAAGCTGCTGAGAATAATGCACTTCAAACTTCTCTGGCTTACTTTTTGATTCTGCTTTCTATCTACTGATGACTGACTGGACCACTTATTAGGGAAAGAAGCGCAGTGATGAAATATGTATGTTGTTTTGGTTTAAATAATTTTCCAATAACTGAGTGAAGAGAATATGAGAAAGAAAGCATGTCTTTCCCTTCCTACCTCTTGTTGGGCTACAGGCAATCCTGTACTTACGAATAAACAAAGACTGAAGGCAATAAAAGTTAAACCAGAAAAAGCTAATAAGTGAAAAGATTAAGATTTTCTAGGCACCAGACACATAGAACATATACCTTATAAAATCTAGCGGTGATCTGCTGTTGTTACACAGTTGGTTAAAATTCCTAAGTGACAATGAGAAAACTCCGAAAAATTATTCTTCAGTTATTCTTCATTGTCATTCCTCAGACCTATTTTATGCAATCTTATATATGAATTAAGGATTACATAATAGAAGGAAAACCAGCCAACCTCCCACCCAATTTCAGAACTTGAGACTACCAACTTCAGTCCACTATGTGTACACTCTTCCTGTATCACATTCCCCTCTGTCTTCACATATTCCTGTAGTTGGGTGTCTAGTCTGTTCCCAGTTTTTTGTTTTTTGCCACAAAGTCAATGCTGCTATGCACATCTTTCACATGCTGCCTGGCCAATGTGTGTGAGAATTTCGCTAGTGTATATATGAAGGGATAGAACTACTGGGTTGCAGGTTATACCAGATGTTCAGCTATGTAATATTAACTTAAACTGTCTTGTAGAAACTTGTATGATGCTATATTCCTACCAGTAATGTATCAGAGTTATTACTGGGGCTGGGTTTGTAGCTCAGTGGTAGAGCACATGGTTAGCATGCCTAAGGCCTTTGCTTCAATCCCAGCATAAAAAAAGTGTTACTGGCAATCTAACATCCTTCAATCACTTGGTATCATCAGGCTCCTTCTCTTTTTTTTCCCTGGTACTGGGTATCGAATCCAGGTCCTTTGCACTGAGATACATCCAAGCCCATTTTTTATTTTTGAGACAATTCTTGCCAAGTTACCTAGGCTGGGATCAAACTTGCTATCCTCCTGCTTCAGTCTCCCAGAGGGCCACAATGCTTAGCTTAGTTTTTAAAAATTAATAGGTGAAAAATGGCATCTCATTGTGATCTAAGTTTAGATTTCCTCAATTACTAATGAGGGCAAATATTTTTCATATTTATTCACTATTAATGTTTTCTCTTCTGTGAATGCCTGATTGTATCTTTTACCTACCTTCCCTTTTCTCATACAATCAACTCAAATTGATCACATATGTGTTCCTACTCATTCAGCTAATTCCTTCTTTATATATTCCACTTGGTTTTCCTAATAATAAAATCATTAGATCTTTTAAACTTAGGATTTTGAATTTGATGTACTTAATCCAACTTGATCAGGATATTATTCAAGTTGGCATAAATGCAGAGGATAGAAAGAAAATCAACTCAAATTCAAACAAGAGAATGTTGTGCTTAAGAACTGTTCAGAGAAAGCCCAGTGAACAATGTGACTGAAAGTACAGACAATTTTGGGTTTTAAATTATTTAATCTTTTCACTTATTACTTTAGAGATAAAGACTTGGCTACAGCACAATTCTACCAATCCATAATCTTCATATACAGTAAGGCTTCTCATAGAAAAGTACTAAGGGAGGCATGGGAGTGCGTGTGTGCATGCACGTTATATGTGTGTGTTTGTGTCAGTGTTGGCCCACAAGAGAGCAAGAGTCTGGAATTGTGGGACTATAGGGGAGAAAGTGATTAAGCTGTCAGCAATGGTTCTAAATGACTGGGTAATGCAATGACTCCCTCAGAGAAGAACCCTGAATAGCTTGATTTAGAATACATACTTCTGCTTGCTTGAGGAAAGTGTAACCAACCAACCAACCAACCAACCAAACAAACAGAAACAAAACAAAACAAAGCAAAGCACTGTTCAATATTTCCCAGTAGGAGATTTTTTGTTTTAAAAAGACATGGACTATGGGCCAGGGATTTAGGTCAGTGGTTCCGCTGCCTGCCTTGTAAGCAGAAGGACCTGAGTTCGATCCCCGGTACCAAAAAAAAAAAAAAAAAAAGAAAAAGAAAAAGACATGGACTATCCCATGCAGAGTTAAAAGTGCTACTTAAATTTAAGAAATTAAATGCTTAACTGTATTATAGGTCTTTTTTTTTGTACCAGGATCGAACTCAGGACCTTGCACCTGCGAGGCAGGCGGAGGCACCACTAAGCTGAATCCTGGCCCCAAAGCTCATTTCTCTTTTTAGCTAAGTCAGTTCTATGATACAATGTTAGTTTTACATTTTAAGTATATTTTATATTTCTCTGCTATCTTTGTATGATGTGTACAGTACAGTGATGTTCTTTTAATATGCTGTGGTGGGAGGCAATACAACGTACAGGGTTCTATATTAGAGGTAAAGATTTCCATTCTCAGCAACCATTTGGTATTTACTATTCATAAAAGGAGTAAGGTGGATTCTGTGATTTCTGAGATTATTTTATGGCCCAGAGATTAATTCTTAAAATTTTAAATGATCATTTTTTTTTTTTGGTACCAGGGATTGAACTCGGGACCTTGCACTTGTGGGGCAGGTGGTGGAACCACTGAGCTAAATCCCCAGCCTGATCATGATTTTTATATGTTTACACATACTGTCAGGCATAGAAGGAATTTTAATGCTGTGTCCTTAGCAACACACAAAACTACCACTATTAATATCGTTCCTATGGGAAAATACATTCTTCTTTCAAATTACCCAATTTAGGATTTAATTTATATAAATATAATATGAGGAAAAGCTGAAACATATTGCTCCTAAATTAGCTCTCATTTCTGACATTTATTCTGCAGCATTTCAATCACCCTTCCAGCAGGTTTACTCTATCTCACAATGCCATTATTTGGTTTTGTTTAATATTAACCAGTTATTGACACAAAAGACTAGCTTTCTTTTTAAATGAACCCTATTTCTCCTCTAAATATAATACTTTTGGTTTCCACTAAGGGTTCATTAAGTTTTTCCAGTATTGTTCATTGGTAGAAGATGGAAAGGGATAGGATACATGGTAGACTTAAAAGGGAATGAAAAACGGTATGCTAACTGATTACTCCTATTGTCAGGTACTATCTCTCCAAGCTCCTAGACATTATCTTCACTGTCTCCTATTATCTGTGCTAATTTGTGCTCCCTGGTCTTTAGGAGAAGCAGTTTTGAATTTATCATTAAAAACAAAAGAACAAAGCATACAAGTATATTAGATTTCTGGGACTAAAAGATTCATTAAAGACAAAAGGAGATTTTATAAAGAATGATAAAAGTCAAAATACACATTAAAACTGAACTTTAACAATGAATACAATTCAGTAGAAGTGATTTTTAAATCTCAAAAGTATATCTCTAGTATCTATCTCTATTTTTAAATGAGACAAGTGATAGAGCTATAACTGATGGATGTAAAAGCATGATGGGTTAGTATGAAGATAAAATTAAATAACCAATACTTTGGAAATTGAAAGAATAGCAGTCTGTTCTTGATGAAAATGAAATTTGAAGTAGGCCTTTAAAAAGAAGACCTGCTTTTCAAGCACTCCCATCATTTCTCCCTTTGTGGTTCAACTGTGCTTCTTTCGGTTCTCCCAATACACCTTTCTGTCTTACAGGCGTTTCCTCACTCAGAAGCACTCATGGCACCAAGACCCTTCCTCCTTCCTGGTCCTTTCTGGCACCGTATGTAGGCTGGCTGGCACCATTTCCCACCTTTGGGGCCTAAGGACTCGATATCAACTTGAGCCTCAGGCCTGAAGGCTTGGTAACTTTAAAACCAATTCTGACTTGCACCATATCACACCTTTTCCATCATAAAACATATCCCAGTAAGTAATCACATCATTGAACTTTGTTCAATCATACATATCCTGAGCAATCTCACACAGTCACAGTTATTCCTGAGGACTCAAAGAGTATGTGCTGAATAAATTTAAAGAAAAAGAATGAAGAAAAAAAGAAATAGACAAACACATTTAAGCATAATATTAAAACTAACAAATTCATATCCATTTGTAAATGTATAAATGTGCACTTCACATATTTATATATCTATATCTGCCAAATTTCTTTAAACATTTTCTTACATGACTATAAAACTAATTTGTAATAAAAATATAGGTATCTGAAGTTATAAAAACTGGTAGGGAAAAAAACCCCAAAAAACTGGTAGGGGCCGGGGATTTAGTTCAGTGGTTCTGTTGCCTGCCTTGCAAGCGCAAGGTCCTGAGTTCGATACCCGGTACCCCCCACCCCAAACTGGTCTTCCCAGCACACCTTGCCTATGACAATAATGATTTACAGCACCTAAAATGAACCATATCAAGAGTACTACTTAAAATGTTTTCTGTATCAGACTAGGGAACAGAACAGAAAGACATAACATTTTGGACATTAGTTTTATGGAGACAGTCACTTCAACAATACCTATAAAATATTCTGAACTATACAGTGAGTACCTGTAGTATCTTGCTTGGTCATAAAGGATTCTACGCCTGTAATTGCTGGAGGCCGAGGTAATCGCCGTGCAATACAAATCAAACATGACTGGAAATCTGCCCAAAACAAGGGGAGATGGAGGGAAAGAGAGTAAATGGTTTGCACCTATTACTTGCCATTAATGGTTTTTTTATTTTATAAAAACCATATGTTACAGGATTTAATATTAGAATCACTGTGATATAATAGTATATTAGAAATAAAATTGCTGATGGGCTGGGGATTTAGCTCAGTGGTGCCAGCACTGGCCTCGAAAGTGCAAGGTCCTGAGTTTGATCCTCGGTACTAAAAAAAAAAAAAAAAGAGAAATAAAATTGCTGGCAACCAAAACCTGGAGCTCTAGGTTGAGAGGAAGTTAGAATAAAGAATTCCTTCCCATTAAGTGTTCTTACATGAACTACAGAAGACCGAAGCATCTCATGTACCTGGATTGATAAAAACTAGAAATAGTAGTTTTAGTTAGATGTAAGCAACACCATTTAAAAAAAAACTGTTGACTAAACCCAGGGCCTTGTGGATGCCAACAGTAGAATATTTTACACTCACAATACCTAACATGATGTTTTTTCTAAATGCACTTTTTTAGTCAATTTCTCATATTCGTCAGTACTTAATGGCTATAAAGATTACTCTGATAACTAATACACAGATAATTATCAACTATTGTTAACTGAGAAAAACAATCTTTTTTCTGAATTATTATTCTGCTTTTGACAAAGGACTGTCTTTAGGGCATATAATTTATTAGTATACATTTGCGGTACATAACGAACACATTTATTGTGGATATTGTTGGTAGGATATATAGGTTTTTTGAAGCCCCATTTCTAAATTTTGTTTTGACAGTGCTACATAAATAACACACAGTTAATCATATAAGACATGGCATGTGTATTTTGTGAAAGGTTGAGTGTGACCTCCATTTCCTGGTGAGATCTGCTATACACGGGGCTATTTTGCATCTGACCAACTTCTTCTCTACCACCTTCCCTGGTCCTTACACCAGTTCCCAGTTTGTGGTGTTCCTAAACTTAGGTCAGTCTAAGTTGACATGGAAGACTTACCCACCATCACATATATAAATCCATGCTAATCCAATGTGCACATTACAGCTTCGGCTATGTTTTCATCTATTCATAAAGCTACCTCCTTAGAAACCACTGTGCATAGCCTGAAAAATGTCAACTCTATCTTCCAATGTTCCCTACATTCTAAACTTGAAACTTTCTAAAAATCAGAGCTGTTCAACAGCCTGCTGCATCTGATACAGTTCCAACTGACAGCAGTTAGTTACATCTCTCATTTTTAGACAACAAGTTGGTTTGAATTATTTGACATTTAAGCTTAAAGCTGTGAAATTGGGGACATTTTAAAGAGGAATTTTAGATGTTAGTAAGTAGAGGGTTTTTTTTTAATAGTAAGAAACATATCACAAATTGAATGGCTTCTGGGATACACAATATAGTAACAAAAAATACTATGCGAAGAAGGCAGATTATAATTAATTCCTTCCCTGTTCTTTCAAATTGTAGGAAAAAACAAACACTTTACAACGATCTTGTGCCTTACCTTCTCCATCCTCTTGGATTGATTTTGGCTGCGACACAGTGAAACACTGCATTACTTCGTACCGCTGGCAAGCTTCTTGGTTCTCGGTACCTGGCTCATCTGGAGGGTGAATTAGCATCCTGCAGTTAAAAGTATGGCTATTTCGGCGTGTTGCCTCTTGAGGCCAAGGAACTCCATTTACTGGGGCAAAAAAAAAATTGATGTTATGTGATTGTGAGTAAGGTGAAAAAGTATAAAATCCAAAGATATAAAGGACATACTTCAAGCCATCTGGGTAATTACTCCGATTAAAACACAGACAGACCTCTTCAGATCTAACATTATCCTAAGGCAACAGGATATTTATCTTCCTTAGCAAATCTAAACATCTACCAGTTAGAAAGCATAACATTTCTGATATTTAAAATGTATAAGGTCTCTTCCCTCAGATACTCTAGTTCAGTTACAACCTTTATAAACAAAGACAAAAATTAAAAATTGCTAGCTGCTTCACTCAGAATTTTATAGTAGTTAATTAATGAGCGCCTGCTTGTTTCCAGCTATTCCTTGGCAATGGAAAAATGACTCAAAATCACGGCTGCACTGTTACACAGGGGTCTTCGGCAGCCGGCCTGGGCCTTCAAGGGTCAGCTTATGTGCATGTGCATTTTCTGGGGAGAAGATTCCGAGCTTCTCCAGGGGTCTGTTATCCCCTGTATTTCATATAATTAATTAGACTTCTTTCCAAAAATATTTAGAATAGGTACAGAGTAATGTTTCTTACAACCATTTTTTTGTGCTTTAATTAATTTTACCACCATAGTGCATGTGCTATAATACTTTAAATATGGAAGACAATCAATATGTTATATAAAAAGATTGGTGAAAAAGAAATATTACCTGATTCAGTATAAGAAAATTGAATTTTGCAATAGTAAAGATGTCTGCATGCTTCAAGTAATAATTTATGGTGGTCATGATTTTCCAGTCACAGAGTCATATCGAGATTAAGGAGGTCATCAGAAGTTCAGAGGATTTTTAAGGTTACTCTCTCACCATTCCCAAATGTTTGCTTACCCTATACTCTGCACTGACCCGTTTTCCTTTTTCTTTTTTCCATTTCACTTTAAATGTTAGAGGAAAGCATGGAAATAAACCTGCATTGGAGTAAGAAGTTTTTGCTACCTGTGAGGTTTGGGTTAATTAATCTTTGATTTCCAGTTGCTTCATCTTCAAAATAAAGAATCTACTACATTATTTCTAAAAAACTTTGAAATTTTCATTCTGAAATTCTACAACAAAACACATAAGACCTTCTGATACTGTAATTCAAATATCAAAACAGTGATTTTACAGGAAGCGTCATTTCAAGTCCTCAGTTACTATAAACGCTACCCTTCCTTTTAGAAATAGGGTCGGGGATTTAGCTCAGTGGTTCTGCCGCCTGCTTCCCAAGTGCAAGGTCCTGAGTTCAATCCCTGGTACCAAAAAAAGAGAAGAAATAAGTTTTTTGTGCCATTTAGGGAACAATGTAGAAAATAGTTATGGATGACATTTTGTATGCATGTGTGATTTACTTACAGAGGATTTCTCGCAGTGCCTTCCTCCTACCATTTTTCTAGCACATATAGGCTAATGAGTGGAAGATCAAGGAGGGGGTAAAATTCAGGCAAAAATTAACATACTCATTATTTTTTAAGAGCTCTCTCAAGTATTGAATTAACTGATTAAATTCTTTAATTCTTAGGAAAAGTCTCCAATTAAAGTAAATAGGACCCCATGATTAAAAATAATTTTAAGTTTTAAAAAAGTTAAGATGTTGTTTGATATTTGGTTTGAATGATATTTACCCTGAGCTATTCAGTTATAAGGGACAGTTTACTTTACTGAAGGTATATGCAAAGAAAGCTACTTGCTAAATGCTGCATCTAAAAACACTCAGTACAGGTATAAAAGAAGGTAGAGGGCCAGGGATGTAGCTCAGTGGTAGAGAGCTTGGCTAGCATGTGTAAGATGCTGGGTTCAATCCCCAGCACTGGGGAAGGAAAAAAATAAAAGAGAGAGAGAGTAAAGAAAACAAAAAAGGTTGAGGGGTAGCTAGGAGTCAGGGTAGCAGAAGGAACCAAGAGAAAAACAGAGGGCAATTTCATAACCTATTACACTAAGTGTAGGAAACATTTTTCTGCTTGTTTTTTTGGTACGGGGGATCAAACTCGGGACCTTGTGGTTGAGAGGCAGGCTGACGGAACCACTGAGCTAAATCCCTGGCCCTATTTTTTGAGAAGTTAAAAAACAAACAAACTTGAAAACTGATCATGGTAGCTAAAGCAACTACAGCAACTCTGATAATTTACGGGTTAGTTATCATATCTTAGGGCAATAATTAATGGTGAGGCTGGGTGTGGTGTTGCACACCTGTAATCCCAGCACTTAGGAGGCTGAGGCAGAAGACTGCCAGGAGTTCGAGGCCAGCTTGGGCTACTTAGTGAGTTCAAGAATAGCCTGAACCTTAGAGTAAGACCCTGTCTCAAAACAACAACAATAACAAAAAATTAATGGCAAGATCACTTCCAAAATATAGACTCCCTCCAATATATGTTGGTAAATTTTTTGGTGATCTTTCTAGGTTCCTGGAATTTAGTAATACTAATTGGATTTCTTTTAAGTTATCAAAATTAATTTACCCTGATAGTTTATAACTTTTTAAAATTAAATCTTCTTTTAAACAGTAAGCATTGAGCTAGAGAGAACAGCATCACAAATACAAACTCTATGTTCTTTGTGGAATGGAAACAACAGATCTAGACTAAAGGTATAAAACTCTGACAAAACTTAGTATTTTGTGTTGGGGGTTAGTTAAGATTATCCAGCTGGAAAGCAGTTTACCTAATCTTTATGCAATTGCTTTTTTAATTCACCACATAATTTCTCTTTAAAAGGATGAAAGCCACAAATAAAAGACTACCAAACAAGCCCCTTTGAAAGATAGAAGTAGCACTGCATTACAATTTACTGGTAGAAAGGAAGAACTGACAACTGAACTCTACTGATTGTGATCTGTAAAACAAAGCCTGCCTCAATAATTTTTATGGAACAGACTAAGTAAGAAGCATATTATGACAGGACAAGACAGTTCTTCCTTGAAATCAATGTCTAAGCTAAAAACAATCTAAAATATCAAGTAATTTTGATTCAAACATTATATATTTATCATTCATGAAATTAAAAGCTCCAAAACATTTAGATAAAGCCAATAATAGTAGTAATAATAGCTAAAGTTTAAAGGGAATTTGGCTAGGGAATGTGTGAAGCACTATTTATCTCTCAACTTTCCAATGAAAGATGAAGCTAAAAGGGAGTCAAGTGTCTTGTCCAACAACACACAACAAGTGCTAAAGGGAGAATGGATACTCCATGTCTGCTTTATACCAAAAGCTTGTGTTCTCAATTACTATAGTGTCTGCATCACTTGAGACACAACTGCCATTAATTTATGAGAACTTATTTTTAATTTTTTTCAAATCTAATTTACTAGAACTTCACAAATAAGTATATACTCATTAACATCTTAATCTTTCACAACATAACATTTTAAAAATATCTGTGCATATTTGTGCTTTTGGACAAGATCACTATAGTAGCTTTTCAGTGTTGAGATTTATTTTTTATGAATAAAATGTCATGCTTAGAAAGCATGGATTTTAGATCTTGAAATCTTCTAAATCATTAAATTCAAAAGCAAATTTTTTTAAAAATTTATTTATATTTATTTATTTATTTTGCAGTACTGGGGATTGAACTCAGGACCTTGTACTTGGAGGGCAGGCTCGGTGCCACTGAGCTAAATCCCCAGCCCTCAAAAGCAAATTTTAAACAGTTTGGCTTCTGACTTTTTTCTTCAAAAATTCTTCTTGATAGTAAATGAAAAATAAGAATATACTCTTTTGTGCCATGTGATACTTGCATATAGGGAGAGAGAGTGTGTGTGTGTGTGTGTGTGTGTGTGTATATATATATATATATATATATATATATATGATCATATTCTTCAAAGTTTTCTTTTGATAGTTTCTGAACCTTGACTTTTTTCTGGGGGCTGAATATACATATAATTCCACTTTCTTTCTTTGATTTGCTAATAATTTGATTGCTCAGGTAATGGAGGTTTAAATATGGGCACTGTAGTATATTTTTCTTCTCAATACTTCTTGGAAATAGCTAGAGAGAAGTACTGGACTTTCCAAGTTAGTGCTGCTGGGTTTTATTCTTTGGATGGGGCCATCTCATTGTTTCTAATGGGTGATCAACCATCACTGTAAAACTAGGTGATCTGACCTGTTGCCACTGAGATTGCCTCATCTCTGCTTGTCTCCTTGATCGTGCATGACAGCAAAGGCACGGTACAGTATCATGTTATTTGTCATGTTTTTGATCTTTCATTCTTTGCGGGGAGGACAGCAAGATGCCTCTGCAGCAGAAGTCCCACATCCCTCCCTATGGTGGAAGGGGGCCTTTCAAGAGAAGGTGGTGATGAACTGCCAGAGCTGCTGGGGCCTGTGCCCTGGATTGCTGAGAGCAGCATTGTCAATGAGTCAGATAACAGATGTCGCTCCCTCCATGTTCACCTCCTGATAGTGATCAGGGATGACCTAGTCAGTGACCTGCAGTAATCATGCTGAGAAGGGATGTTCAGTAGTTCTTCCACAACCAATAAGCCTCTTATTCAGCAGCAGAAGACTGCTTAGATTTATTTTTTTCTTTTTTAATGTTTATTAGTAATGTTTGTTGTACACAATGATTACATTCATTGTAGGGGAGTTGGCACATGTACAGAACACATCTTGTTTTTTTTTTTGGTACAGGGGATAGAACTCAGGTCCTTGCACTTGCAAGGCAGGCGGCAGAACCACTGAGCTAAATCCCTGGCCCCAGAACACATCTTAATTCTTTTTACTTCCCCTTGCCCTCCCCTACCTCCCTTCTTCCATCTCTAGACTCCCTTTCCACTTACAAAGGATCTAGCTCCTTATTTTGTATTATCTATCTTTTTTTTTTGTACCGGGGATTGAACTCAGGATCTTGTGCTTTTAAGGCAGGCAACAGAACGGAACCACTGAACTAAATCCCCGGCCCTTGCTCTTATCATATGAGAAACCATATGATATTTAGCTCATGTGTCTGAGTTATTTCACTTAACCTGATGGGCTCAAGGTGTAACCATTTTCCTACTGATGACTCATATTTATCATTCCTTATGGCTGAGTAGTACTCCACTGTGTATGTATACCACAGTTTTTTAATCCCGTCATCTGCTGATGGATATGTAGGCTCTTTTCGAGATTTAGCTGCTATGAGTCGTTCAGCCTTATTTTTTGTGACCTCCGTTCTCCTCCCAACCAGGCACACTGTTAAACTCAACAGATACCTCGTTACCAAGATGAGGAAAGTAGTTTTTTAAAAAATGCAAGTTTCATTAAACTTATTTGAATAGTCCTTAAACTCTAAATCCAGTCTGAACACTAAATCTAAATCCCGAGAAAGAAAATCTAAGTAGCATCTACAGTGGCATCAGGGGAACCTTAAACTGTTTGATTTCCCTGGATGTGGTGGTAAGTAACTATAATCCCAGCACTGAGGCTGAGGCAGTAGGATTGAGAGTTTGAGGGTAGCAAGTTCAAAGTTTCCCTGGACTACACAGCAAAATCCTATTTCAAACAAAACCAAATCAAACAAAACAAAACACTGTTTAACTTACTTGACCACCTGTCTCAGTTCCCATACTAAATGATGGCTAGAACCCTCCTAATTCTACTACCCAAATATTTTATCACACAGTATCTGTGTGAAATACTGATGTGTGATCAATTTATCTCTGTGATGAACTGGTCTTATTTCAGAACTCACTGAACAAAGAAATGAGGGGAAAAAATAGGAATAAAAATTCTGAAATGGAATGGAGCTTCAAATTATGAAAAATTTCTTATTTGCTAACAAAATGTATACTGATTATTGAAAAAAATACCCACTCAGATGGAGACATAGGAATCCAATTACTGGGACTAATTGGAACTGGAGTTCTGAAAAGCATTAGTAGGAGCCTGAATATTCGAGAAGTAGGCAAAGGGCTGTTGTTAGTCCATCTACGTTCTAGCGATTTAATAAAACTTCCCCTAACTCCTAAGGACTCAGCCCTGCCCCAAGGCATATGGCTTAATGAAGATGGAAATCAATCTTATCCATCCTTCTAGCTGGGGTCCCCGGCAGTGGACAACCTAATTATTCTTGGGACTGCAAGCATTTATACCCTCGAAATATTAATAAGAACATAACAGAGCAATACATTCCTTCCTTTTCTCCTCCTTCCCCTCCTTTTCTTTTGAGCAAAGTGGTAGGGAAGACCTATGTCTCTTTCTTGGACATAATAAAAATTGAAAACAAAGGGGATTTAAAGCAGAAGCTTCTTGTGGCAAGACAGGTAACTACTCTGTCTCTCACTACTGTTACCTAATAATGGCACCGTGCAGAAGATGATGGGGAGGGGCCAGGGATGTAGCTCGGGGCACCACGCCTGCCTGGCAAGCACAAGGTCCTGAGTTTGATCCTCAGGACCAGGAAGAAGAAGAAGAAGAAAGAAAAAGAAAGAAGAAAGAAGGAGAAAGAAGGAGAAAGAAGAAGAAAGAAGAAGAAAGAGGAAGGAGGAGAAGGAGAAGAAGAAAGAGGAAGGAGGAGGAGAAGAAGATGATGATGAATGTCTCTTATCAGCTGTTCAATACATCTGAAAATGAAATACAATCAAAATATTTTGAGTATATATTATTTTGTACTATACATAGAATTAATCACATAATATCACATATAGTATGAAAGAAGAAGGTACAGAGAGCATTCTTTTAAGAGATGAATTTCTTTCTACCTAGTGATTTTGGTAGCAGATTCTTGACAAATTCTGCGTGGTCCCCCACGTGCAGTATGCTGTAGACGCTGGTATTCATTAATTCCTCCTGATTGTAACCCAAGTAGCTGGTCACATTCTCTGACACAAATACAATTCTCCCTTCACAGTTCACAACAAAGAAAAATCCATCCAAAGCCTGCAAAGCCAAAAAAAAAAAAAAAAAAGATTAAGAGGTTGAGAGGTTAAAAGGTATAAATGAACATATACATATCTTTATTAAAAAAGAGGTCAGAAATATACATCAAGTTAAAAGGGAAAGGTTGCTGGATAGAAGACTCTCTGTGAAGAGGCCAAATGGACTGTACACCAATGCTTCAAGTAGACATCAATGAATATGTCAACCTCCTTCCTTAGAAATAAATTCTCCGGTAATGGATGTTCACTAAGAGATTGTTCCATTCATTCAGTCATAAAAATATCTCTAACCTATGTAAGTTAATATCTGTTCTTTGCCCTCAAGGAAGCTGTGGCACAGAGGGAGTGACACAAACATAATAAAATACCAGTGATAAACACAGTATCAGAGACACACACAATATTCCATGAACACATGCCTAATTTGGTACTAGGGGAAATGAAAGGCTCTTAACAGTGCCCTACTGACTTTTAAAAGGCACAGTAGAGGAGGGGAAGAAGACTGTGAGAAGGACATCATAGGCAGAGGTGAGAGCATGGTGCCAAAAGGAAAGGTAGAAGCAGTGCGGAGCTGCCTGAGTACATATTACAAGGCGGCTTGTGGTAGAAAATGAGTCAGCAGAGTAGACAAGAGCCAAATCCTAGGGGTCTCCCCTAAGCTGAGATGGGGCTGGGGCATCTCCAAAAGGACACAGATGTATATGTGTCCCACAGAGCACATAATATCCACAAGAGTGCAGGGGGAAAGTTAGACCCTCTATTTATATTGTAACCTAAAACACAATGGAAGAAAGCAGGTTTAATAAACATACAGGCACACTGGTGCCTCATTAATTTCAGTCTTGAGAATCACACATTGCAAACCCTGGAATGCTGAGGAAAGATCTAGAATGCTAAGAAGGCTGGGTGGCACCTTGTGTACTTGCAACCTTTGCATCTCTTCCCAACATACTGCTGTTTACTTGCTGTAGAATGTATATAAGCAATAAAAACAAAATCTTAAAGAGAAAACCATTTATCAAATTTTGTAACAAGAGGTAAAATCACCATTAAAATCCTATGTGTCACACAAGAGTCAGTGGTTACCCATGGGAAAATACTTAGAAGAGCTGTCTTACAACGTTGATGGGCAATTAATTTTTCTTTTTGGAAAACCTAAGTGTCCTAAATTTGTTGGTCTTTTCTATAAGTGGTTGATGATAAGAATATACTACCTAACAGATACTCTCCCTCCAAAAAAATAAACATGATTTTCCCCTTCAGGGTTAAGATGAAATTGTAATAATAAATAAAAAGTAAACTGCTTTTCAAAAAGATACTTATGCCACAGAAAGATATTTATGCCACAGAGACAGCATGTGAAAATGGATGTTCAGAAATGTTGCCATGGTGATGATTTTGTATCTGAAAATGGTGTGAACGGGCTTTAAATATTTTCTCCTTATTTTAAAAACTTAAGTCTTTTACCTGTTGAAAATCTTCCAATCAGAATCTCAGTGGGCTCTGGACTTTTTGTTTTTAAATGTAAAAATGCCACTTCTGATTTGTTTAGAAGAATCACTCTTTGAGATCAAGGAATGTCAATAAAAATCTCTGCATAACTGGTAGACAGGATTTCAAAATGAGTACTGTGATTTAGTAAATGCATCCAATGATTTACTTTTCCATTTATCTACCTTATTTTTGTGAGGTATCTTTTCACCAAAGATTATTATTAATTTCTTAAATGATAAAGTTATCAGGCTGGGGATTTAGCTCAGTGGTTTTACCACTTGCTGCGCAAACGCAAGGACCTGAGTTCGATTCCGGATACCAAAAAAAAGATAAAGCTATCCATATTTGTGGTATATAACATGATGTTTTGAAAACTGAATGTATTGTGGAATGGCTGCATCAAGCTAATTAGCACACATTATCATTTCACAAATTTACCATTTTCGTGGTGAAAACACTTTAAAAATCTACTCTCAAGTAGATTCAGTGGTAGAATGTTTGCTTAGCATGTGTGAGGCCCTGGGTTCAAGCCCTAGGACTGTAAAAAAAAACAAGACAAAAAAGCAAAACAGTCCTCTACTCTCTTAGCAATTTTCAGTTACCTAATGATTGTATTGTTCACTACAGTCACAATGACGTACAATAGGTCTCCTGAACTTACTTCTCCTATCTACCTACTTTTTTTCTTTTTTGCCGTGCTCTACCACTTTCTTTGTAAGCATGTGCTGTACCACTCAACTACACCCTCATCCCTAACTAAAACGTTTTCTCCTTGACCAACATCTCCCTAATCACCAACCCCAATACTTTGCAGCCCCTGGTCATGACTATTCTACTCTCTGCTTCTACAGTGCTGATTCCACAGAAGTGAGATCATGCATTATTCATTTTCTTGTTACTGGATTTATTTAACTGGATTTATATTAGCCTCCAAGTTCATATATATTGAAGATTTCCTTCTGTAAAAAAGACTGGTTTGATTGTGAATGTTTATCACTCTCTCTCTTTTTTTTTTTTTTAGTGGTACCGGGGATCAAACTCTGGACCTGGCGCTTGCGAGGCAGGCGGTGGCATCAGTGAGCTAAATCCCCGGCCCCAATCATATTTTTTTTTTTTTTGAGACAGGGTCTTGCTCTGTATTTTAGGCTGGCCTTGAACTACATAGCCCAGGTTGGCCTTGAACTCACAGCAATACTCCTGCCTCAGACTCCCGAGTGCTTAGATTACAGGCATGGACCTCATGCCTGGTTTACCACTTCTCTTTATCCAGTCATTGGCTGATGGACACTTAAGGTTGAAATGCAAATTAAAACCACAAAGAGCTATCCCCTCATGCCTGCTAGAATGGCTATTATCAAAAAGACAAAAATTAACAAGTACAGATAAGGATGTAGAAAAGAGGGCACCCCTGTACTCTGTTGGTAGGAATGTAAACTGGTATAACCATCATGGAAAACAGTATGAAGTACCTTCAAAAACTTCACAACGGAAATACCAGCTGATTCAGCAATCCCAACCCTGGGTATATAACCAAAAGGAATGAAACTGAGTAGTAGCCAACGTATAGAATCAATCTAAGTGGATTCTATCAATGGGTAAATGGTTTAGAGTACTGTTTTTTGAGCCAAATATTAAATTGAACTTTGAATTACATCTCCAAAACTCTTATCACAAAGCATTTGGCTAAGATTTAAAAAAAATAAACACTAACCACCCCTTGTTTTCATTAAAAATACTGTTAATTTTTTCTTCAACAAGTAAAAAAGCAAAGAAATAAAGCTATTTTTATTCCATGTGGCTGCCATGACCACTTCTCACATAATCCACACTGCAAAGGGGAGATGATGTGATGATCAATACTCTGAAGACCTCAATATCAGTCAAACCTCCTACAAACTATTTAGAGTTTAAATGGACACAAAAAAGCACCCTTATAGTCAACTAAGTTTTTTTTTAAGTCAGAGTACCTATAAATCTCATAGTAGGTGATCAAAATATATTTGTTTGCCTGTGGTTTATTGGAATAATTGGAATAATTTAAAAAATCTTTTTTTAGGGGGTACTGGGTATGGAGTATCTTCAAAAACTTCAGAATAGAACCCAGGGCCTTTGCATTAAGCAACATTCCCAGCCTTTATTTTTTATTTTTATTTTTTTAGCCAGACTTTTGTCAAGCTGCCCAGGATAGGCTTGAACTTGTGACCCTCCTGCCTCAGCCTCTCAGAATACTGGGATTACAGGTTTATAATCCTGTAATAACACCTGAGTCACATTTTAAAAAAAGAGTAGATCTAAATATTCTTTTAAAGTGTTACATATAAAACCCTGTCTCAAAACAACAATAGCAAAATTCTTTGATAATAATCGAATCAGTATAAATAGAATTTAACTTCTGGAATTTTTAGAAATATAAATGAAATATAAACTTACACACATTTTTAAAATACAAAAATGACAACAATAATAGAAGATCTGTCAAAATCCCAGATATTAGTAACATTTCAGGAAATACATGTTGAGACTATTCCTATGAATATACAAACATCTCTATTTCTAAAAGTATGTCTGATAATAGAATCTGCTTTTACTTGTTCCTGCTCTACAAATTTCCCTTGTAAGTTGTGTAGGTAATGAACTTCCATATGTGTTCCAGGGAAAAAATTCTGCTCTTCTTCCACATCCTGAGGGCTGGTCTAATGTGGTGCCGCTCACAGAGATGAAGACAGTAACTGTTCCTGGGCAGAGGGATATCAATGTGAGAGCTTCTCCCTCTGCCCAGGAGACTGCTCTCGTCTCTCACAGAGGCCTCACAGGAGTCCAGCCTTCTCCCAGGGCCTTGGCTTTAAATGGGACTCCCACCTAGGAGTCAGTCCTGGAGAAAGTTCTGGGACTGAGACACATCATTCTCAATACTTTCATAGTTTCTGAGGGGAAAAAGACAAGTCACACAGCCACAACACAGTATAAGAGAAGAGTTCACAAAGGTTAAGGACAGAGTGAGACTCACAGTGGGAAGGAATAAATATCCCTTGGGTGAGGTTTCCTATACCTGACCAGAGGCTTGAAAAACATGAAGCAGAAATGAGGTAGGGGGATGAGAGAAGGCAAGGACACGTAAGACAGAGAGAGAAATCAGCTCAGGGATTAAAAAAAAAGTCTTTATGCACTTAACATATTTGTGTTGCATTTAACAGTAGAAAGGTTTTTGTTTTTGTTTTTTTTAAGTTTCAGGGAAAAGCAAAAAGAAAAAAAGAAAAAGATTTATTTGAAAGTAATTTTTTTGGTACCGGGGCTCACACTTGGTTAAAGTAATGTTTTTAAGCAGGAGAGTGACAAGGTCTGCTTTCCGAAAGCTCCTCTGGCGGTGGGCAGGATGCGTGGAGTGGAGGAAGGAGCCCAGGTGCAATGTTATGGTGACACTGAGGTTCACACGAGAGCTGGAAATGAGGCAGTGGCAGTGGAAGTGAGAGAAGACTTGACAGGGACAGAAGAAACAGCACCAGGTGGTCTGTGGCAGCTGGGGCAACTGAGCATTTGGAGCAACTCCTTCAGTGCGTGCCTCTAGGGCTCTGGCAGAGAAGTGCCTTTCCTTGAGAAAGGAGACATGGGGAAAATCCTTCTCTTCCATTTCTTTGTTTACCCCCTCACCCTCATTTAAGAGGAAGGAAGTAAAGGAGGACTATAAATTTAGCTTTAGGAATGCTACATTTGAAGTGACTGTATAACAGTCAAATGGAGATGTGCAAATAGCAGCAGAATATAATGAACAAGAAGGTCAGAAGAGAGATCTGAGCTAAAGACAGATTTTTCTCCTTCACAAGTAATCATTTGAGGTTCTTGTTTATTCATTTTTTAAAACTACAATCTTCTTTTCCCTTTAAAGAATACTCTGATTTCCTCATGGAATTACTTTTGCCCATTAAATAAAGCCTTATAGGATTCTTAATCAGGCCATTGGGAGAATTCTTCTCTTGAAGAGAAGAAATTCAAAATAGAATTCTAGCTGAGCATCGTGGTGCATGCCTGTAATCCCAGCACTTTGGAGATTGAGGCAGGAGATCATCATGAGCTCGAGGTGAGCCTGGGCTACATAATGAGACCTGGTCTTAAAAAAAAAAAAAAAAAAAAAGAATTCTACAATAGAATAAGTATATAAAGGAAGATGACTACTTTTTTTTTTTTTTTTTAAATCTCTGAGCTGATTTCTCTGCCTTGAAGAGAATGGCAAAAAGACTGAACTGGCTAGAGTGTGTTCCTTCTAGCAGCAAGGCAATGCCTGGACAGTTCTAAGAGACCAGTCATAAGTTTTTGCTTCTTGGCCTCCTTGAGATGCCTTAGTTTCAATTCTGTTCCCAAGAACTTCAATAAATTCACATTTGCTAATTTAGTCAGCTTTGGTATCTGAAATCAGAGAATCCTAATTGATACTACACACATACATGAATACAGAGATATATATGGATAAAACTTCCCAGGAAACATGCACAGAATTAAAAAAGGAAAAGAGCCGAGGTGAGAATCCCAGAGGATACTAACATTAAAGAGGAACTTAAAGAAGGAAAAGAAAGTATAGTATTGTTCAAGAGGCCATGGGAAATTTGAAACAAGGGGAGTAAGTCGTCAACAATGGTCAAAAGCCACACAGAAATACAGAGAATGGTATAAGGTAAGGTGAAGAAGCTTGAAGGGACACACAAATTAGGGAGACCTCCTTAATTAAACAGAATTTTTCTTTGGGCCAATGGGAAATAAGGAAGATTAGGGTCAAATAATTGAATTTAGATAGCAGAGAAGAGTGAACAATTGTGCTGCTTAAAAAACACTGCTAACAAATGATAAAATTTAATTTTCATAATAATTCCCTGGAGTTACTAACTGATACACAGAAAAATTCACCAAATAAACTGAATAAATAAATTCTAATACTACTCTTGTTTTAGATGTGAGGAAATTTCCTCTAATACCTTCAGTCTAGCTGCTCTGGTTAGACTTTACAAAGTTTAAGTGAATGGGGACAAGGTGGGGGATAAGAAGGCACAGAAAAGACAGATAGTAGGTTGTCAATGAGGTAACTCTGAAGTTTATTAATCTTAGAATTCTATTTTGAAGACTCCATTTCATACATTTATAACTCAGAAATAAATTTTTTTTTAGCTCCTTGAGGTCAAGAACCTAATTTCTATTGTTTTTAAAATTTCTAATTTGATATCCTTTTTTTATATTGGAAAATACAGTGGACCTTCAAGTTACGATTGGCCTGACATCCTAACAACTTGAGTTACAACTGGAGTGGTAGTTTTAACTTACAAACAAAATCTTGAGTTACAACCCGAATGCTGGCCGCTTGTGCGGGGTTAACTGAGAAGTCCCGGGCCATTGTCTCTCTAAGGACACTGAGATCTGCCTGTGTGCAGGAGAGAGGCTCTGAAGGCTGTGTAGAGGAGCCTGCGCCTTAAGTTACAACCAGCCCTTGAGAACAAATTGAGTTGTAAGTCAAGGGTCCACTGTACTGATGAAATTTAATTCATGTGTAATGTGTTTTCCTTCAATTCAAAGGCGTTTTCAGGGTAATAATAACAGCTGAAAAACATTCTTACTTTGTCTTATATTTAGTTTTGAGTGGATGTTTTTCTGTCATTGTTGTTCACTTGAAAGTGCCTGGACTTTTCTGATGAAGCAGTGATGAGTGTACAGTATATGTAAATTAGAGTACGGTATTCAGTCTGGGTACTCCATTTGCTCTCCATGTTGATCTGTGTGGTTTCTGAGGTCTGTGCAGAGACCAGGATCCAAATGACCACTGTTTTCCTACGAGAACCCCAGAATCTCAAGGACTTCTACATCTACTATTTCTTCATTGTCGCAAACGACTTTATTTATATACAGCACTATATTAAAAAATATTTAATGAATTGAAAAGAGAAAGTTCTAGGGCCAGTTCAAAAACTGAGGTCTGGGGGCTGGGGATTTAGCTCAGTGGTTCTGCCGCCTGCCTCGAAAGCGCAAGGACCCAAGTTTGATCCCCGGTACCAAACAAACAAACAAACAAACAAAAACTGAGGGCTAAGAGGCAGACAGAACTCTCACAGAAAAACTATGGAAAGACAAGCTGTGATTGCTGATCATGACTGTCAACCTGACTGGACTCAGACACCTAGCACATCAGTAGAGAACACTTTTGGGTGAGTCTGGGTGAGTCATGAGGCAGTCTCCTGGGGACTGGATCTGATTCCTGCCCTTTCCTCTTGGGTGCTCTTTCCAACTCACCCTGCTCCCTGGCACCATAAATTGAGCAGCTTTACTCCACCATGATGTTTCTGTCTTGGAGCTGACCAATCATAGGCTAGAAAAGAGCTAAATTAAACTTCTCCTCCTTTAGGTTGTGGGAGTTGGGTACTGTGTCCCAGCAATGAGAAAGCTAAGCCAATACACGACTAAGGTCCTGCAGAGGAGAAGAGAAAAGCAAGAGGTGCTAGCAGGGGCCAGGCACCCAGGAGAAATCCAACTGCAGTCATATCACAGGACGGTGGCAGGTGGTGAACAGGGAGCAGAGGTAAGGATGAAAGTGGAAATGAATCTGAAGCACTTTTTCTATCCCAGTTTCAATGGCCAATGTCTTTCATATTTTTCAGTTCTACAAAACTGAGTGCTTTTTCCCTAATAAAAAGATTAAAATCAATAGTCTGTAGTAAAAATTAAACTTGTATAATGTGGGTGGGAAAGAAAGAATTTAGATTTGGGCAGCTGGGGTTATATGTAGCTCAGTGGTAGACCATGTGCCTAACATGTGTGAGGCTTTGGGTTCCATTCACAGCACCACCACCAAAAAAATTGAGATTTTTGAGGGAGAAGTTGTTAATAGAAGAAAAGAGCAGCCTAATAAAGTCTGAGTGGCATGTGGAAAGAAGTAAAGGCAAGAAGGCCACGTATGCAATGTAAATACATTATATTTCTGGGGCTGGAAAAGCAAGAACTGAATTTTGAAAATTTTCTTATATTACCTGTGGTGTGCATAGAGGGAACTATGAAGACTGCAGAGACTCTAGGATCTTAATGATCACTGTTTTAATACAAAAGTCAGAGAAGTTATGGAAATAGGACACAACATGTAAAAGAATTAGAAAACAAAGAGCCCTTTGTAAGTTTGTTAAGATCACCAGAAAGAAGGGCCCTAATGAAGGACAAGAACAGAGAATTTATTTTATATATATTTACATTATGTAAATTGTATAAAAATTGAGTTTAGAGATAAAAGAAAAGCTTAAGCTGTGGGGGGTGGACTGACAGATGATGACAGATAGATAGATAGATGGATAGATAAAGAGTTGTTTTTAAACATGTGTATGAGAGAAAGCATTTAAAGTGATGAGCCTGATTGGAAACAAAACATTTATGTTGAGAATATAGGGACTGAAAATCAGATAGGAAGGCAGGGGTGAAAATTATACAGTAGTTACAAAATAATTCAAGTTTAAAAGTTCTTTGCTTTTCAAAATTTGATAGTAATTCTTGTAGAATGTTTATATAAGCAATTTAAAAATTTTTAGTCAGAAAACATTCTGAGACAATACCTAGCCTATATAGAGAGGCATACTTTACTCATGAAATTGTACAGTATATTTAGACAGCAGTAGTCGGCTAAATAATTCTAATGTTTTATTCTTCCACCTAATTCTAACCATCCCAGAAAGAGGCCTTATAGTATGCTTCGGTTTTCTGATGACTTAAAAAATCTTTATGAAAATTTCTCATGTGCATTTTTCACATTTAATTCTAAAATTGTAACAAATAGTTTTCCTAATAATTACAGAAAGTTCTTAAAACTTTATTTTATCATTTATTAATTGGATAAAAGAATATTTTAAAAAGCCAAATTGGCAAGAATAAACATTTTAATTTCTGGGCCAATGAGAACACTTACCTCCAAAAGAAGAGGTCCTAAGGATTCTTTTTCTATCACTCCTTGACTACTTGATGATATATCTGATTTCTGTACATCATCATCAGTTGTTGATTTCTCTGTAATAAAGAGACTTTAAAACTCACATATCAAAAAAGAGCTCATTTCCATAAATGCAATTTTATGAAGACATAGATTCATGTGGTTTTTTTTTTTCTTTGGTGCTGGTACTGGGAATTAAATCCAGGGCCATTGCTCTAGTTACATTCCCTTTGAGACACTGTTTTGCTATGTAATTCAGGTTGGCCTTGAACTCACTATGTAGGCCAGGCTGGCCTTGAACTTGTGTTGATCTTCCTACCTCAGCCTCCCAAGTGCTGGATTACAGGCATACCATGATCCACCCTTCTGTTATTTGTATTTTGAGACAGGGTCAGGGCAGGTTGCTAAATTGTCCAGTCTAGGCTCATACTTGTGATCTTCCTTCTACTATGCCCAGGTAGGTTTTTGTTTTTTAAACGAGTTCTAAAACAAAATTCATCAATTTCATGTAGGTTAAATTACTATATGTGAAAATTAAAACATTTAAAATTTTAGGGAAAACTTAAAGCAAGAACAGTTATGTGACTAGTTTCTGGCCTATGGTGTGTGAACAGAGGCAATGTGTAGTTCTGGGTCTTGTCTATGAAAAGGAGAATGGAAATAGGACACAGGAGATCGGAATAGGAAATAGAACCGTTTCCTGGTTTTTCTGTCCTCTCTTGTCAAGCCGGGACTTGGACAGGGGAGCCCTTGTTGACTAACATGGAAAATGGCAGTTCCCTAGCACACACAATGGGGCACACAAGATGGAAGGAGTCTGGATCCCTAACATACCTAGACTGTCTTGTGAAAGCCATTGTACTTTGGGTGTCTTGCTCCACTGACACCCTTAACTCCATACTTGTCAGTAACATGATTATGTGCTGTAGTCTGCTCATGCCTTTGCCCTTGGTAGACATATCTATTGTCATGCTATCATGAAAGGTAAGTATTTAACTTACTTACAGCACCCACCACACACATATTTCCCTTCTTCTCATCTTCTCAATATATGCAGTTAAAACAACTTTTACAGGAATCCACACTTAATAAATGGGCCAATGTGTGTGCTGTAATTTACATTTCTTCTCTAATGTTTTGTCTGTAGCTTAATTTATCTGCAAAGTATCCTCCTGATTTTATTTATTTATTCATTTATTTATTCTTTGAGACAGGGTCTTGCTATGCAGGTTCAGGCTGGCTGCAGATTCATTATGTAGCCTAGGCTGGCCTCGAACTCACAGTGATCCTCCTGCCTCAGCCTCCTAAGTAGCTGAGCATTTACAGGTGTGTCCCATCACACCCCGAGGGATTTATTTCAAATAATCTTACATTTATAAAAAGTACTGTGGGGAAAACACATCAAGAAAGGCGTGTCGATTTTCCCTATTTAAAAATGTTTAAACAGAGTAATTAGAACAATTTCACTGAGAAGACATATCTGAGGAAAGACATAAAATGGGTGAGGGTCCAAGCCTAGGGAAGAGCACTGCAGACAGAGGGAACAGTGAGCGCAAACACTTGAGAGAGTGTTAGGGAAGAGTGAATGAGGAGGAAGAGGAGAAACGGAAAAGAAGCAAAGGTTTTCCAGATACTCTGTTTCAAAGTTATTATTTTCATGGACAAAAGATCTTCCCTATGTCTCTGAAGAATGATTTGATGTTTAAGTTTTCTTCTGTTTCCTGCACTGCCTGAGTCTTCTTTTCTGTTTGCTTGGTTTGTTCTTTTTCATACTATAGGATTTCCAAAAATATCTGGGATTTTGCTGATACTAAAAGGGAGGCACTAAAATGTGACTGGCAACAGTCTGAGTGGTGCGGGCAGGGTAAGCAGCTCATTTTTCCTTTGAGGATTGTCCCCAGAAACCTTTTGTGGGGACGGCATCAGCTTCCTCAGAGAAATCCTGCCATCTTTAGCTTACGGTGTATTAGGCAGGCTCCTGGTGCTTGCAGGCCTCCAGTATGGTTTCTCCTATCTGCTAATGGGGTAGTCACTAGACTGTTTTTCAGATTCTAAAATCTTAAATTATATAACTTTAATCATTTTCAAGGTATTTGCCTAGAGTCTTTCATAATGTTGCTATTAATCTGAAGTTCTTTTGGGTCTGATTCTCCCATCGGTTGTCTGATATGCTAGCACTCACCACAGATTATTTCCCCCTATTTTTTGTACAGTTTTAGTGTAAAATTACCTTCAGAAGCATTTTTTCTGTGGCACTTGCATGGGGTGGGCACTCAGAGTGTTCTTCAAAGTGCTTTGCCTTTGTTCTGGTAGGCAACCCAGGGGTTTGGTGGTGTGAGGTTCCTGGTAAGCATGGGTAGTATAGCATGAATCTTAAAAATATACCAGGGGTTTTTTTTTGGTACCAACGGTCAAACTCAGGTCCTTCTGCTTGCGAGGCAGGCGTCGGAATCACCGAGCTAAATCCCCGGCCCATCAGGGTTTTTTTTTCAGAGAAAAATGTTTCCTCCACCCAGACTCCAGGTAGAGGCAAGCTTCCTCCAGCAGGCAGAAATAAGTTTCCTTTAGTGGAGTTACCGTTCAACTTTATGCTTGGAATTCAGGTCCTACCCTACTATTTGTGTCTCCTTTCTCAATCCCCTATAACATAGAGTCCCATAACCTTTGCAGGCAACAAGTCTTCAAGTTAGTTTAGTAAGCCACTTTGTTTTAATAAGGTTCTCAGACTCAATAAAATAAATACCACCCAAATAAAAACATTTCTTTAATAAAATTATAAGACATTAATGCAGTTCCTTCATAATAAAAGTAGAGACACATGTGTCTTAATAACAAAGAACATAGCCATCTTTTTACCTTGTTCCATTCTCTTCATTAGCTGTATCTGATCGACTGTTTTCTTCAAAATCTTGCATTTGTCTGGTTTTACACTCAAGCTGTCAATGTCACTGATGTTGGCAGACAGTAACTCAGCTAGCTCTTCTAAGTATTTATTTTCTTGTTCCCTGCGCCTCTTTTCAGTGCTGTTACACAAATAAAATCCAGTTAACATACATTATTCACCTTAGTTTCTTCTCTGCTCAAGAATTTAATGCTTACACATACAGAGAAATCTTTATTTTTATTGAAAATATAAAAGCATATTTAAAAAGCAATTAAATTCATATCTACAGAACAGACACTACAAAATACCAAAGTGCACAAAACAGTTCTGGAGGAAATACAAAAAAGTGAATGATTGTTGTAACAGATGTGTTTCCCCAATGATGTACATGCATACCTTGAATATATTTAAATGGCAAATGATTACTAGATATGAAAAGGAGCCAGACAGTAAATCTAGTGGTTGTACTTAAACTACTTTACATTCTAATAACTCCTTGAGCAGTGAAGCTGAACCGGTCCAAGCACCTGGAAGGAAGCTCCCCTGTCGCCATCCCAAGCTCCTAGGGCAGAGAAGGTGAGCTGGTCCCAGAACCTGGAAGGAAGCTCCCCCGCCGCCATCCCAAGCTCCTAGGGCAGAGAAGGTGAGCTGGTCCCAGAACCTGGAAGGAAGCTCCCCCGCCGCCATCCCAAGCTCCTAGGGCAGAGAAGGTGAGCTGGTCCCAGCACCTGGAAGGGAGCTCCCCCACTGCCATCCCAAGCTCCTAGGGCAGAGAAGGTGAGGCGCATGGGTGCCAGAAGCACCCCCCCGCCACCGTGGAAATGAGAAGACACGTAAACAAGCCTTAAAAACAGACTTCTGGATCACCTACAGCAACCCCAAAAGGAAACAAAATGGAACAATCTGATACTCAGCCACCTGGACTCTCTGAACTGGCAACAAAAGAGGATCTGGGAAAAATGAAATCAGAAATAATTACTCAGATAACAGCAAAGATTTTGCTCATGGTGCAAGACATGATTAATAAATCTAGAGAGGACACAGCTAATAACTCCTTGAAGTAGAAAATCTGAATTTTCAAATAACTTTTTTGCAAAGTAGGGGAGACTGTGCTAGAGTTCAAATGAGTTATAATTAGAAATTTGATAAATTCTTGATTCTTATTCTGATTAGATCATTGTTGGTCCTCATAAAAATACTTATTCAAAAGTAAAATTTAAAAAAGTAATTAGAGGCAAAAGTATATAGAAAAATCTGTTTTGTATACTGCTTTGTTCAAAAAAGAAAAACTAAAGTTCTCATCAACAAAGTAAACAAAACCAAACAATTTATATTAAAGTAATAAAGAAAAATAAGACAGCACTTTTTAAAAAAGCATACTGAATAATTATTGTTCTTTTTTCTTTCTAGTCTTTACCCTTCATTTATTAGGGACGTCATCAGGCAACTTGCTTTATATAACACTTATAAAAACTGAAGTGATTGCTTTGAAAGACGGATCACAACTAGCTCTTTGTTTTATAAGCAGCACTCAAAATTACTTGGCTACATACAAAAGCAATAGAAAAAGGTGAAAAGAGAAAAAGATCAGTTGTTAAAAGCTCATAATTGGCAGTAAAGTACCATTTACTTTTCTTAATAATAATTTTAAAAAGACTTTAAAAAGCAATAGTATTTACATAACAACATATTGAGTTAAAAGGACCAAGTCAACTACTGTATTTGTCGGCATAATAAAAAACACTTCAAAATGATAAATATCCCAAACAAAATCAAATTTTAACATTATAATTATGTACTGTCTTTATTTTTTAAATCTTTTATTACTGAAGAATGATTACCATTTTGTTTAATAAGACTGTATCTTATAACTTTCACAGCAAGAATATGAACCAAGATATTAAGAGCAAGACTTAAGTAAAATGATGACTGTACATTTTCACCATGTTTTACCTGAACACCTGATAGTGTCTGAGGATATGTGATTTTACCTTAGAGAATCTAAGTGACACAAAATGTATTTAGTAGATTTGTCTTGAATCTATGGGTCTAAATTTCAAAAGAATAATATTGATTCACTTGGTGGGACTCCTAAATATGTTTTTGCCAGTAAGTTTTATGTGATGCTGAAATTCTTGAAACAATGAATAAATGTTTGAATAAATTGAATAAATGAAGTGTCTCACTATAAAAAGGAGACAGCAATCAAGAAGCTACAAGTAATGAAATGGTGACATGTTTATAAAATGACCTGAGATTGAGAATAGGGAAAAATCACCATGACATGAAGTAGCCAATAAGCATGCAGAGACAATGACAGCAAACATATTCAAATGAAGTCAAAACTAAAGGAGAGGTAGAGATGACAAAAAATCCTATCTTTAAAAAGCTTCCTTTATTTTTCTAAACTACACTTTTCCATTTACTAAACCTCCATTGTTACCGCTGATATGGCAGACGTGCTAGTTAATGTCTGTGGAGCTATCTTCTCATGTGAATAGTCATCCCTCACAATGGACACCACATCTAAGGATACTCAAAATTTTTCTATAAAATGGCATATCATTTAAATATAACCTGTGGAAATCCTTCCCAGTATTTTAGCTCCAGATTACTTATAATACTTAATAGAATATAAATGCTATGTGAATAGTTAATGATATAGTTAATAACAACACTCATAGTTATGCAATGAGATGTGCAAACTTAATGGCAGGGAGATTGGTGTCCTGAAGAAAAACCCCCAGCTTTTTCAAAGATATAAAGTGAGAGTGAAAACATCAAGTTAAAGACCATATTAAGTACATTAGTACAGCTAGACTACAGAAGATAAGAAACAAAGGGTAAGAGATGAGGTCTGAAGAATATCATGTATGGCTTGTGCTCTGATGTCCCCTCAAAGCCTCATGTGGTCATAGGTGAGGCTTTTCAGAGGTGGCTCGATCTAGTGTGTGTGACAACAGGATTAAGGGTGTATGATTACTAAATTAGTTCACTGATTGGTTTGGCATAGTTCTGGGTAGGGTTATCAGTGTCCCACCCTGGGTGTGAGTGCCACCCGCCCCTAGGGCAGGTAGCCTGGATAATTTATAAGGGACAGAAAGAGGGTTTCTGTTAGTTGCTGTTGCTCGCCTGCTGCTAGCTGCCTTCCACTCGCCTGCTCTGTGATGTCCCTCTGTCATGCCATCCTGCCTTGGAGCCAGCCAGCTATGAACTGAAACCTCTACAAACTGTGAGCTGAATAAACCTTTCCTCCTTTACCTTTGGGTTTGGGTATTCTGTCTCAGCAACAAGAGAAAAGTGACTAAGACAAGTCACAAGAGATCTTATACACTATTAACTGTCTATAGAGTGTGGTATGCTCCCTAGGCACAGGCTCACACTTCTTGTCACTGATGAGCCATCGACCCCAGACTAGTCAGGAGCAACTTAACCTCTACGCTTCAATCTCCTTATCTATAAAGTGGAGATAATGACATTAATTACCTCCTGGGGTTTTATGAAGATTAAAATGATGACACATATAAAATGCTTTGCAGAGTTCTTGCATATACGTTTTGCTCAATAAATGTTATCTATTATAACTTTAATTATGATTACTTATTTTCAAGACAATGCTAAGCCCATGAAGGTTTAAGAAGACATGTCTCACACTTCATCCATATCCTTAAAACATCACACAGATGGTGATGGCTGAAGAGCCAGCATTTAACAAGTACTCCTTGAGTTGAACTGGAAGTGTTACATAAGTGTAAAGCATTCCTAACCACCTCTTTGTGATTGGCATTTTAATTCTCATTCTCCTAGAACAAGAAGGGGATGGAAAAAAGGTAACTGGAATGAGATACAAGATATTTCACCCCAACAAATAGTAACTGAAAAACTCTCCAGTCTAGGGCTCTATACACAGGGCTGGCAATACCCTGAGGGCTAAAAGATGTGTTTTTGGTACTGGGGATCGAACTCAGGTCCTTGTGCTTACACAGCAGGTGGCAAAACCACTGAGCTAAATCCCTGGCCCTAATAGATGTGTTTTATTATGAGCTCACATTCTGCTTGGGGAGACAGCATATAATAAGACCAAAAGAAACACTGCAAGGTGGTATTAATGCACAAACTCAATCAGTTTCAAAACAGTAAAAATTTTGTTCGCCATATCCAAGATATCACTTTACTAAAACTGAAGCCCAGACAAACTGGACATGGTGGTGCATGCCTCTAATTCTCAGCACTCCATGAGGCTGAGGCAGGAGGATCTCAAGTTAGAGCCCAGCCTAGGCAACTTAGAGAGGCTCTGATTAAAAAAAACAGAAACAAAAGAGGGGAGATGTAGTTTAGTGCAAAATTCCCGGGTTCAATCCCCAGTATCACAAAGGGGAAAATAAATCAAAATGAAGCTTATACAGATAAACCTGAAGTAGAATCACAGCTTTCAGAATATTTTTAAAGCAAATAAGATAATTATCTCAAAGATGTGTAGAAAAGAGAATTAGTATACAAAATTTTGATATTTGTAATTATCTTCTGCATACACACAAATCAAAGGGAATCAACAGATAAATCATTAAAAAAATAAGAAAGTTCAGTACAACAGACTGATATGAGACCAATACCTAGAAAGCACTAGCATTTACATACATTAACAACTACCAATTAGAAAAGCCCACAGACAAAATGATACCATTGCTAAACGTGATAAAAATTCTGTGGCACATGAGAATACATCTAATCGAAGATGGGCTGGATACTTAGGGGAAAAGTTGTAAAATATTGAAGAACAGCAAAGACCTGAATAAATAAAAAGTTTTATAGTCATAAATAAGAATTTTCTAGAACCTAGAACATAAAAATGTCATTTTTATGAATTTAATCTATAAAAGTAAGTGACAGTTTAATCAAAATCCCAGCAAAATATTATTCAGAGCCAGGTGTGGTGGGGCACACCTATAGTCCAGCACTCTGGGAGGCTGAGGCAGGAGGACTGCAAGTTGGAGCCCAATATGGGGAATTTGGCGAGACTCTGCCTCAAAGTTTCAAAAAAGGGGGTGAGGTTGGGATGCAGCTCAGCATGGGAGTTCTGGTTTCTGTCCCCAGTACTGAGGTGGGGGGACTTATTCGCAAATCTTTATGGAAGGGTAAAGAACCAAGAATAGAGAAAATAAGTTTGAAAATAACAAGGAAGGGGGACTTGTCCTATCAGATACATGTAAAAGCAAATGTCAAAAGAAAGCTCAGAATCAGATCCCTATTTATGATAAATGTAACGATACAATGGTAGGGAAGAATAGTATCAGAACTACTGACTGGAAAAAACAATAAAACTAGGTCCCTATGTTATCCATACAGAAGAATAAATTCAATTAATCAAAACCCTTAATGTATATTAGATGAAAATACATTTAAGACTTTAGAGTAAAGGAAAATTCTTTTTTTTGGGGGGGGTACCAGGGATTGAACTCGGGACCTAGTGCTTGTGAGCCAGGCGATGGAACCACTGAGCTAAATCCCTTGCCTAAAGGAAAATTCTTAATTAAAATCCCAAAAAGCTTGACACATGAAGATATAAGGTTTGTTTTATTGGTTTTTTGAGATAAGGTCTCATAATATAGTTTAGGCAGGGGTTGAGCTTACTATATATGTAGCTCAGGCTGGCCTTGAACTTGTAGTGATCCTCCTGCCTCAGCCTCCCTAGTGCTGGGATGACAGGCGTGCGCCACTACACTTGGCACACGTAAGGTTCTGTATGCCCTCAGCTATCACAGTTAAAAAGGCTGAGAGAAAATCTTCACATCTAATATAAGAAAGAGAGGCTAGTAATTTAAAAACTTTTCTACAAGAGAGAAAAAAAAGTGAAACAACCCAGAAAGAATTTGGTAACAAAAATATAACCAAGAAAGAAATTCACAGAGGAGGAAAACATAATGGGTAATATATATATATTATATATATATATATATATATATATATATATATATATATAAAAAGACAATCAACTTACCTAACTATCAGGGAAATATACTTAAAACTATAACCCCAAACCAAGTTTGGCAAATATTAAAGTGAGAAGAAAATAGTGTTAATAAGAATGTGAGTAGGGCCAGAGATTTACCTCAGTGGTGCCACTGCCTGCCTCGCAAGTGCAAGGTCCCGAGTTTGAGCTCGATCCCCGATACACACACACACACACACACACACACACACACACACACAAAGATTGTGGGAAAAGAGAAACTCTCAATGCCTGTCACTTGAAGACCAATGTGGTAATCACTTGGTTAACATAAAAATGTACACAGTCCCTAAAGAAACCCTTAAGTGTGAAATAGGAGGCCTGTATGGAGATGTGTTCTGCAGTGCTGCCTATGAGAGCAAAAATCTGCAGCAGTTTATACCTTGGCAATGTCTGCTTATAGCGAAATGGACTGTTTGAAATGTGGCATATTCATGTAATGCAATACCAATCAAGAGCTACTAGGTTATGCACATGTACCAACTCCTCCTGATGATTATAATCATTATGTATTGCAAATATGTACTAATGAAAGTCTAAAAAAGAGCTGTTAGAACTGAGTGAATCTATTATTATTTAAATCTCAAGATCCATGTTGAAAAATTATACACTTTATGTAAATTTAATAAAGATTCTATACTGTTCATAAATATCTGTGTGTATAAAATTAGACTGGAGACACTAGTAAAAATAAATAGAAGCTGAGCCGGGGATTTAGCTCAGTGGTTCCGCCACCTGCCTCGCAATCAGAAGGACCTGAGTTCGATCCCTGGTACAAAACAAACAAACAAACAAACAAATAAATAAATAGAAGTAGATATTTTATTTTAAAAGATTATGAAAAACATTAACAAGATACTAATAACATAAGAATATTAGCTATATGTGGTCAGTATATATGGTTTCTTAGTCTATTCATCTATTGTACAGAATTTATTCATCTAATGGATGTTTTTAAAATTTCCTTATTTGTAAAAGATAACAGTTTTACTTGTTCTGAAGTTTTCCTTTAAGAAGACACGATTTTATATATACACAAGTGTTGGCTTAGATAACACACATATGTGATGTACTTTGATACAACTCTTCTCCCCAGCATTTGGACACTTGTAAGTGCCTATTTATTGTCTCTCTATGCCAGTTTTCCGGTTAAGAGAAAGCGTCACTTTCCTTTTTCTAGCCGCCAGCCCTGGAATTCTCCAGTAAAACTGCTTCTTTTCCTTCACATAAGAAAGAGCATGTGACCAGTGACAGCAGAGTCTCTGCAGGTTTCCTCTCAGTGATGATCAGTGATTGCCAGCTAGGGGTGATTGTGCTTTCTCTATCCCTGAGATACACTTGACAATGTCTGCAGAGAGTTCTTGATATCATAACCAAGCTGTTATTGACATTTAGTGTGTAGAAGCAAGGGTACTGCTAAATATCTGTGCTGAGTAATTCTGATTTTACCTTGACTGGATTCCTAGAGAGCTAACTGGATTATGAAGCACTAACCTCCTCCATGGGCTAACACGCTGAAGAATAGCTGAATGGCTATAAGAAGGTAGAGCCCAACTGGAGGAAGTGGGTTAAGGGGAATGACCTTGGGGATTATACCTGGTTCCTAGCCCCTTCCTCTCTGGCTTTCGCCTACTCTGCTTCCTGGATGCCACAAATTAAACAGCTTTTCTATGCCATGTCTTTCTGCCATGATATTTCTGTAGAGAAGCCTCTTAACTATAGACTGAAACTTCCAAAACTATGAGCAAAAATTAACCTCTCCCTCTTTAAATTGCAGATATAAGGTATTTAGTCCTGAAGACAGAAACAATATCCTGTGATATACAAGACACCCCTCCACAACAAAGAATTATCTGGCTCAAAATGTCAATGGTGTGGAGGTTGAGGAAACTATTCTAGAGGTTAAAAGACAAATGGAATAAAATCTCCACTCCTTGCTTCTCAGGTGGGAAACTGCTCTTTAATCTGACTGGGATTTGACACTATTTTTTTATATATTAAAAAATTTCCTCAAAAATTAAATGTAAAAGGCAATAGTTTCACTTATTTGTACTAAAGTTAGGGTCTCCTTAGCAGTTAGTTAGTTTGTTTCTTTCTTTTTCTTTTTCTTTTTTTAAGACAGGGTCTCACTATGTAATTCAGTTCAGGCTGGCCTTCAACTCACTATATAGCCTGGGCTTGCTTCAAACTCATGGTGATCCTCCTGCCTCAGCCTCCCAAGGGCTGGGATTACAGGCTTGAGCCATCACGCCTGGCAGCAGTTAGTTTCTTTTAGCCTCTTTCAGGTGGTCATGTTCTTCACAATATATCAAATGCTAATTTCACAAATAATCATTTTTAAAATTCCTGATATAATAATGTATTCTTAGTTCTCAAGATAGCATTTAAAAATATTCAATAGATTTATTTGACAAATATTTACTGTGTCCTTACTAAATATAAGCCATACATTGTGCTTTGAACTAGTTATACAGTGATGAGCAAGAATGGATAAGTAGCAAGCTGGACTGAAGGAAAGCCATACACAAAGACCCTGGGAGAAGGAAAAACATGTGGTGAGTCCGTGGGACTCCAGGAAGGCCACTAAACTTGGAGAAGATGAACCCAAAGCTCCAAAGTGGCAGTGAAAATAATAAAGAAGCTCTGCTAGAAAGAGATTCAGAAAAGTGCTCCTACCTTGAGGCCAGTGTGTCACAAGGTGATCCTTTTCTCTTATGTGAGTCTGGGTTAGCAGGATCAGATGAACTGTCCCCAAGGCCACTCATTTTGAAAACTTCACACCTAAAAAAGAAGGACAAGAGTAAGAAATCTACCTAACAACCTTTTCAACCAAATCGGGGACAGGGACTTCCCTTCTTCATATTCCTAAATATAGCTAAAATTTCTAAACATTATGGTCTGTCAATAAAAAGAGGATTGTAATTGTAATAAAACATCAGCATCTATATAAAACCGTAAGGGTCATCAACTATTCACTGTTCCTATACTTCTGTTTCCTAAACATGTAAAATAAAATAATCCCTGTATGAAATTACTGTGATCAACTCAGATGAAAATAGTTAGATTAAAAAAGAGATTTTTGTTTTTACAAAGAGAAAGAAATTTCATGTATAAATGTAAAGACTGATATACAACTAGACTCACAGAAATTAGTTTTGGATTTTTTTTATTTTTTGAGGCAGGGTTTTCCTTTGTAGCCCAGGCTGGCCTTGAACTCGCAGCAATCCTCCTGTCTCAGCCTCTCAAGTGCTGGGATTCCAGGCATGCACCACCAGGCCAGGCTTCTTTTTGGATTTTTGCTCAGACCCTACTTTGCAGAAGGACGTGAAATAATGTTACCTACAAGGCTTAGTACTTTATATTGATATAAATTAAATAACACATCTATGATTACAGCGATCTAGATTTGGAATTTGAATTGCGCTTTCCACTTTTGAGTTCCATGCTCCTAACTTTGTGTTTATGTAGTCAGGCTACAAAGATCAAATGTTCAGTCTATGTTAGGACCCTGGGATAGATGCCAGAGAACACAGTCATTCCCCTTGCATGGCAGCCAGGTCTCTCACCTGTTGTGCCAGTGAGTGACTGCACTTAATGAGCCTGAGTTGTCCCTCCTCGGCCACTGCTCTCTGTAATCCCTAATGAAGCTCAGAGCCCATCCCTGGCCTTGCAGTCATCATTACCTTTTGGATTTTATTAGTGCCAAACAACACACCCTACATTCTCTTACTCCATCTAGACTCATAAAAGAAAGGCAAACTTTTGTTAAAAGAGAACCACAGCATGGTATGTTAGATGTTATGCTGGGAATGTGAATTGTAACGAATGTTGAAGACTTTGAATATCTATCACATGGCTTTAGTTATCATAATTGAGTAAATCCTTTCTGTAACTCTAAAACTCACTGTTTCAGGCCCTTCTCTGAAGACCAAAGACTGTCATATCCTTCTCACTGTACAAATGTCCCCCAAATTTTAGTCATGAAACTATGTCATGTAAATAAAAAGGCACATTTCTAATTTTTCCATTTTAGAAGTTACTTATAAGTTTCCAACACCTAAGACTGCGATCTTGCAATTATTTTTTATTCCTCTTTTTCTTTTTTCTTTTTTTTGGTACCAGGGATTGAACTCGGGTCCTTGCACTTGCGCAGCAGGCATCAAAACCACTGAGCTAAATCCCTGGCCCCTCCTCTTTTTATTTTACTTCTCACTTCTAATTGGTATCCCTGTCCTACCAATTCTTCTCTAACAAGGTATTTTAAATTTTCACTCTTCAGTCTCTGGTAGTTATGATCCTAGTTTGGAACCAAACATTCTAGATTAGTGCAAGATCCTTTCATCTTGCTTCTCAATTCTAGCCATTCTCACCTCTAATCTATCCTATAAACATCACCAAAACACTCATTCTAGCCTCTTCTCACATGACTCCCACACAAGCAAACACTAGGATTTGTCGATTATTATTTCCTAAATACATTTCCTCACATTCTCCTTTACCAAGATGATGAGTTAGATTCTCATCATCTCTTGTTAGACTACTAAAATAGTTTCCCAAATGGTTTCCCTGTTTCCGGTCTTGTTTCTCTTACATCCATCTATCACCAGAATAGGCTACCAAATATATATCTGATCATGTCATCCTTCACTAAATGCTCTTTACCCCCAAGGACATCTAACCTCCTTAACATAATATACAGAGTTTGCATCAGCTCTCACTTAATGTGAGAAACACGAAACAGGTGAGTTTGTGGCTAGACTGGGGAACGAGAGGGTAATGGATGACATCAGCAGGATAATGGGAGGCTACAGCAAGTAAGGCCTTAAAAAAGATGTGCACAGGTGCCGGGGATTTAGCTCAGTGGTTCCGTCGCCTGCCTGGCAAGCGCAAGGTCCTGAGTTTGATCCCCGGTACCAAAAAAAAAAAAAAGATGTGCACAGTGGTATATACCTGCTCCCAGAACTCTGGGAGGCTGAGGAAGGAGGATGGTAAGTTTGAGTCCAGTCTGGGCAACTTAACAAGATCCTGTCTCAAAATATAAAGTAAAAAGTGCTGGGGATGTAGCTCAGTGAGAAGGCCCTTGATTCAATTCCCAGTACCAGGGGAAAAAAAAAAGCGAAGAGAACTGACTAAGGTCTTGTTAGCATACATTCTGAAATCCAAACACAAAATACGAATAATCAGCTAAGTGTTGTATTACCGTAATAGTAAACAGATGCTTTCTTTTTCATGAAGATTAACAGAAATATAAATAAGGTTAACCAAATATCACAAAATTTAAGGTATCACTTAACTTTATTTTCACATATAAAACATAAATTTTTAGTTAATATAAATTGGAATTATGCCACAAATAATGAAGTATCAACTCTAAACTTCTGCACAAAAGTAGAAAGAACAGAGTGAAGGAAACAATAAACAAAAAGATAAAAGACATGACTTCAGAGTTTGCCCAAATTCAAAAGAAAAGAGTTTGCTAACTTCTATTTCATGCCCAGGTGCCACTTCTTGTGAAGTTGCCCATCTTTTCTGCCTCCAATAAAATTATGTTATACTCATCTGGAAGTCTATTCATTCTTAAAAATATTCCTGGGTATATATTTCTTATTACATTGTGCTGTAAGTTGTAATTCCTCTCTTTGTTTCCTTTTCTAGATTGTAAACTCAGAGGACATTATTAAATCTTTTCATTATATATCTAATAACATAATGCCTGAGATACAGAAGCTAAATAAGCACGTGATGAATTAAAGGTAATTAAGCTATCTTTAAGCTACATTCTTAGTCTCTCTACCTATCTGTCTCTCTCTATTTTTGAGTGTTTTCTTTTTTTGGTACCAGGGATCGAACTCGGGTCCTTGCGCTTGCAAGGCTGGCAGCAGAACCACTGAGCTAAATCCCTGGCTCTCTCTCTAGTTTTGAGACAGGGTCTCACTACATAATTCAGGCTGATCTTGAACTCATTATGTAGTTCCAACTGGCCTCCAACTCTCTGTGATCCTCCTGTCTCAGCCTCTCCAAGTGCTGGGATTACAGGCCAGGCATGCATTACCACACCCGGCTTCTTTCTTATTTAATTTTGAGACAGGGTCTTGGTAAATTATTAAGTTGCCCAAGTGGGGCTTGAACTTCTGATCCTCCTGCTTCACCCTCCAAAAGTACTGAGATTACAGGTGTGCACCACCATTCCTGGCTTACATTTAAAATTTTAAGAGCATAATTAAGGTTTTATAGTAAAATTTTCTAGAATCTTTTATAAAGCTTTGAAATTCTTCCCTATAACAGAAATATGAGCTTTCTTTGAAATCTTTATTCTCCTACTTTCCACAGAAATAAAACAAAAACTATCTTCTTAGTCTAGAAATTGAAGAATATCCCTTCTAATTCTGAAAAAGTAGAGATCTATTTTAGAGAAACAACCTGAAATATTTCACAGTACTATAGAGTCACAAAGCCAGGTTCCAGTTATATAACCAAAATAATCCAATCTCACAGATTTGATAATTTTGAGCAACAAATAAACTTGGATTTAAAATAAGATTCCCATGCTATGCTACCCAAGGATTATTAGCTGAAGTTTCACATCTGCTAAATTTATCTGAGATTCTGGGGCAAAGGAAACAGCAGACATTATTCAAGTGCAGCCAGACAGGCAGGTCTACCAAAACAAGCCAGGAGTCAAAGAGCTATGGAGAGTCACCAACAATTTGCTGATGGTATGAGTCCTCCATTAACTGCTTTCTATTTACAAAACATAATCAACAAATAGTGCAATGCAAAAACCTCTTATGAGGCCAAACTATTATAGCTGTTGTATTTATGTGCAATGGCTTTATATTTAGCAGTTAGGGTATTTAAAAAGGGGTTATTAACAAAAGAAATGTTGGCTTCAGGAAACTAATTTGCGTATCACCTTTTAAAAGAGGTAAAGTTCCTAAGTACCCTGTTGATTTAAAGAGTTGCTAAATTAGACCCAATCTGATGCAATCTCTAGTAGTTTTAGGAACTAGAAACTACATCTATCTCTGCTTCAATGTACCAGACTAAACCAAATAGGTGGAGGCTGAAGAAACAGGACAGTGCTTTTTAATTCAGTTGAGTTAAAAAGTTCTACATAATATTATAGATAGATGAGCTAGATAAAAATATTATAGGCAGGAAGATAGGGCTAAGTCTTCGAGAGGGCCAGGACAAAGGTGAAACAAACCACAGTTCCACATCAGCTAAAAACCAGGCCTCAAGATGACCAGACCCACATACTTCTTCAAAGAACTGGGCTTAGTAAAGTATAGATAGGCATTGACCACCCTGGGGGTGACCAGAGACCTCTGGACCCACTGCCTTCTAGGAAAACACTTGTTCTTTCCATCCATGCTTGCTACATGACTCGCTTCCCAGTTAGCGCTCCATTACTTAAGTGACTGTACTTGTAACCTTATCGGATGTTCATGGCTGTGGCCCACATTGTACCCACATGGGCTTCACCCTGTAAAACTTCTCTGTAAAGTGGGGTCCTGGGCTACCCACTCGGGAACCCTCCTGCCCCTCAGGAGCTTTCCTATCAATAAATATTGGCCTACTTTTAACCTCTGTTGTTCCCAGGACTCATTCTTCAATTTCTAGAGAACAAAAACTCAGTGTATGGTACAGTTAACAGGCTGGGAGATATAATATTTCATATTTCCCATGACAATAAGACATGTTATTCATCTCTCAAATTTAGCTGAAAATTGTTACTGAAAAATCAGTACCAATTAGTTAGTAAGCAACTCTAATAATACACTTAAAAATCCTTAGTAGACCAGTAACACAGAGATGCACGTATATGAGAGACTCAGTGCTACATCTCCCAAACTGATGGGCTGCATGAAGAAGAAAAGCCATAATAAATAGAGAGCTACTGTACTTTCCACAAAAAAATGTTTCTCAAACTGGGTCCTCAGATACCTAGGTCCTGTCCAGGAAGTTTACAATCTATCTTTTTATTTCAATGATAATTGAACTCTTTCTCATATGCTAAGAAAAGATGAGAACTTTAGGATATTTGTTGCCCATTTCATGGATGAATAAAACAGTTGTTTGGTGATACTGTACTTTGTTTATTCATTCGTCAGTTCATGAACATTTAAGTTGTTTCCACTTCCTGGGTGTTCCCAATAATATTGTTACGAACACTGACACACACGTTTTTGTGTGAACATGTTTTCAATTCTTTTGGGTATATACCTGGGGCAGTAATCCGAACTTTTCAGAATTTTCAGTAATAACAAACAGCCTACTGCAGCATGTGTGCCATAGGTTCACCACCACTGACCTAGGATGAGAACTGCTAGATTATGTGGTGACTCTAATATTTTGAGAACTGTCAAAGTGTTTTCCACAGTGGCAACATAACCTTACATTTTCACCAATAATACATGAGCATTCCACTTTTCCACATCCTTGACAAAAGTTATTTTCCCCCTTTGTAAAAAATTATAATCATCCTAGTGAGTGTGAAATGGTACCTGATACAGTGTTTACATTTCCTTAATTACCAACGGCACTGATCACCCTTTCACATATTTACTGGCCATGTGTATATCTCCTTTGGAGATATGTCTATTCAAGTCCTTTGTTTTTTGAAAAAAATAAGTTTTATTGTATATATTAAGGTATCCAATATGGCATTATAAATCCATATATGTACAGATACACATATATACACAGTTTAATATATGTATGTATGTATGTGTATATATATATATATATCATTATATGAAGCAAACTAACATTTCCATTATCTCACACAGTTACCCATTTTCCCACTGTGGCAACAGCAGCTAGCATCTACTCTTGTAACTACTCTTTCATTTGTTCTCTATCTTTGTGCAGTATTTGTAATTTTTTACTTTCAGATTCTATATACAAGTAGATCATGCCATACTTTTCTCTCTGTGTCTAGGTTATCTCACTTAGGATAATGTGCTCTAGGACCATCCATGTTATGGCAAATGGCAAGATCTCCTTTTAAGGCTGAAGTATATGTGACTATAAATCCATTTACTCATAAACCTTACTAACTCATTCATTCATAAAATGTGAGGAAGGCAGTATTTTAGAGTGAGGAAACCTGCAGCAAGCAGAGGTTGCTAAATTTGCCCAACATCCTGTGACAGAGGGAGAAATCAATCTTAGGTACTTTGTTTTCATAATCTGGATACATTTTATTTTAATTTTTTTTAATTAAAAAAATTTTTTTGGTACCAGGGATCAAACTTGGGACCTTGTGGTTTCGAAGCAGGCAGCAGAACCACTGATCTAAATCCCTGGCTCATCTGGATACATTTTAAGTTACGTAACTAACCCACAGTCACATAACTATTATGTAAAAACCTAGCAATACAGTCTTAGGTTTTTGCTTTTGCCTCCTCATCAAAATGATTTTCCTATTGACCCAAGAGAAAGTCTTCTACAAAATCAGACATTCAGTTATACATCTGAAAATATGGGAGTTGCTTACAAAGTTCTCAAAGACACAAATAGAGAATCTTTTCAATTTTTTCTCCAAAATCATACGGAAATAAAGCTGATTGTATACCTAAGTCTGACTTTCCTTCTATGGTGCATTATAATATAAAATCAATTATTCTCTGTAAGATATATTTCACCTAAAAATGTAAATGCACTGTTCTATCAAAAGGAAAAGTTCTGTCTTTTTTCCCCCCTGCCTTTCTAAATGCTTATTTTTGCTCTATATTTTGGATTCTAAAGTTACTTACACACATTTGTGAGTGTGTGTACTGCCTAATCAAAAACACTCAAATTATCTTTATGAATCTTTCTAGAATTTTGGAGCCCTGTCATGTTTCATGTTTCAACAAACTGTCCTGAAAATAATCTTTTTTTTTTTTTTTTTTTTTGTACCGGGGATCAAACTCAGGTCCTTGTGCTTGGGAAGCAAGCAGTGGAACCGCTGAGCTAAATCCCTGGCCCCTGAAAATAATCTTTATATGCTTTCCTTCACCACATAAACTCTCAGTAACAAAGCCATGGATCTTCAAAGTCACATATCATAATCTCTTTAGAAAAAAAAGGTAGAAACAGATAAGGACTGAGTGAAGGGCCACTGAACCAAACAACTGCCTTGTACGTTCCACCATGTCATTTTAATGGAAGGCACTATTATAAAAGACAAAGCCGATAAACTCTTCCAGGTTACCAAAGACCAAACAGATGTGACAACTGTACAACACGTGATCCTAGATCAGACAACTGGTAAACCTTTAATATGGACTAGACATCATGTAACAGTAGTAAAAATGTTGCTTCGTGAATTTGACTTTATTGTGGTTACGTAGGCAATATTGAATATTTTGGAGTGACAGATCATGATTGTCTATAACTTACTTTCAAATAGTTCATCATCATCATAATGGTGGGGGAGGAAGAGAATTAGTACTAAACACAGATAAAGCAAATGTAACAAAACATTTACAAGGGGTAAAACTGGACAATGGACATACTGTGCTGAGTGTACCAACTCTGTAACTATTTGGTAAGTCTGGTATTGTTTTTAATAAAGCTCTCTCGATAATACTGCTTCCACTTCCCAAACTCATTGTTTATTGTTAACACAGGCATTGCTTGTTAGTTGGCTAACATCTGCTGCCTGTCACTGCCATGATTATTGATCCCCACCCTCCAAGTTGACAGCTTTCACTCTTCAGAGTCACTGTCATGTCTTTCTTCAACAATTGAGTGTGCAGCCAGGGCAAGGGATGAAGGGGAATTATTGGTGCTATTACTGTTCTGCTTCTTAATCCTCGCAGTGATCGCACAAATGTGTTCAGTACATAACTCAAAAGTTCTATGCTTACCTGGGCATGGTAGTGCACTCCTATGATTCTAGCTACTTGGGTGGCTGAGGCAGGATGATCGTAAGTTTGAGGCCAGCTGGCATAGTTTAAAAAGACCTTGTCTCAAAATAAAAAAATTTAAAGGGCTGGGGATGTAGTTCAGTGGTAGAGCACTTGCTTACCAGTTCAAGGCCCTGGATTCAATCCTTAGTACTGTAAGGTTGGGGGTATGCTTAAAGTTTGTGATTTTTATCTGAATGTTATAATTCAAAGTCTGTTAATTTAAAAATGTTCTGGAAGTCTTCCCCTTACTGATTTACAGTTTATGATTACTCTTCAACTCTTCATCTATAGTCTTGGCTTGGCACACGTTCTTTCGTTATCCATAGGCTGCTATTGCTGTCATCCTATTTGTGGATACATTGGTTTTATTCCTAGTTAGTTCATGATCTCTAAGAAAACAGCAACAATGTAAAATTGCCCAAATGGACACTACACCCATTGAGAATTAATGATTGGATATATGTTAGGCATACATGAACTAAATCTTGGGATGGTTTAGTGTAGTTTTCTGCTGTCATTTTCAATGCAGTAAGGACTTCAGAGTCTTACTATGAGATGTAAGATCTGAACTCTACACTGGTTTCAATTTCCAATTTTTCTAACATGTTCATTTAGGAATGCAAAAGTACTTGTTTTATAATAACCTTGAAGCTTTCCAGACCAAACACATATTTTCATAAAAAATAATACCCAATAGATGATCATTTTCCCTCTGTATTTTTGCAGAGACAAAGCTATTTAAAAACAGCTATAATTCCTACCTGGGAGACTTTTTTGCACATAATGGGTTCCCAAAACAGATACGGTCAAATCTAGTGCTCCAGGTTGTGGCTTCCAGGGAATGGGGTAATGATATTTTCCAGAGGTGGCTCTAGTCTCTTCACTCTCTCCTCATTTAAGGCCAATTATGCAAACAACTAAAAACAATCAAGAAGAAAAAATAAAAACAGAAAGGAGGTTAGATTTTCATTTTATTCTCCAAGAAATGATAAAGGCCAGAAATGCTAGGAAAGGAAAGAAAATGCAATTTTTAAGGCCAAATAGAAAAATATTTCCAAAACACAACAAAGATCTGACTTTACAGATGAAGTCCTTGATGATGATTCCTATTTGAGACTACTTGCTGCTTAAGTAACACATAATTATATTTTTTGTCCTTCATTTTTTGCCTTTATATGTCTTTTAAAGATTGTTTTTGGCTGTACTTACATATATCGTTTTTATTATCTAAAAATTCTGATTTTTCACATTTTCAGTTATCATTTAATTCTTTAATTTACATAATATTCATCCTACGTATTATATAAAGTTGTAATATTTTAAAGTTATTTAATATTTTACCTTAAGATTTTTATTTAAAAAGTTCACACATTTTTATATCCAAATAAAGTTAGTTGAGCTCTAGTTCCAGTAATGATGGACTCTTTTGTATTGGACTAACTGGAGCACAGATAATAATTATAAATTCTGGACAAAACATAAAAAACCGAGGACATTGGGAAGTGACCAAAGCAGGCACAAACTGTAGGGAATCTGAGCATTACGAGAAAGAAGACATGCTGGATTGAGGTAAATGCTCATGAGACTTTCCCCTAAGAGAACTGTTCCCTCTACTCTAAGTGCTGGTGGCTGGAAGGAAAGCAGAAAACCATGGTCTATTTGGCTTTAGGCATGAGCAACTCTACCTTAGGGCTAACAGAAAGCTGGAAATTGTCCGACACAATTATTTACACTATAGATATTACCTGTTAGTTTTTTAATGCACTTATTTTTTTGTATGTCTTTGTTTATAATTCTGTGACATTTTAGGCACATGTAGCAATTCATACACCGCCATGTGTCACACAACATTTTGAAAAATGGAGTAGTGAGTGCCAGCAACTCAGCTTCTCCGGGACAAAGTGTCTAGAGTTGGGAAAACCATAGCTCGGAGAGGAACCGAAGCGAGCGGAGGTACCCAGGAACCACGCGGGAACTGACAGAGGAGAAGAAAATAGGTCTAAGTGATACTGAAGAAACAGATCACACCGCGGAGGGGACAGGCTGAGTGACACTAAAGCGGGACACCGAGAACGGGAGGGAAAGCATCACCTGCAGTAGGAAGCAGCCAGGAAAACGTGGGACACTGCTTCCAGGAAACAGCTGGTGAGTGACTTCTGTACGAGCGGCCCAGCTACAACCCGGGGGCAAGAGCTGCGGGACCCTACTGTTTGAACCTGGGTCCCAGAGCAGCGCCTTGGCTGCTTCGCTGCCAGGTTCCCAGAGCGGAGGAGGGAAGGACGGTGCCGCGGAGAGGCAGGGGATGGGGAAAACACACCTGGCTCCCGCGTCAGAGGCCAGGTTCAGCGCGAGTACCCTGGATTGGAGCTCACACTGGTGCCCCGTTCTCACCGTAAGCAGCCCAAAGAAGCCGAAAAGAAAAGAGAACAAGAGAAGACTATTCAGCAGCTACTAGATGACAACAAGAAGACAAATCTAAGGCTAATAAGAGTTCGTGAAAAACTAGAAGACAGCACAGATAGATTCACTAAATGCTTACGGAAATCATGGAAGAACACTTCCCAAATATGAGTTTAAAATACAAGTAAGCAACACTTATAAAACACCAAACAACTATGATGAAGAAAGAAGCTCACCATGACACATCTTTATTAAATTACCGGATATCTAGCCAAAAAACAGAATTTTAGAAGCAGCCAGAGAAAAACAAAAAATCACATATAAAGGTAAGCTAAAATTAGAATCACAGCAGACTTCTCAACACAAACTCTAAAGGCCAGAACAGCTTGGAGTGAAGTATTTTAAGCCCTAAGAGCAAATAATTCCAACCCAGATTAACTTAGATGGAGAAATAAGATATTTCTATAAAAAAGACCAGCTCAGAAGATTTATGAGCATGAAACCAGCTCTAGAGAAAATACTTAAAAATGTTCTCAACAGAAACAACGGATCAGACACAGCTAAACACAGAGGAAACTAGTGAGGTCAATGGATAAACAGCAACAAAAACCAGAAGAAAAACAAGGTGCACACCAGCAGATAAAGAAGGGAATGGCAGTTAATGACCAACATATCTCAGTAATACCTCTCAATGTCAATGACCTCAATTCTAAGACAGACTGGCAGACTGGATAAAAAAAAAAAACCAGAATCCAACAATCTGCTATATCCAAGAAACTGATCTAATCCCAAATGATATCCACAGACTAAAAATTAAAGGATGGAAAACAACATTTCACACATCAGGACCCAGAAAACAAGCAGAGATAGCAATTCTAATATGAGACATGGTAAACTTCAAGATAAAACTAATTAGAAGAAGATCAGTCTGTAGGATTCAGAACCCATTTGGACACAGCTTATATATCCCTGCTCTTGGGGTAGACATAAGGACACTGGGATATTGGTAGGGAAGTAAAGGCCCTATCTCTGGTGCTACAGAGAGACAATGACTCAAGGAAGTTGGGCTAAATTTGACAAAAACCAACAAAAAAGACAATTAAAAGAACCACAGGTGCTAACTTGTATTACAAATCAGACCAGCCAAATTTATTAATATTTTTTGGGGGGAATTATAATTACTTTATTGGAGAGGTGTGCACACTAATTGAGACACTATTTATACAAGGGAAAATTGGCCCATTTTAGGGTGAAACTACAGCAAAGGTCTTAGGATATAGTCTCAGCCCTCCCACTCCTCCTCTTCCTCTCTCTACCAGGGCTGTCACTCTTCACAGCACTCGGGGTGGGGGTGGGGCGCATGGGGCTTGAAGGCAAAGCAGGAGAGGGCAGGGTGGCATATTCCAGAGACCTGTGTTTCTTCTTAAAAAACACTCATTTGAAATTTTATCAGGAAGTTATACACTTAAAAAATTCCATTACTTTGTTCTAATTATACAAGAGCCTTACCACTAAAACATTCCCCTAATCATCTAAAAGACCACCACTTAATAGTACATCAGATGTAAAAATTTCAGATTTCCCTCATGGGTATGCAGTTAAAACATTCAAATTTGCAAAAGAGAAGCAAAGTGGAATGAAGACATTCACAGCAAACTATTTCATATCCGTAAGTTATCATTTACACATTGAATACGTACAGCATTAAGACCAAATGTACAGGATTTCCACAATTATATACAGTAGTCAACACAGTGCACAATTCAAATCTATCTTACAATCAAGTGTACACAAGTTAATATATGGCTTTATAAATTACTAACAGTAATTGTGCTAAAGTAATTCATAGGTCCAGAAATAAACACTGGAATGCTGCCTCCACACTAGGCCCTTGTTCAATAAGATGCTATTCATTGTGTTTGCAAATCAGGTGGTGCAGGTAAATGTCTCCCGGTGGTGTCCACCATCAGCCCCCATGTAGCTGAAATTTGGGTTCGAATGATGCCAACATTGGCTCTTGCTATCTCAGATATCTGAAGATAAATCTTTATATCTCCCACACACTTGGATACACAGAGTTATAAACAAATAGAAGAAGGACATATTATCAGTGAAATGATGACTACCAGGTATTATCAAAACATGCTTTTCAGATTGGTGCTCAAATTCTGTGGCAATACATCTCCATTTGCATTACTTGTGTCCCTGCTCCTTTCTTGTTTTACTACAATAGATGTATTGTGAAATCTTTCAGGAACTTTCAAGGCATTCTAAATCAAGAGGTCCCAAAAACAATTAAAAAGCTCTTACAGAAATTATATCTAACTGTTCACTCTTCCCTTCCCCTGACCAAACACACCTATCTTAAGTAAAAATAAATAAATACCTTGAACTAAAGTTATGCACCCATGGTTATTTTTTATCCACTTTGCCCTACATGTTGCAGACTCGCTGATCAACTATAGCCTTCAGGAGCCACCACTAAGTACCCCTTGCACCATTCCTTAAACTTCATTGGGTACCAGTGAATATATATTTTTAAAATTCTATTCCTGCTATGGCTTTGTGAATGTATATCTTGTATCAGTAGACTAGTATATACATATACAGCAGTGTATACATATATCATAAATGAATACACTGAGGGGCATGCACAGAAAGTTTTGGTCATATGGTGAATATCCACAAAGGTTTGGAGACCACTGCCTAAATAGGAATGATTTGGGACACCTCCAAACACTTCAAAAAAACTTCTCTAAAATAGAATACACATTACTTGTATATTTTCTATTTGTAAAATGGAAAATCAATGTCACAAACCCTTTTGAGAAACTAGAAGGAAGTTACAAAATCGAAGGAGTAAACATATTGGGGCAAGCACCTCTAAGCTGCTCTCCAAGAGAACACTAGCTCTGGTGGGGCGATCCGGGGCACAAGCACAGAAATGAAAATAAAGATAAACACCACAATGTTTCCTGCACTGGCCATTTTTATATACATAAGCAATCCTTTCCTAACATAGATTGCATTTGTTTTTGATTTGGAAACTTCTTTGATTGCTTTAGTAAGATGCTATCACCTAGAAAACTTCCCATATGCCTGACACATCTCTAACACAGACATACTACATGGTTGCTTGAAGCCCTGGTATTTGTTGCTGTTTTCTTCTTTCCTCCAACTTACTTAAATTCTGACACCCCTAAATGAATGACTCAGTGTCTTCTTTTTCCAACCATCAACTCTGGAGAAACTGTCACCCACATCAGTGTTTGTGTTGCCAGACATTCAGTGCCATGTAGATAACTGGGGAAAAAACACATGTTTACAGTAAGCATGATCTGATCCCATGAGTCTTATTACTGGAGGTAAAATCATTTTGAGAGGAGTAAAACATGTCACCTCTACTGAAGTAGTGATCTCTCAGATATTTGAACACTGTCTTTAGTCTTATTGGTGTAAAAAAAATTAAATATAATTAAAAGTAAAAATACAATCATTGCCATGGTTAATAAGCCAAATGTGATGTCTTGGAGTTTTGGGAGGATGGGGGTAGAAGGAGATTCAAAAGAACACTTCTATTCTGAACAACTATTAAAGGGGAAGAATCCACAGGTTGCTTTTTTAAAAGAAAGATAATGGTGCACAATCTTTTAAATGATTTGTTGCCAGTGTCTTGTTGAGAATTTTTGTATCTATTTTTTGGCACTGGGGATTGAACTCTGGTGCTTAAGCTTGTGAGGCAGGCAGCGGAACCACTGAGCTAAATCCCCGGCCCAGATAATGGTAAATATATAGAACATTCATCTTTTCTAGCCCTCCAATGAATAATTATATTATATTCTCTCTGTTAGCCATTTAGCCATCACTAATTAACATGGCAACTCAAATCTAGATGTTATTTTTAAAAAAGTCATGGGGTAATTTTTTTAAAAAGTACTAAAGAAAAAAATTTAAATATTACTAATAAATGAAAAGTATCCTACAGCCAGAGTAAAAACAAATAATAAATGTTTCTTGATGTTGTAGGGTAGGGGGATTGATAGCATTTAGTAATTCTACTTTTCATAAAATTATACACATATGTATATATCTACAGTTAATGGAATATTTCAAGATATCTAAAGTTGTAATAAGGGACAATAGTGATTTTTGAAAATGTAAGATGTCCATCAAGATCATTGCTGAAATTATTTGTGTACAGAACTCCAAAGTCCTGTATTAATCTTTCACTCCACATGATTTGTTTCATCACTGAAATGACCAAGAGTTTGGTGCCAGCTGGATCACACCCATACGTTATTTTTTATTATTGAAATGTTCTCCTTTGTTTGTCCACAAATTAAAAATCTTGGGGTTAAAAAAAGGAAGAATTGCCTGAGTTGTTCTCTGTCAACAGAAGTCAGCATCCTTTTATTGAAAATGCACTCAACAGTTGTTCTATGGACGGATGAATACAGGAGAATGTGATTACACAGATCTTGTTCCTGAGAGGAAAAATCCAGCCAGTTCACTCTCATCTTAAGCTCCAGATCAACTGGCCTTTCCGTGGAGAAGTGGTGGGTTTCAGGGCTGAAATGTAGCTCAGCTGGCCCTAAACTCATTTTGACAAATTAACTTTTTGGGTGGTTAAAAGATAGATAACGATGACAACAACAAAACCCATCACTTTCAAAATTCCAAATCTGTCAAAATAAAGTTATTTTCCCATTTAACATAAGACAGCTCCTCTTTCTTCCTTCTGTCATTTAACACATATTCAATGTGGATAATAATGGAAATTACTTGTGCTTGCATATCTTACACCAATTTTTCTCCTCACTAGATATGTTAAAGACAAAAATAAACACCAAGAACAGTAATATGACTCTTTAGGATAAGATCTCTTCAACTAGGGCCCACGAAACCCCCCAAGGAATCCATGAGCAATTTCAGGTCTTTAAATCTGAATTATATACATGCATTTTTCTGGGAATAAGGTATAGGATTTCCATTAGATCATCAATGGAGTCCTTGACACACACCAAAAAAAATGAAAAATGACTTTCTAGTGTGCGGCCCACTTTCTGAGCAAACTTCTTCTACACACCCTTTAGGGAAGGAAATGATGAATGCTTTGTTTTTAGGGGAGGAAGAGATGATAATGACCTGATGAAGTTGGGCCTTAAGAGATGGGTATGATTTGGGCCAGTGGAGAAGAGGGTAGGGCATTTCAGGAGAGGGGCAGCATGGACAGAGGCACAGAGGTGGGAGCCCTGAGGCATGGTTAGGCCCTGGCAACCAGATCAACCGCTGCACTGGAGTGTTCACACAGAGGTACCACAGGAGACATGTGAATAAAGAAGTGACAATACCAGGCCCTAAAGAACCTGATATTTCTCATCTGAGAAAGTAAGGTGTCTCATCAGGACCAGAGATCTTTCCTTTTTTCCAAAAGATTAATCCAGTGCTGATGGTTAGGATGGGTCAAGGAAGTGATCCAGTATATAAAAGAGGCTATGGCAGGAGACTTAGCAAAACAGGTTGCCCTAAAATCAGAGTGCCATATTTGCTCTGTTACCCAAGTGTGCATCCCAGGGCCAGTTCAGTGTAAATATTCAGTGAGTGAGCAATCGAGCACGGATTGTTTAAAAGATAAGTAAGAATGAGAAGTCTTGATGATATGGAAATTCATCTTGCTATTATTCACAGAGCCTAGCAGTACTGTATACAAAAGAGACATCAAAGACAGGTTTCTTAAGTTGGCCTGGACCAAGCCGACTAAATGTGGGTGAGGAGAGTGAAAGAGGATTCCAAGCACATTCAGAGGCTGGGGATATGCTGATCCTGTGAACATGGAATGATTTCACAGGAACATGAGTTTTATAAAGAAATCAAGCCCAGGTGGCACAATGAGAGAACCCCCTAGGGCAAGTTAGAAGACCTCAGTCTTGGGTCCCACCCTTCAAATACTCACACATATGACACCGAGCCAGTAACAGTCCCAGAGGCCCTCTACTAAGGGGCTTTCTAGAGCGGATTCCTGGACTGGCTATACACGTCTATGCTTCTATACTTTCTCCCAAACAAAGCTAGGGAAGACTCATGAGCCTGAAATCCTTAGCAACTCCTTTTCTTTGAATCCTATTTCACAAAAGTATATTCTAGTACTTCTGTACACATGGAGAAGGCTTGTGTGAGGACTAGACTGCAGTTGTGATTCAAGTCCACTTGCTTCTGTCTTCTGGTAGCCCCTGGCCTTGGCAGTGTCACTATTCACAATTAATTATATACAGTAAAATGGCAAAGTCTGACAGCGTAGTCTATCTCTGCTTAAATTTATCTTGTCCTTATATTTATTCTGATGGGTAGCAAAGCACACAACTGTTGCTCACTAATCCTGATGAGTTGGGTGGTAGGCAGATAGAGGAGAAGACTTTATTTTTACAGTAAAAGGTTAAACGAAAAGAACACCTGATTCATGAATCTTCTGTTCAATCAAAACCATCTGTTATTTAAAGATCACATTTCCTTAAGTTACTTTCCAATAAAAAAAGAAATACAGAGCTTGAACAAGTAACCAAGCAAGATATTCCCTAATTTCTTATTAGTTTTGTGTCTTGTAAGTAGCACCTGTTCATCAAACTGGAGAACACTTAGCTTAAGTGTTTAGCTTAAGACTGAAGCATACGGGCCGAGGATTTAGCTCAGTGGTTCCACTGCCTGCCTCGCAAGCTCAAGGACCCAAATTTGATCCCCAGTACCAAAAAAAAAAAAAAAAAGACCGAAGCACACAAAATGCCCTCCCAATAAAGACCGAAACCACGGTGATTTTGTCTTGGCCATTTTTTCCCCCTTAACCCACCTTGGGAAATTAAAACTGGGGCATATTATACCTACAAAATGCTGACTGCCTAGTTGTAATATCCATTCATGTCCTGAGGGAGGTACCTGAATGAAATGAATTATCCCACAATTCACTTGGAACACTGGCTCTCCACATACTTGCCCTCCAAGTAATGCACAATTAAAAAACACACATAATTTACATAATCATTCTTACAGTGAAAATCCATCACATTTAGTGCTATACAGTAGGAATATATTGTAGGCAGAATTTCAGACATTTCTTCTCAGTCAAAGGTGGAAAAGGGAAACTCAGTCCTCATGAAGACAGGTCTACAGCTGTTCACTACACTCACATTCTCAGGCCAGGAGTTTCCCTGATGCCACAGAACTGCCTCCACTGCCTTGGAACACACTTGCTAGAGAGAAGAGCCAAACAGTCCTCCCAAATGATGCTGGAAACTCAAAACAGGCCTACTCATGGATATCTCCTCTACCCTATTCATGTTAGACATCAAATAGTCCCCTTGAATAGTTATGGTTTTAATAAAATATTAGCAACTAGATTTTCTGTGGAATAAGAATTCCTAACTTAGAATACTTCAGCATTCATTCCCAGGTTGTTATGCAAGAGCTATATTCAAAAGGTTTTCTTTTTTCAAGTAAAGTACATGAATTTCTCAGAAGCTTCTGTCTTTTAAGAAATGCCTCTAAGCCAGGTGTGGTGGCACAAACCTGTAATCCCAGCACTCAGGAGGCTAAGGCAGGAGGTTTGCTAGAGTTTGAGCCAGCCTGGTCTACATAGTGAGTCAAAGGTCATCCTGAACTATATAGCAAGACCCTGTCTCAAAAAAACAAAAAGAAAGAAAGAAAACGCCTCTAACCGAATAATAAATAATCCTTAGTCAGAAGCAAAATAATTTTGTTTGCAGTTGCAAATCTTAATATTTGTTCTCCTGGCCCAAAGCCATAGCGCCCCATTACACAGGATCCTCACCCCGTATTTCCTTGGAAAATGTCCTAAGTCTACAAAAACTATCTTCAGATGTGAGGATGGCTTCTTGAATGTGGATAGCCCACCAACAGTCCCCGTGCTCCATGGAGAGCAGGGAGGGGATCCTTAAGAAACACTGAGATCTGTTCTGAGCTCTGCCCACCTCTCACTGGGCAATGGCTGAAAACAGAAAAGGTGCAGCAGTAAAACTGCATATGGCCCATCACTGCACAGAGTGCTCTGGTACAAGTAACATGATCCTCATTCTATTTCATCTTTTCAATACATCTTTGCAAGGCTTATTTTCAAAAAAGACATTAAAAGTTGGCAAGCTTCTGCCTACAAAAATCAGTCAAATGCTTCCCCCTTTACCTCTACAACCCTCTCCCCCATATTCCTGAGCTTTATTCTTTCCAAATAAATCAAGCAAATCTGGAGGCAACAAAGAACGACATTTGGGTGTGAGTTCAGGCTACAAAAGAAACATTTTCTGTAAAAACACTGTAGACCTAAAGATCATTTTAAGCTGATGATGATATGTAAAAATATTTCCAATGTTCTTTCAATGAAAGATTCTGATTCAAACAAGGTCACAAAGGGGGATGATGACAAAGTCCTAATGGTGGCCTTGTGTGTGTGATGTGCTCAACTTTTGCAAGGGACTATGGTCACTGCTGCCTGGATATGGAATTCCTTTGCCTCAGATCTTCACACAAATGAAGCACAATAAAGGATAAAATGTTGTGTTTATGTCACAACACTTCCAAGAGGTTGAAAGCGCCATAGGAATATTACCGCATGAATCCCCACAACACCCCTGTGAGGTAGGTAGATGGAGAGTATTGTCATCCCCACTTTATAGACGGCAGAAATGAGGCACACAATAGTTAAGGGACTCACCCAAAATCACATAGCTAGTCACTGGGAAAGCTTTGAATGAAACTTAAACTGATTAGCACCTAGCACAGTGCTTTGTACACAGTAGGTGTTCATTAGCTGTGGATTTTGACTTACGTTCAACATACAATGTACATACATAGAGTACAAGTGGCCACCATAGGACATTTATCTCCTACATGTTTTCTGATACCTCTTATACTTCATATCCTGGAGGATGAAGGACATTCAAGGATCTAGCTCATAACTAAGACCTCAGTTGAGGAGGATCGATATAAACACTATCAGCTGACAACCCCCTCATTTACCTGCTCTACCACACAATATTAGTTTTCAATGAAAACAAAATGGATTTCAGGAACCATGCTGACCTTGTTGGAGGGGTGGGGGCTGTTTAAATGGAGCCATCTGAATGGTTCTGTGTTCTGTTTGTACAAAAAAGAAATAAAGCTGCCACAGTCCAGTTAGCGTGTGGGTCATGCCCCAAGATCTCCTCCCATTGCAGATGGATTTCTACCTGGGAAACTGGACCAGCCCTGGGAGTGGCAGCTCCGAAGGAAGAGGGTCAGCAAGGCTGGATGTCACTTGCAGTGTTCATGGTCTGTGCAGTCATCCATGTCCACATCAGAATCAAAGAGTGAGTGTCCAGTGAAGTCTGTGTCTGGGGTTCTGGAAAAACTATTCTCTGCTCCTTCATCTTCAAAGGTCTCTGTCCTTGAGTAAAAGCTGAAATCTAGCAGGGGGGCATAAGTTTTGCTGCCTTCACTGCTCTCCTCAGAGTCATAGATGTTGTTGTCGTCATCATGGTGCCACTTGGGCCAGAATTTCCTCCTTATCCTCTCACAGTACATGGCAAGGTTGATCAGCTCACCTTTGATCAGCCGCTCAGGTCTTGTCCTTGGTAAGGTCCACATTGCCTGTGCCAAGTGTCCAAAGACAGTGGCGTCGAGAGTGGAAAGCTTGGGCCCCATGATGTACTTCTTATCACCTGATAGGGTAAGTCAGCCATCCTTAAATACGTTTCCTTTTCCAAACAGAATGGAGACAAACTGGGAACACCAATGACAGGTCTTGCAAACTGATGCAAAATAATAGCATCCTTGGAGTCCATCTCTTGCTGCTTCCTAATGACCAGGAGTTCGTGGAGCGGATACGCAGCTGAGGCCAGCAAAGCTCCCCCGGTCAAGTAAAGGGTTTTCTTCCACCAGGGATCGGAGGCCAGCCCTGCCATGATCCCACCGTAATCCTGCAAAGGGAAAGCGATGATGTCCCATAAAAGGAGAAGGCCTCCTCGGACCTGGCCCACCAGTCGAAGAAGGAGACGCTCTGGTTCCAGCTCAGGTCCAACACGCATGGCCTGGGCGAGGCAAGGGCAACCCCTAGTGCATGCTGCGCGGCTGGCTCCAGGCGCCCCTCCCGGGGCCCGTGCGCCTGGGAAGGGATCGGTGCGGCCGGCCGCGGCCTCAGCGGTGCGAGGGGGTGCAGGCAGCAGCGACCTGGCGGGCGGGGCCCCAGGGCCCTGGGAGGCCGCCGGCTCCCCCAACAGCGGCCTCTCCGCGCTGCTCTTTGTTCAAATTTATTAATATTTTGTGGTTATAATCATGCTGTCAATTTAAAATTCCACATTTCCCACTGTAGGGTTTGAGCTGCAATTATGTCACCTTCTAAGTCTATCCTATAGACTGATCAACGAATCACTGAAAACCACTTTTGTCTCCTTTGGGAGAATGACGTATCTCCAGTATTTCCGTAGCTTATTCTTCTATATCTACATGTGCAAAGCTTTCCTTAACAGTAAAGGGCACTTATGCACAGTGGGAGGGGATTGGACCTTTACAGGTGAAGGAAAGCAACTTTAGAAATGAATTATTTTCTTTGCTTTATTATTTTTACCAAGACAGAGAAGTACTGTATTGAGATATCTATTTTCATAATCAATATGTGCCTAAATTATATTTAAATCATTTCACTCTGTACTATATTTTCAATAATTATAGAATGTGTTGTTCATTCACTGAAGGGTACCTCTGTAGACAAATTGAAAATTCCAGAAGGATCTGAAAGATCTTAACATGGCATATTTAGAAACTGAAGGTTTTGAAGGAGAAAGGAAAGAAGGGAAAGGAAAAATTATGAGAAAAGGAAAAAAATGGAAACAAAGTCTTTGTAAATAGGTAAGGGAGGAGGGGGTGAAGGGAGGACAGGGAATGGGGAAAAAATAAGAACCAAGATACATCATGTACAGGTACAAGCACCCAATGATAAATGTAAATATACTGTATACCTAAAATGTACCAATAAAAGAATTTAAGCAAAAAAAAAAAAGTGATAATTCTAGAGATTTGAAGAAGCAAATACATGATTGAACTTAAAGCTGAGTCTGAGATGTAGCACAAAATTAACTGAACTATTTGGAAGAAAATTTGTATAGATCATACAGAATTGTTTTTTCTAATGCACTGCTAATATTTATGGCAAACATTCATAACTGATTATGTTTCACTGAAGAATTTGTAATACCCGTATATAGAGTAAAAAACACATTCTGGTTGGTGTGAAAGGGGAGCAGCTTTTCTAGCATTGTTTTACAATAAAGTCTTGAAATATCAAAAAAAAAAAAAAAAAAAAAAAGAAACTGCAAGTTTTGGATCTAAGGTATACTGCATTAATAAACACTATGAAATGTTGAAAAAAACTGATTAGAAGAGATAAAGAAGGTCACTACATACTAGTTAAAGGAAAAATCCAACAAGAAGAGGTAACACTGATAAACACAAATGTACTAAATACTAGAGCACCTATCTTTTTTTTTTTTTTGGTACTGGGGATCAAACTCAGGTCCTTGCACTTGCGCAGCAGGGGGCGAAACCACTGAGCTAAATCCCTGGCCCTAGAGCACCTATCTTTATAAATCAAAAACTGCTGAAATTAAAAGATCAAATAACACTAACACAATCATAGTATGGGATTTTAACACTCCACTATCACAAAGAGATAGACTAACTAAACAAAAAAATAATAATAAAGAAATTTTAAACTGAATCACACCTTTGAACATAAGGATTTAATGGATACATACAGAGTATTCCACCCCTTTACAACAGAGTATACATTCCTTTCAGCAGTACATGGTACTTTTTCTTTTTCTTTTTTTTGGTACCAGGGATTGAACTCGGGACCTTGTGCTTGCGAGGCAGGCGGCGGAACCATTGAGCTAAATCCCCAGCCCTGGTACTTTTTCCAAAACAGATCACATACAAGTCCACAAAGCCTGCTTAAGTAAATATAAAAGAATAGAAATTACCCTATGCATACTATCAGACCACTGTGCAATGAAAATAGAAAACAATGACAGAAGAAATTTTAGAAAAGGCAAAAGCTCCTGGAAAATTAACAATATACTCCTAAATAACCCATGAGTCACAGAAGACATCAAAGAAGAAATTTAAAAATTTCTGGAAGTTAATGACAATGGTACAAATTGTCAAAACCTCTGAGACACTATAAAAGCAGCTCTCAAGAGGAAAAATCATCACAATCAATGCTCATAAGAGCAAGCTCAAATAGACAACCTTATGAAAAATCTTAAGATACTTGAGAAACAACAACGAACCAGCCCTAAACCAAAATTAAGGAGGGAAATTATACAGATAAGAGTAGAAATCAATGAAATTGAGACTAAAAAAACAGTAAAACAAAAATCAACAAATTGAAGAACTGGTTCTTTGGAAGAATAAATGAAATAGATAAGCCCCTAGCCACTCTTATCCAGAGAAAATGAGAAAAGACTCACATCAATGCAATTAGAAATAAAAAAGCTGAAATCACAACAGACACTGTCAAAATCCAGAAGATAGTAACTATTTTAAAAAATTACATTCCAACAAATTGGCAAATTTTGAAGAAAGGGACAGATTCCTAGACTCATACAAATTACCAAAGCTAACCCAAGAAGACACAAATATGCTGAATAAGCCAGTAACAAGCAATGAAAACAACACAGTAATAAAGAATCTACCAACTAAAAAAAGCCCAGGACCTGGTAGACTCACTATTGAAGTCTACAAAACCTTTAAGGATGTTATATTATCAATACTCCTCTAGCTCTTCAAAGAAATTGAAAGGGATAGACTGGCCCAAATTCATTTATGGAAGCCAGTATCACCCTGATTCCAAAATCAGATAAAGACACAACTAAAAAAGAAAACTATAGGCCAATCTCCTTAATGAACACAGATGCACAAATCCTCAACAAGATATTAGCAAATAGGATGCAGCACATCATCAGAAAGATCATACATCATGATCAAGTAAGTTTCATCCCAGAGATGCAAGAGGGGTTCAACATAGATAAATCAATAAAGGTAATACATCACATAAACAGAAGCAAGGTCAAAAACCACCTGATCATATCAACAGATGTAGAAAAGGCTTTTGACAAAAAACCACATCCCTTCCTGATCAAAACCCTCAAGAAAATAGGTACAGGAAGAAGGGCCATACCTGAATTTGATCAAAGCTATTTATGACAAACCAACAGCCAACATCTTATTAAATGGAAAACTAAAAGCATTCTCTCTAAAACCAGGAGCAAGACAAGAATGTCTATCATCACCACTTCTATTCAACACAGTACTTGAAACATTAGCAGGAATAATCAGGCAAGAGAAAGAAATAAAAAGGATACAAAGAGAAAAGGAAGAACTCAAATTATCATTATTTGCAGATGACATGATCCTACATAAAAGACCCAAAAAACTCTTAGAATAACCAACTTCAGCAAAGTGGGAGGATACAAGATCAATGCACAAAAATCATTAGCATCTGTGTATACCAATAATGAACTTGAGAAGGAAATTATGAAAACAATACCACTCACAGTAGCTTCAAGAAAAATTAAATACCTAGGAATTAATCTAACCAAGGAAGAGCGGGAGCTCTACAAAGAAAACTACAGTATTCTAAGAAGAGAGATTGAAGAGGACATTAGAAAATGGAAAGATTGGGCTGGATATTTAGCTCAGTGGTTCTGCCACCTGCCTCGCAAGCACAAGGTCCTGAGTTCGATCCCTGGTACCAAAAAAAAAAAAAAAGAAAATGGAAAGATGCCCCCTGCTCCTGGATAGGCAGAATCAGTATTGTCAAAATGACCATATCCCCAATACTGTTATACAGATTCAATGCAGTCCCAATAAAAAAATACCAACCATCTACTTCACAGATCTAGAGAAAACAATTATAAAATTCATATGGAACTAGAAGAGACACAGAATAGCAAAAGCAATTTTGGGCAACAAGTACACAGTACTTGAAACATTAGCGAGAATAATCAGGCAAGAGAAAAAAAAGGATACACAGAGAAAAAGAAGAACTTAAATTATCATTCCTTCTATTTAGCACAGTACTTGAAACATTAGCCAGAGCAATGAGGCAAGAGAAAGAAAGAAGGGGTACATACAGGAAAAGAAGAACTCAAATTATTACTATTTGCAGATGACATGATCCTCTACATAGAAGACCCAAAGAACTCTACCAAAAAACTCTTAGAATTAATAACCAACTTCAGCAATGGAGCAGGATACAAGATCAACACACAAAAATATTAGCATTGTGTACACAATAAATGAGAAGGAACAAGAAAAATGAAATACCTAGGAATTAACCTAACCAAGGAAGTGAAAGACTTCTATGAAGAAAGCTATGGTACGCTGAAAAAAGAGACTGAAGGGGACACCAGCAAACAGAAGGAAAAAAAAAAAAAAAAGGACAGGCAGAACAATATTGTCAAAATGACCATACTCCCAAAACTGTTATACAGGTTCAATGCAGTCCCAATTAAAATCCCAACAGCATACATTACAAGACTACAGAAAACAATCTTAAAATTCATATGGAACCAGAAGAGACCTAGAATAGAAAAAGCTGTGTTGGACAACAAGAGCAAAGCAGGAGGTATAGCAATACCCACCCTCAAGCTATACTACAAAGCAACAGTGATAAAAATGGCATAGTACTGGAACAAAACACAGATATGGATTAATGGAACAGAATTGAGGATGCAAAACCTTCCCCAGACACATTCAGCTATTTGATCTTTGACAAAGGGGCCAAAAGCATATGTTGGAGGAAAGCCTGTTCAACAAGTGATGCTGGGAAAACGGTGTTCAGGAGATTGAAAGTGGACTGTTATCTCTCACCATATACTAAATTAAAATCAAAATGGATCAAAGATCTAAACATTAAAACAGAAACATTAAACCTACTAGAAGATAAAATAGCTAAAGCACATGAAGACATACATGTAGGAAAAGATTTTCTAAACAGAACCTCAATAGCACAAGAAATAGCAGCAAGAATCAACAAATGGAATTATATCAGACTAAAAAGCTTCTGTACAGCAAAAGAATCAATTGATAGACTGCAGATACAACCCATAGAATGGGAAAATTTTTTTGCTAGCTAATCCTCAGAACACTAATATCTAGAATATACAAAGAATTCAAAAAAATTAAACCATCTAAAATTAAAGATCTAGTTTAAAAATGGGCAAAACAAATGAACAGACACTTCACAGAGGAAGAAATACAAATGGTCAACAAATACATGAAAAAATGCTCAACATCTCTGACCATCACAGAAATGCAAATTAAAACAACACTAAGATTCCATCTTACTCCAGAAAGAATTGGAATCATGAAGAAATTAAACAACAACAAATGCTGGCATGGCTGTGTTGAAAAAGAATTCCACCTTCATTGCTGGTGGGAATATAAACTAATACAACCATTATAGAAATCAGTAAGGAGATTTCTCAAAGAGCTAAATTTAGAAATTTCATATGATGTAGCAATGCTCCTGCTAGGTATCTTCCCCAAAAAGCTTAAGACATCATACCACAGCAATACATACATACCAATATTAGCAACAGCACAACTCATAATAGCTAAATCCTGGAAACAGTCTCTATAAAAGCTTAAAGTTGCTTTTTTCAAAAGATTAAACAAATTGATAAAACTTGGAAAAAAGTTAACAATATCAGAAAAGGAAGAAGAAATATCACTACAGCTCCTAAAATGTTCTGAACATTATGTAAATGAATTCAGTAACTGAGATAAAATGCAAAATCTCTCAAAAATACAAATTACCTTGCTCATCAACTGGAGACTGGAAAAAGAAAATGTGTGTGTTTTTAAAAGTAAAACAGAGCATTACTCAGCCATAAAGAATGAGATATTAGAGTCATTTATAGCTAAATGGATGCTCACTGAGGTGATACTCTTAAGTGAAATAAATAGGACATACATGTGTAAATACAAAATAGTTTCTCTGGTGTGAGAAACTGAAAGTGTAAATAAGGATCAAAAGGCATAATAGATAATGTGAAATAGGAAGAAAAGATCCACAGGAGAAGAAGTGGGAGGGGTTGGGGAAATTAAAGAACGGAATGGAATATGAGAAAAGGAAAAAATAGAAACAAACTCTTTGTAAATAGAGAGGGGTGGAGGGGTTGAAGGGAGGAAAGGAAATTGGGAAAAAATAAGAACCAAGATATATTATGTAAAAGTGCAAATTTCCAACAATGAATGTCATTATATTTTATGCCTAAAATGTACCAATAAAATTAACAAGTTACCACATAACAACATAGAGACTATATATTAAATTGATTTGTAATTAAAAACAAAATCTCCAGAGGCAAAATAATTAACAAATGAGTTTTATCAAACATTTAAGCATGTAATAATAGCAATCTTACATGCTTTCAGGAAAACAGAAGAGGGATACTTTCCAAATTATTTTATTAGGCAAGCAGAACCCTAATGACAAAACTTGTCAAGGCATTAGTAGAAAATGATCTTCATGAATACAGATGAAAAACAGCAAAATGAATCTAGCTGTATATAAGAAGGAAAATATACCACAATCAAGTGTGGTACATCCAAGAGATGTGAAGTTGATTTAAAAAGCAAAGTAATTTATCATAGTAACAAAAACTTAAAAAATATAAACATCCCAATAGATGTAGAAGTATCTGATAAAATTCAGTATCCACTCATGATAAAACTCTCAGCAAGCTAAGAATTAAAAGTTACTTCTTCAATCTGACAAGGACAATGAAAAACTTATAGCCGGTAATTTACCTAATAGTAAAATATTCAAATTCCCCTATTACTGAGAACAAGGTAGAATGTTTTACATCACCACATCTACTCATCACTATATCAGATTGTACTGGACTGGAGGTCATACGTAGCTCAATAAGGCAAGAAAAAAAAAGTTTGGGAAGAAAGAATCAAAATTGTCTTTGTCATTTAAAAATGATTTCTGTGCATAGTTCTACAGAATGTGAAAAACAACGATTATGATTAGGAAGTGAATTTGGCAAGGTGAAAATACAATACACAAAATTCAATACAATAAGTATATTTGGCAAGGTGAATTCAGAAGATGAAAAAACAAAAAGCAATTGCCAATATACAATTGCAGAAAATAATTGGAAAATAATACAAATTTAATTTTAATAGCATCAAAAACATACTCAGAAAGTAACAAAAGATATAGCAGGCTAATACACTTAAAATTGTAAAACTGTGTTAAAAGAAACAAAAACAAACAAAAAAGGTCATTTACTATGTTCAGGGTTCAAAGAACGAACAGTACTAAGATGACAATTCTCTCTGAAACTCATATATTCAGAAATAAAATTAGAGATTTACTTTATGAATATAATGTATTTTACTATTAGTAAGTTCAAACCTTGTTTTGTTTTTCAATGTATTTGTAATAGGTTTTTAAATACTATACTTGTTTTGGACTTTCACTTTTTATGTAAGTACTATGTTTTCCCTAAATTATGGTGATTTTCTCCAATGGTGAATTCTATATTAAAGTGGAATGTTTATATTTGAAACTGAATGCTTTTATCACCTGAATCCAAAAATGCTCACCTTTTATCACACTTTTAAAATAAACTAAGTGCTTTTTATAGTTTTAAGATTATTTTCCCCTGACTTAAATCTGAACTCCAAAAAACTCAAATTTGGATTTCCAATTCTTCATATTGGCTTATAAACTATTAAACTATTTAAACTATTAAAGAAAGGAACTGACAGAATATCCCAACCTACATTATATTTGGCTAGGTTGTTCTTACTTTACATGTCTAATTTATCTGCATTTGCAATAAACTTAGTGATTAAAACATTTCTTGGGGGCCAAGACTCCTCCTGATTATTATTATGCATGTTCTTTTATCTGTAAAGAATCTTATCTTTGAATTTTCCCTAGGTATAGTGATGTCAGAATTGATTAGTAGTAGTCAAACATGGCAAAGATAGCAGTATTTATCTAGTCATCCACAAATCTAGGTTTTAGCATCATTTGATTTCCAAGGAAGAACATTCCAAAAAACCATTCGTGTACTTCACCATGCATATGCATATATATATATATATATATATATATATATATATATATATATAATTCTTCCCAAATAATGTCACTCTTTGTATAAAACCTGATAGTTTTTATGTACACTTTTTCTTTTTTAAATTAAATTCTTTTATTGGTACATTTTAGGTACACAACACAATTACATTTCTCATTGGGAATTGTACCTTTACATAATGCATCTTGGTTCTTATTTTTTCCCCATTCCTAGCCCTCCCTTCACCCCCTCCACCCTTCCCTATTTACAGACTTATTTCCATATTTTCCATTTCTCATCATTTTTTATGTACACTTTTTCAAAACCAAGCAGCAACTGACAAATGGATTCCTGCTCATGATCCTGCAGAACAGCCTGCCCTGCTGATGGACTCCTGGCCAATCATGCTGGATGAGGGGAGGCTGAGGACAGTCACCTAGGGGCTGCACAAAGGCAGAGAAGCACAAGAGAAATACAAATTCAAAAATCACCAAAGAAAAGGAGAATTAAAAATATGGAAACCAGGAGATAGGGGACCCATAGAACCAACAAAGATAGGAAAATATGAAGGGACAGGGGAAAAAGAATAATGCTGACCATTTGATTTTTAAAAATATGAAATTAGTAAGCTTAGTATTCTAAATATGTACCTCTGCTGTAATTTAGCTGTGTTACCCACTCTAAAAAAGGTTCTTCCCCACTCTTCTTTCTAATAAATACAGAGTAGGAGACGTGATACGGATGGAACAAATCCCTAACAGACTGCCATAGGTATTAGGATGCCTGGAGGATTCCAATTCCTAGTTTTAATTTTTTCCTCATGGGTTAAGTCCTGCTTTCATTATCTGCTTCTAATGCTAGATTCTGGCACATGTGCTGGCTCATGTAGCTCCTAATTCCCATTTAAAAAATCACATAAGGAAGCTCTATCCACACTGAGGCACATAAGTGTGTATGTGTGCATTGTGTTCCATTCATATGTGTACATAAAAATCTTAGCCATTCTTATATTCAGGTTGTCCGTAAATTTTCACCATTACAAATAATACCTCAATGAGTGTTCTTGCACATGGCTTCTTGTTCATATCACTGCATGCACAAGTTCAAGAATTTCTAATGGCAATATACAGAAATGAAATTCTGGCCTGTAGTCTTTTGTTTTTGGAACCAGGGATTGAACTTGGGACCTTGCGCTTGCGAGCCAGGCCCTGGAACCACTGAGCTAAATCCCCGGCATGTAGTATTTGCACATCTTCAAACCTGCTTACCAAAATGACTATTATATACTTTGTCACCAGAGTGTGCAAGAAAACCATTTTCCTACACTTTTTCCAAAATTCTGTATTATTAGACTTTATTTTTAACTAATCTAACAGCTGAAAATAATTTTAATCACATTTCATTTTGTATTTTCTCAAATATTAGGGAGACCAGGCAACTTAGCTGGATATTTTATTCTTTGAACTGATGTTGGTTTTTTTCATCCTTATTCTGAGCACTTAATAGACACTCTGCCTTCAATTACGGGAAGTTTTAAAAAAACTATACTACAGTTAAGTCCCCGACTTACAAATGAGTTCCTTCCAGGAGAACATTAATAAGTTGGATTTGTTCCTAATTTGACAAAGTGAGTCTTATACAGGACACCTGTGAATCTTATACAGTACATCTGTGAAAGTTTGCAACTCGAATGTTCCTAAGTTGTGGACTTACTGTACTAATTCTTTCATTTATTCTGTGCTCTCCCTTTGGAAAGCCTTAAATAAAAAGGAAGTTTGCTCCCATGGACTAAATTTTATATTTCCTTTATTTTCTGTTTATCATTTCTTTGCCCTTTTGCTCTCCTTCTTAGAAAATTATCCTCATCTATTGGATTTTTCTTCTATTATTTTTTTCTGCTATGTTCTTTGAAAATTTGTTTTAAAAAATATTCTGCTCTTGCTTTATATCTGCAGATATTTTATGCACACACACAGGTGCATATATTTATGCATATACACCTGTACATGCTTGCATGTATAGAGCACGTTTTTGTACACATATACACGAAGTTTTCTCAGATGCATGGTATGTCTTTTCCAGTTTTTTAATTCCTATTTGCTTATTTTAGTTTCTGTTATTTATATTACATGCTTTCCTCAAATGCCTGATGGTATATAGCTGCTTGGCTATAAAAAGTTGATTGAAAATTCTAATCATGCACACAGGGCTTATTGACTGTGATCTCCACTACAGGACAATCTTTCTAGGGCCTTTGTTAGAGCATAACTATTGATGTGAGAAACATGGCTCCCATTTAACTCCACTATACAGGTGATGTAGTTTCAGAATTGTTGGCCTATATTCCTATAATAAAAATTTACCAACTAGAGTACAATATTTGTGTATAGTTCTTTTTGTCTTTAGTATTTTCTCCTTGGGTAGTTGAGATTCCCATAGGTAATTTTTATTTCCTGCCTGAAAACTCAAAGCCTAATTATCAATTTTGGAGCCAATAATCAAGAAGGGGGCAAGGGTTCTCAGCATTCAAAATAGCAGTGCTTAATTAATGCTCTTCCACCTTCAAAGTGCTTGGTGCCCACTTGCTTGAGACCCTCTGCTTGGACCTAGAGAATGTACCTCAAAGTCTCCCATCTATCATTTGAGAGAAGTACTTTACTGCAGAGATGCAAAGAGTGACATCAACTGCTTTTCAAATAGCTTTCAGATGACCTCCTTACTTAAGTCATCTTCCCTCATCACTTTCACAATCTCTACCACAATCTCTGCCTTCTGAAGATTCACCAGCATAAATTCAACTGTTCTTGGCTCTCTCTCCTTAAAACTGGGCTTTCTAAGGTTTAGTGAGACTGTTGCTAGGTATTATTCTCTTTTCCACCTCAGAAATTTTGTCTTGGTTGCTCCCATTCTCCTAGCTGTCTGGATTTATGACTTTAAAAAATCCTTCTTGATTTTATTTATTAAACTGTGGTTTTAGGAGGGAACAGTACTAAGTATGTGCTCAATCTTCCATGCTTACCTCAAATTAAATACTGTATGCTATGATTTCTAATTATTTATTTTCATCTTCCCCTTGCTTTCTAATCATTTAAAAATTTTTGCTTCAGGTATGTTTTCAGCACTTTAATCTTTCTGATAATTTTTAAATCCAGCATTCTGGTATTCTTGGGAACCAATCAACAAGTGAAATTATTCAGTAACATTAAAAAGTTAAATAAAATTGGGCTGGAGATGTAGCTAGGTGCTAGAGAACTTGCCTAGCATGTATGAGGCCTTGGGTTTGATCTTTAGCACCACAAAAAATTGATAAGTAAACAAACAACAAACAGCATTAATGACAGACAAGAAGGCCCATGCAACAGTTCACTGGGAAAGTTTAGAAAAGGGGCAGGTTTTATACCAATGCATTACCTCTCTCTAGACACACATACTAACACTAAAAGAGACCAGGCATAAATTTGGAGATCAGAGGGAGAAAGAAAAACTGAAACAAGTTAGTAAAACTGCTAAATGAGTCTCTGCAACTTGGAGAAAGGCAATTTCTTAAGGATAATTCTGAAATATAGTATAATCACTGTTTTTGCACAGGGTAAGAGAAAATACCAGGGTGTTAGAAGTCCATATTAAAAAGTTGAAAATTAAACCTAACACTTAAACTGTATGTATTTAGTTCTTTCCTAAAGAGGAATTCTACTTAATTAGAAGGCCCCTGTTGAGGACCATCAAAACCAAGTTATTCTAAATCTCTAAAACACAACGCAGGACTCTCAGATGGCACCTTAATTCCGGGTAGTGATTTTATATTTCTTAGAAGATGACATTCTATTAAAGGCTAAAACAAAGCAAGGTTTAAATCACTTTAGGCAACAGTTAAAACTTTATCAGATGAACGTATTACTAATTTTTTTCTATGTGCAAAGTCCTATCTACTCTACCATACTGTTAAATGAACAAACACTATCTTATCATTATAATATTCACTAAAGTTAGCCATAAAATTATTTGTATCTAGGTATTTCTACTTCATTTTATCACATTTCTGTTATAAATTACCATCCATAATTGAGTACAGTAGTGACAAGAGTATGTGCTTAGAGGGTTTAGTAAGTAATTCCATTTTGAGGAAGGCCAAGTTACAATCATGTAACAAGGCTCTAACTCACAGTCACACTTAACCACTACTACTGTTCATATGGTGATATGCATAATCTTTTGCGGCTGGGAGAAGGAATGATAAATACAGGCCTGGGCCAATGCTTTAAAAAGAAGGTTTCAAACATTATCAAGGTATTTTTAAATCGAATTCTAAGACATTTTATTTATCTTTTATTTAGTCTACATCTTTTTTTTTGGTAACAGGCAGACTCATTTATTTATTTGTTTTAATTAATTTTATTGGTACATTTAAGGTATACAATATAATGACATTCATCATTGGAAATTTGCACCTTCCCATAATCCATCTTGGTTCTTACTTTTTCCCCATTCCCCTGCCTTCAACCCCTCCCTGTCTACAAAAACTTTGTTCCCATTTTTTTCTTTTTCTCATATTAATTCCATTCCCTGCTTTCCTTTCCCCTACCCCTCCCACTTCCCCTTCCATTTTGCACCTTTTCTTTCTATTTTACATTATCTATTATACCTTTTAGTCCTTACTTACACTTTCAGTTTCTCACACTAGAGAAACTATTCGGTATTTACACATGTGTGTCCTGTTTATTTCACTTAAGAGTATCGCCTCAATGTGCATCCATTTAGCTATAAATGTCTGTAGTTTCTCGTTCTTTACGGCTGAGTAATACTATACTTTATAAAAAAAACCCCACATTTTCTTTATCCAGTCTCCAGTTGATGGGCAAATGGGCTGCTTCCAAGTTTTACCTATCACAAATTATGCTGCTATGAACATGGGTACACATATATCACTGTGGCATGATTGTTTTAATTCTTTGGGGAAGATACCCAACAGAGGAATAGCTGGGTCAAATGGGACTTCCTAGTTCTTTGAGGTATCTCCATACTGATTTCCACAGTGGTTGCACCAGGTCTACACTCCCATCAGCAGTGGAGCCGGTTCCACTTTCCCCACAGCCCAACCAGCATGTTATTGGCTGATTTCATGATAGCAGCCATTCTTTCTGAGGTGAGGTGAAATTTCACTGTTGTTTTCATTTGCATCTCTCAAATGACCAGTGATGTTGAACATTTTTTCATATGTTTATTTGCCATTTCTACTTCTTTGTGTGAGAAATGTCTGTTCATTTCAGATGTCCATTTTTGGATTGGGTCTTTAAATTTGGGAGGTCTGATTTTTTAAAGTTCTTTATAGATTCTAGAGAGTAGACCTTTGTCTGAGGGACAGCTGGTGAAAATTTTTTCCCACATTGTGGGTGGTCTCTTCACAATGCTGGTGGTTTCTCTTGCTGTGCAGAAGCTTTTTAATAAGAAGAGATTTCACTTGTTGATTGTACTAGTTCACAGGCAACTGAGGTTTTCTTCATGAAATCTTTTCCTACGCCAATATCTTCAAAAGTTCTACCTAAGCTCTCTTCCAGCCGGTTTACTGTTCCTGTTTTAATATTTAGATCTTTAATCCATTTCGATTTTAGTTTAGTGCATGGTGAGAGATATAGGTCTAGTTTTAATCTTTGACAAGTTGATATCCAATTTTTCCAGCACCATTTATTAAAAAGGGTATTTTTCCTCCAGTGAGGGTGCTTGGCTCCTTTGTTGAAGATGAGGTGGCTGAGTGTGTCTGGAGTTGTTTCTGCATCTTCTAATCTGTTCCACTGGTCCTCAGGTCTGTTTCTTTGCCAGTACCATGCTGATTTTATCACAGCAGCTTTGTAGTATAGTTGCAAGTTGGGGATTGTGATATCCCATTTCTTGTCTTTATTGCCTAGAATTGCATTTGCTATTCTAGGTCTCTTCTTGTTCCAAATGAAATTTTGGGACTGTTTTCTCAAGGTCTGTGAAGTATGCTGCTGGGATTTCAATTGGGATTGCACTGAATCTACATAGCAGTTTTGGAAGTATGGCCATTTTCACTATGTTGATTCTTCCTACCCAAGAGCAAGGGATGTCTTTCCATTTCCTGGTATCCTCTTCAATCACTTTTTTCATAATGCTATAGTTTTCAAGTAGAGGTCTTTGATTTCTTTCATGAGGTTCATTCCTAGGTATTTCAATTTTTTGGATGCTATTGTGAAAGGAATTGATTGCCCCATTTCTAAGTGAGTCTGTTGTTCGTGTACAGAAAAGCTATTGATTTTTGTGTACTGACCTTGTATCCAGCTACTCTATTGAATTTGGTTATTAAGTCTAGAAGACTTTTGGTGGTGTTCTTGGGTCTTCTAAATAGAGTATCATGTCATCTGCAAATAACGACAATTTGACTTCTTCATTTCCTATCTTTATTCCTTTTATTTCTTTCTCTTGTCTAATTGACATCGCTGTTTCCAAAAGTATATTGAACAAGAGTGGTGATAGTGGACATCTTTGTCTTGTTCCTGATTTTAGTGTGAAGGATTTCAGTTGTTGACAATTTAGTATGATATTGGGTGTTGGTTTTTCATAGATGGTTTTTATCAGATTGAGGTAGAGACCATCTATTCCAATTTTTCGGAGAGTTTTTATCATAAATGCATGTTGGATTTTGTCAAATGCTTTTTCTGCATCAACTGAGATGATCATATGGTTTTTGTCCTTGGTTCTATTGATATAGTGTATTACAATGACTGATTTGCATATGTTGAACCATTCCTGCATCCCTGGGATGAATCCCTCTTGGTCAGGGTGTATGATCTTCTTGATGATCTTCTGCATTCTATTTGCTAGTATCTTATTAAGGTTTGTTGCATCTATGTTCATTAGTGAGATTGGCCTATAGTTCTCTTTTTTGGTTGGGTCTTTCTCTGCTTTGGGGATCAAGTTGATGCTTGCTTCCAGGAATGAATTTGGGAGAATTGCTTCCCTTTCAGTTTCAGTGAAGAGTTTAAACAGTAGTGGCAGTAGTTCCTCTCTTAAATGTCTTGTAGAATTCAGCAGTGAGGCCATCAGGACCTGGGCTTTTCCTAGTTGATAAGTTTTTAATTATGTTTTCAAGTTCATTGGTTGATATTAGGTTATTTAGAATTTTTAGGTCTTCTTCGTTCTACTTTGGTAATGCATACATATCTAGGAATCTGTCCATTTCTCCTGTGTTTTCCATCTTATTGGGGTATAGGTTCTCAGAGTAGGTACTGATGATTCTCTAGATTTCTGCTAGGTCTGTTGTAATTTCACCCTTTTCATTCCTAATTGCATGGATTTGGGCCTTTTCTTTCCTTTTTCTGATGAGGTTGGCTAAAGGTTTGTCAATTTTGTTGATTCTTTCGAAGAACCAACTCTTGGCTTCATTGATTTTTTTTTGTACCATTCTCTTAGTCTCCATTGCATTGATTTCTGCTCTGATCTTTAAAATTTCCTCCCTTGTATGAACTTTGGGTTTGTCCTGTTCTTCTTTTTCTAGAACCTTGAGGTTTAGCATCAGGTTGTTTAATTGGGCCCGCTCTGTTTTCCTAATGTGAGTATTCACTGCTATGAATTTCTCTTGGAAGACTGTTTTCATTGTGTCCCATAGATTCCAATATGTTGTACTGACATTGTCATTTAATTGTAGAAACTGATTTCTTCTTTAATTTCCTCTGTGATCCACTGGTTATTCAGAAGTGGGTTGTGCAATTTCCATGTGTTTATGTACTTCTTGCAGTTTCTTTTGCTACTGATCTCTAATTTCATCGCACTACGGTCTGATAATATACAGGGGATAACTTCAATTCTTTTGCACTTACTTACATGTGTTCTATGAGCAAGTCTGTGGTCTACTTTGGAGGATGACCTATGTGCAGGTGAAAAGAATGTGTATTCTGATTTTGTAGGGTGGAAGATTCTGTAAACATCTGTTAAGTTCATTTGTTCAAGAGTTTGAATTCTAGAATTTTGTTGTTTGTTTTTTGTCTAGTTGATCTATCTATTTGTGACAGTGGGGTATTGAGGTCCCCCAATACTATTGTATTAGTGCTCATATGATTTTTCATGTCCGTTTGTATTTGTTTTATATAGTTGGGTGCACTAGTGTTTGGTGCATAGATATTTATGATTGTCATCTCTTCCTCTTGGATTGTTCCCTTTACAAGGATGTAGTGTTCTTCTTTTTCCCTCCTAATCAATGTTGGTTTGAAATCCATGTGTTTTGCAAAGAGGATAGCTACTCCTGCTTTTTTTCAGGTTCCTGTCACATGGTGTATTGCTTTCCACCCTTTAACTTTCAGTCTATGAGTTTCTTTTTGAATTAAGTGTGTTTCTTGTATGCGGCATATTGTTGGATTTTGCTTCTTAACCTATTCTGCCAGTCTATTTCTTTTGATTGGTGAACTGAGACCATTAACATTGATGGTTATAACTGATACGTTTTCACTTATCCTTGTCATGACATTTTCTTTTTGTTGGATTCTCTCTCTTTGCATTTAATTTGTTGTCATGCCTGATGGATTCATTCTGCTGGGGTTCCTGAGGTTGTGTTCCTCATTATCTTTTCCTAGGATATTGTTTAAAATTTTTTGGAGTGCTGGTTTGGTATTCATGAAGTTCCTAAGGTGCTCTTTGTCATGAAAGTATCTTATTTCTCTGTCAATTTTGAAAGATAGTTTTGCAGGGCACATCAATCTGGGTTGGAGAATGTTTTCCTTTAGGGCTTGAAATATGCTACTGCATGCTCTTCTTGCCTTGTGGGTTTGTGTTGAGAAGTCTGCTGTGATTCTGATGGGCTTTCCTTTGTATGTGATTTGTTTCTTTTCTCTAACCACTTGTAGAATTTTGTTCTGTTGGGTTTCTGGAATCTTAACTATTATATGCCTATGTGTAGATTTTTTTTTCATCATGGCTAGCTGGAGTCCTATATGCCTCACTTAATCTGTATGTCAAGTTCTTTTCCCCTATTTGGGAAGTTTTCTACCATTACTTCTGTGAACAGTTTTTTTTTATGTTGCCTGCACTCTCTCCTATTTCTTCACTGACTCTGATCAGTCTTATGTTATTCTTCTTTGCATGGTCTAGCAGCTGCTGGATTGATTTCTTGTGGTCCCTTACTATTTTAAAGAAATTTTTCTTTTTCTGGTCACTAATTGCAATCCTATCTTCTCTATCTGAAATTCTGTCCTTGCATTCGCTCATTCTGCTGGGTAAACTTTCAGTGGAGTTTTTAATCTCCTGGAAATCTGTTTGCATCTGTTTTACGGATTCCATTTGTTTCCTCTGTTGGGATTCCATCATGTTCCTCAGCTCCTCTATTTTTTTTCACCTGTGTCTGCTCTAGATTTATTAATCATGTCTTGTACTATGGCCACAATCTTTGCTGTTATCTGAGAAATTATTTCTGATTTCATTTTTTCTAGGTCCTCTTTGGTTGCCAGTTCAGGGAGTACAGGTGGTTAAGTATCAGATTCTTCCATCTCTTTGCCCTTTAGGGTTGCCTTAGGTGATCTGGAAGTCTGGTTTTGAGACTTGTTTATGTGTCTTCTCACTTCAACAGATGCAGGCCTGCTGTGCCTTTGTTTTGCTCACCCAGTGGTCTTCAATTCTCAGCAAGCCACCAAGCAGCCTTTACTCTGCTGCTCACCAGTACACCAATTCCTGGGTTCAGAGTGGTGGCCTTCTGGATCCCTGAGCTGACCTGTTGTCTGGGCGGGCTTCTGGCTGTGGCCTGTGCACACTTGGGATGATATCTAGGCATGCCTCTCTCTCGGGCCCCTATGTAGCAGTAGTCTGGGAGGGCCTTTGGCTGGGGGCTGTGCACCCCAGTTCCTGTTGTCTGCGTGGGCTTTGGCTAGGGTCTCCACGCACTTATCAATGGTTTCGGGTTGAGCCTCTGACTGTTGCTTGTGCACCTGTGCAGTTCTTTTCTGGGTGGGCCTTTGGCTTGGGTGGGTGTGCTGGAGCTTCTGGGGTCGGGCCAGAGCCTTGGCTGGGATCCACCTGCAGCCACTCGCTCTGGTCCACAGAGCTGCTCCCTGGGATCTGTGAGCACTTACTGATGGTATGGCGGGCCTCTGGCTCCAGGTAGACTCATTTAATCCTTTATAACTAAAGAACTCAAAACACTGTAACACTATACCAAGTGCTGGATATAGCGGTGAGATGAGATGAAGACCCTATTTTCCACTAACCTGGATAGTCTGGATAGAAAACTGGATAATACATGGTGCAGAATAACCAGGAAGGCTAATTTAGACTTAGTGACTAACAAGAATTTATATGTCAGAGTAACACCTAAGCTGAAACCACATATACAATCTTTAAAATTTTTATTTTTTCTGAGCTGGGGATCAAACCCTGGGCCTCAAGCATGCTATACAAGTGTTCTACCACTGAGCTCCATCTCCAGCCCTAAAATAAAATTCAATTCCAAAATTATTGCAGAAATGATTTCATAGTATATGTATAATAAAAACTCAGCAGTAATTCTAATCCTCTTTCATTGATCTTGAACTTCTCATTATTACCTGCATTTGTTTTTTTCCTCCCCATTAAGTTTATTGGTACATTTTAGGTATAAAATACAATTACATTCATCATTGGGATCTTGTACCATTACATGAGTATCTTGGTTCTTATATTTTTTCCCCTTCCTCTGCCCTCCCTTCACCCTTCCCTATTTGCAAAGACTTTGTTTCTATTTTTTTCACCTGCATTTGAATATCCAGGCCACAATAAAAATTTAACAAGCCAAAAAGGGAATACTTATCTCTCACTCAAAGTGACTACTAAGTACACTGTAAGCTTTTTCCCAGTTCTTTAGGTTCCCAGAACTGCTTAACACAGCTCTTTCTTGCTTCTCCTGTATTTACCCATTAATATCTCCTACTAATTCTCTCTCTACTGTCTATCTGACCAGTATCTTGTTTACTTTTACAAAATTGTCCATATACTGCATACTTTAGCACCTCAGCAATGTGTCTGATCTCTGTCCCTTCACAATGTCATACCCCTAGTCACCACAGTATGTTTCTATAGATTTCTATTAAGAATTCACATTCCGTTGCAAGCGCAAGGACCTGAGTTCGATTCCCAGTACAAAAAAAAAAATTCACACCCCGGCAACACTGCAGCCAAGATCTTCCATTATTATGACCCGTAATGATAAATCTTAAAAATATATGAGGAAAAAGTAACCAAATTAAATGGAGAGAAATAAATACACTATTATGGATAGAGATTTTAAAGCCTGTGTCTCTCAGCAATTGATAGAAAACTAGACCTCTCAAGAAAAAATAGTTAATAATGACTTGGGAGAGCTGAACAATATTATCAACCACCTTAACTCATTAACATTTTTAGAACACTACATCCATAATTGCATAGTTTTTTCAAGTGCTTGTAGTACTTGCAACAAGAAAAACTATATGCTGATAAGTCAAAATAAATTTAAAAAGATTAACTCATCAGAATTTATGGCATACAGCTGAAATAAATTAAAAAGTTAACATCAATAAAACAAAAATCCCAAATGGAATGTTTAAAATGAACACACATCTAAATAATTCACTATGAAAAAAGAAAACATTTGAAAAAATTCAAATGCAATGATAAAGCAAAATACAAATAAAAAAATATATGTGGTGGCACATGCTTATAATTCCAGCACTCTGAGAAGCTGAGGCAAGAGGATCACAAATTTGACCCCAGCCTGGGCAACTTAACAAGACTCTATATCAAAGTGGGGCAGGGGACTGAGTGGTGTAGCTCAGTGGAAAGGACCTGGGTTCAATCTCTAATTTCACAATAAATAAGTTAACAAATAATTAAGATAAAATAAAAATGTGTAAAATACTGTAAAAGCAGTATACACAGAGAAGAGGATATTAAAGCTTTAAATGCTTATTTTAGGAGAAAACAAATTTTCTAAAGTTCTATCTTAAGAATCTAGAGGCCAGTTAGAATAGCCAATATCACAGACTACTTCTCCTTCAACCTTGTCTGAAGTCAACACGACACACATCTTTTAGCCCTCTGTTAAGCTAGCTTCTTTTTTTTTTGGTACCAGAGATTGAACTTGGGACCCTGCACTTGGGAGGCAGGCGGCGGAACAACTGAGCTAAATCCCCGGCCCTGTCAAGTTAGCTTCTTTGGTAGTTTCCTAATCTTCTATATATTTTGAAATGATTGAAAAAATCAAAAGTATTTCATAACATAAGAAAATTACATGGAATTCACTTTAATGTCCATTGACCGAGTTTTGCTGGAACACAGTCATGGTCATTTGTTTGTTGTCTATGGGTGCTCTTCCACAACACCTGCCACACCAAGTAGTTGTGGAATGGCTAGTGATGCCTACTGCACCTACCACTGATCTTTTACTGAAGAATTTTGCCAACCACTACTCTATACATATTCTTCCTTCTCTTTTTTTTTTTTCTTTTTTTGGTGCTGGGGATCGAACCTGGGACCTTGCGCTTGCGAGGCAGGCAGCGGAACCACTGAGCTAAATCCCCAGCCCCCTCCTCCTCTTTTTCTCTCTGTCAATTTATGCATCCACCCCAAGTCACTATGAAATCTAAGCATCTTTACTTCTTGGAGAATATTCTATACAAAATCTCCTACACTGGTCTGAGTAGTAAATACTTCTATGTGTGTATTCTGTTTCCTCACTGAGCATTAACTTTCCTAAGAAGGGAACCTATCAGCCATTAACAAAACACCTACATTTGATCAAGTAAATCGGCAAGAGTGAAGGAAATTAAAATTACCCCTGCTTCCTCCCTTCTGAACTAAAGACCAAAGGCAAGTCGGGGAAGAGAGGAGAACAAGGGCACAGAATCAACTGGGAATTAAAATATGCATAAATTAAAATTCTAATTTTTATTAAAAAGAAATGCAGAAACTTGTCTACTTTCTAAAAATAAAAGGTTATTTTTCTCCAGTTATAAAAGAATTACTTGTTTTACCAATTCAGAATAGGAAATACAGGCCTGGTATGGTGGTACATACCTATAATCCCAGGAGGGATGAGGCGGAAGGATCACAAGTTTGACGTCACTCTGGGCAACTTGGTAAGACCCAATCTCAAAATAAAAATTTTAGTATATGTGCTGCCGAAGCGAGCACTCAAAAGAAAATTTTTAAAAAGGGCCAAGGATGTAACTCAGTGGTAGAGCACTTGCCTAGCATGCATGAGGCCCTAGGTTCAATCGCCAGTACTAGAAAAAAAATAATTTTTAAATATAGGAAATATAAAAATTTAACAGCCTCTTCTTTACTGGAGACCAGTGGTTCTTAATTTTTTTGTGTGTAGTTTAAGAATCCTTTCATATTTTTAAAAAGCTTTTTGTTCATTTTTACTAATGCAGAACAAACTGTTATCTTTCTGGTAATCAAGGTCACAAATAAACTGTCAACTAATAAATCATATTTACTTGACTCTTCTTTAGGTTGAATGGTTCTCTATTAGGTAGTACAGTTATTTTTTTCCCACTTATTATAAGTCACCTTAAGCAATTGCTTCAGTTGGAAAACTTTTCATGTCAAATTACTTCCTACAAATTACTGCATTTTCCAAGTCTTCTACTTAACCTTGCTGCCTTAAAATGTAGTAGGATTCTCTGAAATTTGAATATGACATCCATGTTTCCAAAATGTAAGCATGAACCCTGTAAGAAAGAAATGTTTCTCTCCCCCATGCTTTCAGGGGCCATATGAATATCGCATATGAATTTTCTTCATATTTAGCAAGAGGAATCTCTTAAGAGTCAAATGGCAGGAGAGAGGGAGAGCCTTAGGCCATCAATACACTCATAAAATGGACTAAACTCCAATTACGTTTTAAGATTCCATCTTCTCCGGCAATGTGAAAATGTTGGACAAGCTCTGCAACTTTTCTTCTAACTTGGTTGCCCACTTTAAAAAAAAAGAAAAGGGAAGGGCAGAGAGAGAGAGAGACAGACAGAGACACACAGATGAGACAGAGAGAGATGGATGCAGGATAGTAGACCCCCTTAAATAGCACAGACTCAATCTGGAAAGAAGGAAGAAATCTCTGTCCCCCATAATGTACACAGAAAACAAATACCATGTGTAAGAAGGACAACTTTCAGATAAACAGCATTCCAAAGGACTGGCAAAACAAAGACTGTATCTAGACAAAGAATACCCTCTGTACTCAGAAATTTTAGAAGAATCATAGCCCAGGTAACTCATACAAGTAATATTTTTATGAGTTAAAAGTCACTATGAATTACAAATTCTTTTAATGTAAGTTTCATAAGTTAAAACAATAAGTGTGGCACATTTCTATTATTAACCATTACATTGTTTTATTTCCTAAAAATATATTAATATATTATATAATATAATATATAAATATGTTGTATATATTAATCAAAAGTGACAATTACCTAGACCTTCTGATTTCAAATATAACTCAGTGAAATTATTAAAAATTTTAATAATAGGCATTATTCTATATAAACATGAGTTTTTAGTTTAAAATGATGCAATTAAGTCACCTCTATTAAATACATATATTTTCATGTATGTGGAAAAATAAGCTTAAATTTACTTCAAGAACAAGTTCCATAGCAAACAATTACAGCATTTAGTCAATAGGGAATATTAAAATAATCCCAGTTAGCAAATAACTTCAACCATACACATTATAATTAATCATGTACATATTCCAAAATCCCCAGAAATAGGATATTTACAGAACATATTCTTAAAGTATGTCTTGGAAAACCAAACAAAACAAATGATAAATTAACTAAAGAGAATGTGAATACATACCCATATTTGACCTGTATGCAAAAATTGAAGGAAATACAGAGGAAATTAAAATTTCAAAAATTGCTGAAATACAATGCCAGTACTTAAGTCAAAACACTTACCTCCCAAGTAAGGATAGCTTGAGGTATTTCCAATGCTGAAGTTAAGTTTCTGAATGTTAAATACCACAAGAATGAAAACAGACTCCTCTAGGCACTGACCTCTAGTCTACAGTGGAAGAAGAGGATGAAGGTCTGCCAGGGAGTCTGCCCAATTCACTGATATTCTTTTTCCCTTATAAAACATAAGCTTCAGGGGAAATGACCACATGTAAAACCATTTCAAGTGAGCTGGGGTTCCTAAGTGCAATGTTTTACCAAGTGAAGAGAGGAAATTTAAATTCTCCTGTCTAGGACATACCTGCCTGCTTTAGAAATGAGCATTACTTTCCATGTCAGATAGATAAGCATGCTCTTTGAAATCAAAACTGAGCTTGACCAAAAACTAGAACAGACAAACTGAATACAGGAACCACCTAAACAAAGACGGTACTTTAAGCCTTTACACATGAAAATGAAGTGTTTTACTCAGATTTGGTCTTTCTGCATCTTTCTGTGACTGAATCTGAGAGGTTAGCAAGTAATTACTCATCTAATCCCTTTCTTCACGTAATCAGCACACATGTACAGCATCATATGTCAATATAATATTATCGACACAGCAGCAACATTAAGTAGTAGATGAATTTCACAGGAAAGAAGCTCTATGCATCATGTGGACTGTTCCAGTAAGAAGCAAACGTGAAAATGCAAGTGGAACAGTTACAGTGTTGATACAAATGAATATACCTAATATTTATATCCATCATATATTTTATAAGTCATCCATAGCAAAGAAGCAAAGCCAAAGACTGCTTAATCCACCGTCCCCAGCCCAGAGGAAGGGGCTTCTGGGCTGCAGTTCCACCGCTCCCAGCACAGAGGAGGTGAGCCACACAGGTGCCAGCAGCAGCCCCTGGACACTACCCCCTCGTCCAAATGAGAAGACACATAAACAAGTCTCAAAACCAGACTTCCAGATCACCTACAGCAACCCCAAAGGGAAGAGAGATGGAACACTCTGATACTCAACAAGCTGGACTCTTTGTACTGACAACAAAAGAGGATCTAGGAAAAAAGAAATCAGAAATAATTTCTCACATAACAGTAGAGATTGTGCCCATAGTGCAAGACATGATTAATAAATTTAGCGAAGACACAGACAAAAAAATAGAGGAGCTGAGGAGCATGATGGAATCCCAAAATAGGAAACAAATGGAATCCATAAAACAGATACAAAGAGATTTCCAGGAGATTAAAAACTCCATTGAAAGTCTACACAGCAGAATGAGCCAATGAGAGGACAGAATTTCAGATAGAGAAGATAAGATTGCAATTAGTGACCAGGAAAAGAAAAAATTTCTTAAAAATAGTAAGGGACTACGAGAAATCAATCCAGCAGCTACTAGATGATGCAAAGAAGAATAACATAAGACTGATTGGTGTCAACAAAGAAACAGAAGCGAGTGCAGACAACATAAAAAAACTGTTCACAGGGCCAGGGATTTAGCTCAGTGGTTCTGTCACCTGCTTCACAAGCCCAAGGACCCAAGTTCAATCCCCAGTACCAAAAAAACCCCAAAACAACAAACTATTCAGGGAAGTAATGGGAGAAAACTTCCAAAGCAGGGCAAAAGAACTTGACATACAGATAAGGAGGCATAGAGGACTGCAAATAGCCTTGATCAAAAAAAATCTACACATAGGCATATAATAGTTAAGATTCCAGAAACTCAACAGAAGAACAAAGTTCTACAAGTGGTTAGAGAAAAGAAACACATCACATACAAAGGAAAGCCCAGCAGAATCACAGCAGACTTCTCAACGCAAACCCTCAAGGCAAGAAGAGCTTGGAGTGATGTATTTCAAGCCCTAAAGGAAAACAGCCTCCAACACAGATTGATGTACCCTGCAAAACTGTCTTCAAAATTGACAGAGAAATAAGATACTTTCACGACAAAGAGCACCTTAGGAACTTCATGAATACCAAACCAGCACTCCAAAAAATTATTGATAATATCCTGGGAACAGAAAATGAGAATCACAGCCCCAGGAACCAAAGCAGAATGAATCCATTGGGTGTGACAAGAAATTAATCCAGCAAAAAGAAAAAGTCATGACAATAATTAAGTCAATATATATCAGCTATAACCATCAATGTTAATGGTCTCAATTCACCAATCGAAAGAAATAGACTGGCAGAATGGGTCAAGAAGCAAAATCCAACAATATGCTGCATACAAGAAACACACTTAATTCAAAAAAGAAACTCATAGACTGAAAGTTAAAGGGTGGAAAACAATACTCCATGCAATGGGAACCCAACATAAAGCAGAAGTAGCTATCCTCTTTGCAGACCAAGTAGATTTCAAATCAACACTGATTAAGAGAGACAAAGAAGGACACTACATCCTTGTAAAGGGAACAATCCAAAGGGAAGAGATGACAATCATAAACATCTATGCACCAAACACTAGTGTGCCCGACTATATAAAACAAATACTAACGGACATGAAAAGTCACATAAGCACTAATACAATAGTATTGGGGGACCTCAATACCCCACTATCACAAATAGATCAACTAGATAAAAAGTAAATAATGAAATACTAGAACTCACTCAAACTCTTGAACAAATGAACTTAACAGACGTTTACAGTGTTCCACCCCACAAAATCAGAATACACATTTTTTTTTTAGGCACAAGGATCGTTCTCCAAAATAGATCACATTCTTACTAATAGAATGTGTTTAAGTAAGTGCAAAGGAATTGAAATTATCCCCTGTATATTATTAGACCATAGTGCGAGGAAATTGGAGATCAATAGCAAAAGAAACTCAAAAAATTTCATAAACACATGGAAATTGAACAACACACTTTTGAATAACCAATGGGTCACAGAGGAAATTAAAGAAGAAATCAGACATTTCCTTCAATTAAATGACAATGACAATACAACATATCAGAATCTATGGGACACAATGAAAGCAGTCTTATGAGGGAAATTCATAGCACTGAATACGCATATTAGGAAAACAGAACGAGCCCAATTAAACAACCTGATGCTGAACCTCAAGCTTCTAGAAAAAGAAGAGCAGGACAACCCCAGAGCTCACACAAGGGAGGAAATTATAAAGATCAGAGGAGAAATCAATGCAATGGAGACTAAGAGAATGGTACAAAAAAAAATCAATGAAGCCAAGAGTTGGTTCTTTGAAAGAATCAACAAAATTGACAAACCCTTAGCCAACCTTATCAGAAAAAGAAAAGGCCCAAATCCATGCAATTAGGAATGAAAAGGGTGAAATTACAACAGACCAGGCAGAAATCCAGAGGACCATCAATACCTACTTCCAGAACCTATACATCAATAAGATGGAAAACACAGAAGAAATGGACAGATTCCTAGATACATATGAATTACCAAAGTAGAACGAAGAAGACCTCAAAACTCTAAACAACCAATATCAATCAATGAAATTGAAAACATAATTAAAAACGTATCAACTAAGAAAAGCCCAGGCCCTGATGGCTTCACTGCTGAATTCTACAAGACATTTAGAGAGGAACTGCTGCCACTACTGTTTAAACTCTTCAATGAAATTGAAAGGGAAGCAATACTCCCAAATTCATTCCTGGAAGCAAGCATCACCTTGATCCCCAAAGCAGAGAAAGACCCAACTGAAAAGGAGAACTATAGGCCAATCTCACTAATGAATATAGATGCAAAAAGCCTTAATAAGACACTGGCAAACAGAATGCAGAAGATCATCAAGAAGATCATACACCCTGATCAAGTGGGATTCATCCCAGGGATGCAGGGATGGTTCAATATACACAAATCAATCAATGTAATACACTATATCAAGAGAGCCAAGGACAAAAACCATATGATTATCTCTATAGACGCAGAAAAAGCATTTGACAAAATCCAACATGCATTTATGATAAAAACCCTACAAAAATTGGAATAGATGGTCTCACCTCAAACTGATAAAAGCCATCTATGAAAAAACAAAAGGCAATATCATCCTATATGGTCAAAAACTGAAATCCTTCACACTAAAATCAGGAACCAGATAAGGATGTCCACTATCACCACTCTTGTTCAATATAGTTCTGGAAATATTAGACATGGCAATTAGACAAGGGAAAGAAATAAAAGGAATAAAGATACGAAATGAAGAAGTCAAATTGTCATTATTTGCAGATGACATGATATTCTATATAGAAGACCCAAGAACACCACCAAAAGTCTTCTAGACTTAATAACCAAATTCAGTCAAGTAGCTGGTTACAAGGTCAACACACAAAAATCAATAGCTTTCCTCTACATGAATGATAGATTCACTGAGAGAGAAAGAGGGCAAATAATTCCTTCCACAACAGCATCCAAAAAAATGAAATACCTAGGAGTCAACCTAATGAAAGAAATCAAAGACCTCTTCTCTGAAAACTATGGCACTCTGAAAAGAGAGATTGAAGATGATATCAGAAAATGGACAGACATCCCTTGGTCCTGGGTTGAAAGGATTAATATAGTGAAAATGGCCATACTTCCAAAACTGCTATATAGATTTAATGCAATTCCAATTGAGATCCCAGCAGCATACTTCATGGACCTTGAGAAAACAATCCAAAAATTCATTTGGAATAAGAAGAGACCCAGAATAGCAAAAGCAATTCTAGGTAACAGAGACATGGCAGGGGGTATCACAATCCCCAACCTGCAACTATACTACAAAGCTACTGTGATAAAAACAGCATGGTACTGGCAAAGAAACAGACCTGAGGACCAGTGGAACAGATGAGAAGATGCAGAAACAATGCCAGACACACTCAGCCATCTCATCTTCAATAAAGGAGCCAAACACCCCCTCACTGGCGCAAAGATAGCCTCTTTAATAAATGGTGCTGGAAAAACTGGGTTTCAACTTGCCAAAGATTAAAACTAGACCTATATCTCTAGCCATGCACTAAACTAAAATCCAAATGGATTAAAGATCTAAATATTAAAATAGAAACTCTGAACCAGTTGGAACAGAGGTTAGGTAGAACTCTTGAAGACATCGGTGTAGGAAAAAATTTTATTAACAAAACCTCAGGTTGCCTGCGAACTAGCACAAACAATCAACAAGTGGGATCTCTTCTTATTAAAAAGCTTCTGCACAGCAAGAGAAACCACCAGAGTGTGAAGAGACAACTCACAATGTGGGAAAAAAATCTTCACCTGCTTTTCCTCAGACAAAGGTCTACTATCTCGAATCTATAAAGAACTTAAAAAGATCAGACCTCCCAAATTTAAAGACCCAATCAAAAAATGGGCAGCTGAAATGAACAGACATTTCTCAGACAAAGAAGTAGAAATAGCAAATAAATACATGAAAAAATGTTCTACATCACTGGTCATTCAAGAGATGCAAATGAAAACAACACTGAGATTCCACCTCACTCCAGAAAGAATGGCTGCTATCATGAAATCAACCAATAACAAATGCTGGCGGGGCTGTGGGGAAAGAGGAACCCTGCTCCACTGCTGGTGGGAGTGTAGACTGGTGCAACCACTGTGCAAATCAGTATGGAGATACCTCAAAGAACTAGGCCTGGAAGTCCCATTTGACCCCGCTATTCCACTGCTGGGGATCTTCCCCAAAGAATTAAAAGAATCATACCACAGTGATATATGTGCACCCATGTTCACAGCAGCACAGTTTGTGATAGCTAAAACTTGGAAGCAGCCCAAATCCCCATCAACTGGAGACTGGATAAAGAAAATGTGGGTTTTTAAATAAAATGGAGTACTACTCAGCCATAAAAAATGAGAAATTAGAGACATTTATAGCTAAGTGGATGCACATTGAGGTGATACTCTTAAGTGAAATAAATAGGACACACATGTATAAATACAGAATAGTTTCTCTGGTGTGAGAAATTGAAAGTGTAAATAAGGACTAAAATGTATAATAGGTAATGTGAAATAGGAAGAAAAGGGGCAAAGGGGAAGGAAGTGGGAGGGATAGGGGAAAGGATAGAAGGGAATGGGATTAATATGAGAAAATGGAAAAATAGGAACAAAATCTTTGTAAATAGGGAGGACTGGAGGGGTTGAAGGGAGCACTGGGCAAGGGTGAAAAATAAGAACCAAGAGAGATTACGTAAAGGTGCAAATTTCCAATGATGAATGCCATTATATTGTATACCTAAAATGTATCAATGGTTAGAATGAATAATCGATAATGCAAAATAGAAGAAAAGGTCCAAAGGGGTAGGCATAGTGGGAGGGGCAGGGGAAAGGAAAGAAGGGAAAAGAAAAATGATGAGAAATGGAAAAAATGGAAATAAAGTCTTTCTAAATAGGGAAGGGTGGAGGGGGTGAAGGGAGGGCTAGGATTGGGGAAAAAATAAGAACCAAGATGCATTATGTAGGTACAATTCCCAATGAGAAATGTAATTGTGCTGCATACCTAAAATGTACCAATAAAAGAATTTAACATAGAAAAATTACCTTCCAAAAATACGTAAATATTTTGTTTCCAATCTTGTTTCTTCCATTATGTTTTAAGTCAAGTTTGAATGTTACAGTACTCTGAAAAACTGTCAAGTTTTTTTGTAAATTTTCTTTACTTGTATAATCTTGTACCCTAAAATAAGAAATACACTTTGACAGAGGCTTAATGTTTTTAAAAAAGATGACTTTCCTTAAATTCACTCTTATTTTGGTCACTGAAAAATCTCCTGACATGTATTATGTAATACTGTTGATATCCTTGCTTAATATTTTCCATTCTGTTCTTATATATAAGATGCTAATACACCAAGATATTCCTGGCTACAGTCATGCATATTTCTTTTAAGATTAATTTGTTGCTATTCCTTAATTTCACGTTTTTCAAAGTTTATCTCACACATGAGAATGCTGAGATATCACTTCTCTTTCTGAAATTAATCACTCATCACCTGCTAATGGTTAATTTTATGTGTCAGCTATGCCACTGTATCCAGATATTTAGTCAAACAACACATAAAAGTCTCTATGAAGGTATTTTTTCACCTGAGAATTACTTCCGTAAAGTAGGTCAGCCTCATCTTATTAGTGGAAGGCTTTAAGACAGAAAGACGGAGGTTTCCCTAGGAAAAGGGAATGCTGCCTCAAGCTTGCCATTAGGCTTGAGTTTTATCATCAGCTCTTCAGCAGGTCTACACACACACACACACACACACACACACACACACACACACACACTAGCACACACAATGATTCTATTTCTCTCTGAACCCTAACTAATACAGGATTCTTCAGTTTAGTTTTTTATAGTGACTATAGGGGATGCAAAGGTAGGTCTTCATGTCCTCTCAATCAATTCATTCACTTAAAAAAATATTAGAGTGTCTGAAATATGCTACGTTTCAAGGATTTTAAGTCAAGGATTTGGGGGAAGTTTAACTGAAAAAAGAGACAATTAATATTATTGAATAATTATTATTAAGGTTATGAGCTCAGGATTCTACAGATGAGGGATATTTGACAGGTTTCTGAACCAAGTGAACACTACTTCTTATAGTTAAAACACTGTTTATTATATTTGACACGTGGAAACCAATTATCTACTCTAAACACACAATGAAAAAGCACAAATAAAAGCATAAGCCAGGTGCAGTGGTGCACTCTTGTAATCCCAGCTATCAGGGAAGGTAAGGCAGGAGGATTGTTAGTTTGAGCCTAGCCTGAGCAACTTAGTGAGATGCTGTCTCAAAAAAAGTGCTGGGATATAATTCAGTGCAAATGCCCCAGTATCACTCACTCACTTATTAAATAAATCTATAAAATAAAATTTAAGGGCCAGGGATTTAGCTCAGTGGTTCTGCTGCCTGCCTTGCAAGCACAAGGACCCAAGTTCGATCTCTGGTACCAAAAATAAATAAATAAATAAATAAATAAATAAATAAATAAATAAATAAAATTTAAGAAGCTGGGAATGTAGTTCAGTGCAAAGGCCCTGGGTTGAATCCCCAGTACTGAGAAAAAGAAATATGTAAAAACAAACACAATATAAATGTTATAGTGTTTTGTTTTTGTTTTTATTTTTGTTTTGAGACAGGGTCCTGCTATGTACTTAGTTCAGGCTGCCCTTTAATTTACTATGTAGCCCAGGCTGGCCTCGAACTCACAGCAATCCTCCAGCCTCAGCCTTTCAAGTACTGGGACCACAGACGTGCATCACCATCCCTGGCTAAACATTATAGTTTATTTCTTTGCATGAGTTGAAATGGCTACGAAATCTTATGATAGTGTTTTCCCCTCTCTGGTACCAGGGATTGAACTCAGGACCTTATGCTTGCAAGGCAGGCATGATGCCACTGAGCTAAATCCCCACAGAAATCTTATGATAGGGCTGAGAATAATAAAGAGTCTTGTTGCAGTTTGAAAAGCCAAATGGGAGCCTGGTCTTGTGGCGCACACCTGTATTCCCAGCACTTAGGAGGCTGAGGCAGGAGGATCACCTCAAGTTTGAGGCCAACCTGGGCTACATAGTGAGTTCAGGGCCAGCCTGAACTACAAAGGGAGACCCCTGCCTCAAAACAAAGCAAAGCAAAGCAAAACAAAACACAGAAAAGCCAAATGGGTTAAACGGAATTGCAAAGATATATAGTACTCTTTGTTCATAATTTCAAGATACCATTTAAAATGATTATTGTAAAGTGGCAAGTCTTTACTTCTTTGCAATGCAATAACACATTAAGTCATAAAACCCTCATTCTGACATAATCTTAAGTACATATGAAATGTACTGTAGCTATTACCAAATAACACAAAAATTCAGGATCCACATTCACAGTGTGAAATATAACTTCTAAACTGAAACCTCTAAAAAATTACTAATTTAAGCATATAGTTAAAATTCAATCAGGGCTGGCGATTTAGCTCAGTGGGTCGGGCACCTGCCTTGCAGGCACAAGGTCCCGAGTTCAATCCCCAGTACCAAAAACACCCCAAACAAACAAACAAACAACTCAGTCATAGCTGGGCGTAGTGGTGCATGCCTGTAATCCCAGCACTTGGGAGGCTGGAAGATTGCAGTGAGTTCGAGGACAGCCTGGGCTACAAAATGAGACCTTGTCTCAAAAACAAACAAACAAATCTCAATCAGATAGTATAAAATGTAAAAAAAATAATTTTGGGGGCCTTTGGTCTTGTATTTAATTAAGAGATTAATTCCCAGTAGTGTGAGAAGTTACAATATTTCATAACACTGAGAACTAGTGTGCTAAGGACTATTTTAGAAAAACTGCTGTTAATATTACTGTGTGACATTTTCTTATATGAGTTAGTAATTAGAAAAAAAACATTTCCTGACATTAATTAAACTGATGATAATTATTAAGTGAACTCCTTATTATTAAGTGAAACTCCTAATTTTCTACAAGTTCTTTATCAGCCAATAAAATCTACTTCTCCAGAGTAGGCATATAATAAATATTTGTTAAATGAATGAATTAAATGCTCATAGGCCTGAATTCTTACAGTCTGAAATCTCATGACTTAGCTCCTAAAAGCCTACTTCAACACTGACAATGTCAAAGAACATATATATATAAATGTTTATGTTTATTTATGAAACTAAGACATTTTCCTCTGGAACCATAGGAGCCTCTATATATATTCGCTCTGAGTCTACATAGCATCACACTAATACGTCATGAAATATTTGGGAAAATTATTGTGCCTATAAAAGCTTTATATTCAAATACAAACATCTTCTTGCCAAAATAAAACCTCAACAACTCCTACACAGAGGCTAAAAAGCTAATAAGGCCCTAAGAAATCAATCAGAAAGAATACCACAAGAGCCCTACTGGGTCTCCTGATAATTTAAAAAGGATTAAACTATAATATCCTTGGATAAATCACTTAACTATTAAGAGCTTCCATTTCCTCATCTAAAAATGGAGGTTGGTCACTCCACATTCTATAATTAAGTGATTCTACAAAGCAGAACAAATCTACCTTATTCTTTTGGAAGATATGATGCTCTAGGAGCTCTATAAAAATGGCCTTTAGCCTTGTTTGGGTGATGGACAGCTTTGAGATTCATATCAAAAGAATTTCCACATAAAATTTTGTATAAAATATCAAGGGAGTTTAATAGCTGCCTGAAGTGATCCATGGAACTTAAGTTAGAAACTTCTGTAAATTTAAACAGAAGTCAATAAACTGAAAATGTATCAATACATTTCAAAACAAAGTAGTACTTTGTACTTTTCAAAATAAATTATATGCATTTTAAATTTCAAACTATAGTAAACAGGAAGATTATTTTTCTATCAAAGAAAAATATAATTTTGAAAAACTGAAAAGTACAAATTGAACATCTCTAACCAGAAACACTGAAATCTGAAATGCTCCAAAATTTGTAACATTGAGTGCCAACTTGGTACCCCAAGTAGAAAATTCCATGTCTGACCCTATGTGATCAGTCTCAGTTGAAATGAAGATACACTAAGCATATTACATAAAATCATCTTTAGGCTACATGTGTAGGAAACACTGGAAGCATCAAAGAACCCTGTGTTATACTTGGACCCCACCCTCAAGATACCTCATTATGTATGTGCAAATATTCTAAAATCTGAAAAAAAGATCCAAAATTTAAAACAATTGGTTTCAAGCATTTCTGAATAGACCTATACAGCTTGTAACTTAAATAACTAACTATACTGGCAAATCAGAGTTCCAAACAGGCGGTAACTAAACTATTATGATGATATAATGTAACTTTCAATTTTAATGAACCAATTATGATGAAAATAATTTAGCATTCCAAATTTAAACAAACACTTATTCCATTAAATTCTCTTCATATAGACAATCTATTTGAAGATAGGTCTTCAGTGAAGATGCAAAACTAAATATGAGTGATTAAATGATGATAAAGCCTTAATTTTCTGAAAGATTAAGATACTAATCATACATTTTAAAAGTAGAATTGTCACAATTTATAATTAAGATTGGCTAAGTATGTTGAGCTTCACTATGAATTTGTTCATTTATATTTATAAGCAAAAAATTAAAACACTTTTCAAATGTAAAAGGAAAAAACACTGAGGGACCTAAGTTACCCAGAGCAAGCAAGAAAGAAAGAACAATTACACAATTCTTTAGAGATTTAATTAAAAACAGGCAAATAACACAGGTATTAACTTTTTCTAAATCATCTGCAGAAGGAGCTAAAAGAATGTCAGTATCTGCACTGATAGTCAAGTTTCAATGTACATCTTTTGTGCAAGAGTCTCTTATGGTTTCTCTTGTCTAAAATGAGTCCTTAGGGAAGTAACAAGAGAAAATTCTGTGATTATTTTCTGGTGCAATAAAGGGAGAGGCCTTTGTAACACTGGATTTTACGAAAATAATGAGTACCCCAACTGTGACAGCAATATCCCTGTCACAAATAGAAATGTAAACTGACTATAACTTCTGGGGTGTTTCTTTTCGTCTTTTTAGTTAAGTTACATCTAATTTTCTCAATGAAGTTTTTTCATTAAGTTATTAAATCCTAAATTAGGCATTTTTATTATAAATTACAGTTTATTCAGTTCACAAAAGGAAAACATTTAAAAGCTTATGTAACCTGGTAATAGGAACATGAACTCTAGATTCTTCAATGTTCTACTTACAAATTACTCAGGGATTGTGAATATAGCACTTTGTTTCACTGAGTATCGCACATTTCCCTCACATGAAATAGAATGTGAAAAGCGACAGAAGAATGAAGCAAATACCTGGATCTCAGTCCACAGTAGCCTTACAAACTTACTGCATCTTCTAGATTCTGATTCTGTTTAATCAAAGAACAGCACTTACTAAGAGATGCCAAGAATCAGTAGCAGAGTTAAATTAGAAGCTAGATTTAATGATTTTCCTTTAGCTATTTCTTCAGTTTTCTAAAAAGTCTTACTTAGAGCTAAGGATACACTGGCCAGAGACTTAACGTGGCACACCTCATATGTGAATGCCCACATGCAGGACAGTAGGAATTTCTTAAAAATAGAGTTTCAGGGCTGGGGATTTAGCTCAGGGGTTCTGCTGCCTGTCTCACAAGCGCAAGGACCCAAGTTCAATCCCCGGTACCAAAAAAAAAAAAAGAGTTTCACTCTAATGACTCGCCAGTGATGGCTTTTGTGATATCAGGCATAAGACAACTTCTAAGGGACTCAGTTTTTGTCATTTATAAAATAAGGATGGTGGAGCAAACAAACTCCAAAGTCATTTCCAATTAAAATACTATTTAAGTCTATACATAAGTAGGTGAATAAGTAACAGAACTGGAGTAAGTCCATGTGAGAATGTATACAGAGGCATGCATATTGGAATAGAAAATCGCAAAGATACAGATAAAAAATGTTTACACTTAAGAGTTTCTTTTTATAATCTGAGTTTGGACTTAGGAAAAAGAAGAGCCCGAAAGACTCACTAGTCTCATCCAATTCCCAGAACTCTCTTTTTATGCTGTCACTATTCTAAGGTCCACAAGTAGTAAAACCTAAACCTGTGCTCCCCCACCAAAAAAATTAGCATTTCCTGTCCAATCCAAGATAGCTTGATCCTGTCCATCTAGATCACATGACCTTTTTTTTCTGTAAAGATCTAGGCAGTAAATATTTTAGTTTTTGCAGACTATGCAGTCTGTCTCAACTGCTCAGTCCCATTGTTTGAGTGTGAAAGCAGCTGCGGACCATAGATAAACTAATGGGCACTGTGGCTGTTTCGATAAAACTTTATTTATAAGAAATAAACTGGAGGGCCAGGGATTTAGCTCAGTGGTTCCGCCACCTGCCTCGCAAGTGCAAGGTCCTGAGTTCGATCCCCGGTACCAAAAAAAAAAAAAAAGCATATGGGCCGGGGATATACCTCAGTGGTTCTACCGCCTGCCTTGCAAGCACAAGGTCCCCAGTTCGATCCCCGGTACCAAAAATAAAATAAAATAAAATAAACTGCAGGCTAGATTTGGCCCAGAGGATGTGGTTTGGCTATTCCTAGATCTCATGAAGAAACAAGATGGTAAAAATCAGTTAGTTATAAGCAAAGGAGGCACAGTTTCTGAATAGAAAACTATTAGAAAAAAAAATCATTCATCTTAAATTTCTCAGAATACTGAGAAAGAATAGCCTAAGAAAGATCATAATTAAAGAGAGAGAGAGAGAGAGAGAGATCCTGAGAGCCAGGCATAGTGATGCATGCCTTGTGATCTCAGCACTCTGGGAGGCTGAGGCAGGAGGGCCGCAAGTTCAAGCCCAAGCTGGGCAATTTAGAAACTTACAGAGATCCTGTTTAAAAACAAAATATAAAGGCTGGTGGGGGTGGGGGACTAGGAATGTAGCTCCATGTGAAAGCCCTGGGTTCAATCTCCAATCCTGGGGAAGGAAGGCAGGAAGGGAGGAAAGGAGGGCAGGAGGACGAAACAAGAGAAAGTACCTTTGCAGGTTTTCAATAATACTAATATGTTATAAACATACATTTCCTTTCCCTGTCAACAATGGCACCATCAAGGCAATGCTTGCAATAAAGCCTCACTTCTAGAAATTACTTGTTCCAGTCTTTCTACAAGAGCTAATCCTTGACTCCTCTTGATTCTGGTGAACATACTCCAGATACCACTGTATCAAGCTTTCAGTGCCACTTCATTTCTTTCTTCCCCCATTAACCCAAAGCCACAACTTCCCACCTTACCTATTCTGAGCCTTAAATGTCAGTACTCATGTTACCCAGGGAAAGATGGTAAGGAACAGAGATAAGAAAAAAGATGGCAGAGACATCTTTACCACCCTTTTCCAGATTCTAAAAAAAAGAGCCAAATGCTGGCTTACTACTAATTTAAATGAAAATGTCTACTTTAGTGGGAACAAAAGTACTTTGTGCAGTACTTTATGCAAAGTGCTCCCTCATGAAAGAACATAGTTATAAAGGAAAAAGGAAAAGACTCATAAGGTTTATTCTTATGCTTTTATCTAGATTAACTCTGTTTTAAACTGTGAAACTGACTGATGTTTTTGAAGCCCCCAAGGAGCTTCTACTAGTAACCATGGTTACTGCTTCAAAACAGTACAAAAAATTAGGAGGGAATCACAATTTGAGGAGAAACACAGATTTCTTGAATTTCATCAAATGGAGCTATAGGAACAAGACAGGATGACAGCTAGGCAAGGGTTTCGGGATTATGATTTCTCTACAAGCCATCAGGTGCTTGATCTTGAGGCTTGCAGGTCTCTTTATCTCATCCAGGATTGAGTCTCAAAAGCCAATTTAGTCACTTAAAATGGACAATATCTTATGAACTTGACTAATATTCTTGTCAGGAGATCAAAGAATTTGCTTTCCAACATAGACACTTACTTGAAAAAAAAAATGAAAAGCACAAGGTTGCTTAGTAGGAAGCATATGAATCTAAGCCTAAGATCTTGCCTACGGTTTTAACAGAAAACTGGCCAAGTTATTTTTCTCAACAGTTTGTTCTATAAAAGGTTATCATCAAATATTCAGTCACTACACTAGATGAGGTCCAAGAAGATCCTCCAAAGGGGAGATGAGGACTGCACTTCACCCTGAGTAGGTTCCTTGATTCTTGTCACTGAAAAAGAATTTCAGGACATACCCATGGGAGGCACAGGCAGATTTATTAGACAGTGCTGAAGAACTACACACTCAGAGAGAAAACAGAGTGTGGGTACTATGACTGGGGATTTGGTCCTTGAAGTACCTGAAGATGATGATCTAAGATGTTCTGCCTAAAAAAAGATCCTTTGAACTCTTTGCATCTGTCCCTTCATCTTAAGGTCAGGTTGCTGCCCTTTATCAACTAGGTTAATTTATTAATTTAGAGTATACTGAATTAATTTAGAGTATATTTAAGGGATTTGGGTACTGTGATAGTTAACTGTGGTATCAACTTGAATAAGAAAAGCCTAGCTGCTTGTTTTAGCAAGTTCTGGGTGTACCTGGATGATGGGCTTAATGAAGAGAGAAGACTCACCCCAGGCTTAGCCTGGATGGAATAAAAAATGGAAAGGAGAAGGAAGCCTGGCTTCTGCTTCTTTGAAGGAGCTCCAGTCTCCACCATGCCTTTGGATGTCCATCACCTGACTTCCAGTGCAGACCCTTTGGCTTCCTGATGCGGGCTCGCATGGGACCTGCAAGGAACTCTAGGTCTTCAGACTTTGACTGGACTCTCCAGCTCTCCAGCACACAGATGGCCGGCCCCTTTGCACTCTTCCACCTCTGACTCTGCAGACGTCCACTGTAAGCCTACCTGGTAAATCTCACATATTTAAATCTTCTTCTAATGAACCATAAATGACACTGATTTTGGTACCAGAAGTTTGTAAATTTGCGTGTGTAATATATATAGGTATTTAATATTAAATCTGTTCCTCTAGTGGATCATAGCTGATAGGTATGATGGGTCTGGAAGGCAAAAACAACAACAAACAAGCCTAGGGAGTTAAGATATGGAGTAAAAATATGGATAACATTGGATAATCCGATTATGCCTTAGAACTATAGTTTCCTTCTCTCCTTTCTACCTAGTTTTAGTTCTTTTATGCTTCTTCTTGTTCCTCTTTTCAAATTCATTAGCAATCTTTTGAGTTATTAAATAATTTAGTCATTTGATACATGATAACCTATCATGTTTTAGGCACTGTCTAGGACATTGAATATATCACAATAAAGAAAATAGACAAAACTGATGCTTTAATAGACCTTGTAATCTAAAGAAAAGACATTAAATATGTAACTTTATTAACTGTGTTAATGTCCTATGAATAAAAAATAAAAGATATTTGTTAAGATATCATGAAAAGCTTCTTTGGTATACAGAGAGATCTAATGGTGACAGTCATCAATTCTGAGTAATGAATACACATAAGGATTCATTATACTCTCTTTTGTATAGCTTAAGGAATCCTCAAAATAAAAGTTAATAAATAGCAAGAGACTTGAAATCTGTGTGTAAAACAAGAAACACTAAATAAGTGCCATCAGAAATAATTACTTATTTTAGGTGAAAAAGATTTCTATATAATATCATTTGTAAAAATTATGAAAGATTTAAGACTTAAAAAATATTCAAGTGACTACAGTGTCACAGAACTGTAATTCCAGCTGCTTGGGAAGATGAGGCAGGGGCATCACAAGTTCAAGTCCAGGCTAGGCAACTTAGTGAGACCCTGTCTCAATCAATCAGTTAATCAACTGACCAATGGATCAACTGATCAATTAATCAATACAGCTGGGAATGTAGCTCAGTGCTAGAGTGTCCCTGGGTTTGATCCCCAGTGCTGCCAGCAGGGTGGGGGTAAAATTCAAAGATGAAACATGAACAGCCAATAAACTTGTTACAAAAAAGAATTCAAAGTATTATGGACAGCTATGTTAGGTAGAAATATTCTAGGCCGTCAGACAGGGCTAGGCCCTTGAGGGAGGCCGTGGAAAGGATGAGAACACATTACAACTGTGGTTGCAGGCGCATATGTCAAAGGCCAGGCCTCAGGATAAAGATCAAATGACCAAGCCTACATGCTTTCCTGAAGGATAAGCAATAAAGATTATACTATAATTGATATCACCTGGTTCACTAAAGTCTCCATAGATAACAGTCACCCAGGTGGGTGACCAGGACCTACTAATCCATCCCTTCCTAAAAAGGTGTTTGTTCTCTCCATGTACAATTTCTATGTGACCTGCTTCCCCATTGTATCAATATTACCTAAGTGGCTATACTTGTAATCTTATTGGTTGATCATAGTTTTGACCCACATTGTACCTATTTTGTGATTTTGTGCGTACTTTGTGATTCTGCTCTGTAAAACTTCCTCTGTGAAGTGGGGTCTGCACCTTCAGAGCCCCTCCTGTCTCTCAGGAGCTACCTCTCTCAATAAATTTTGCCTACTCTTAATTTGTGTTGTTTCTTGAATTCATTTTTTGATTTTGGGGAACACAAACTCGATGTATTTAACATCTAGTAGGTTGGGAGTTATATTATTTCTCCTATTATCAAAAGGACTTCAACTTAACTAACATACCTTTTTTAGTCTTTTAGATTTTCAATACATACACACACACACACACACACACACACACACACACTAAAAGCTATCTGTGGGGCTGGGGATTTAGCTCAGCGGTTTTGTCACCTGCCTCGCAAGTGCAAGGTTCCAAGTTCGATGCCCAGTACCAAACAAAACAAAACAAAACAAACTATCTGTGAATATATATGTGTGCATTCACTGGAACATGTGCAATGTTTTTATATTTTTACACAAAACAACGGAACAAAAATTAAAGGAAATGGATGCAAATAAACATTTTAAAACTTCTATACATAGAAATTGATACAAAATGAAAAGGCAAACAGAAAAGGTCAATACATTTGCAAACAACATGATATAGTTAATATTTTAGTACATTAAAAATTCATAAATAATGATATAAAAATTGGTAAGTCTCCAATGGGTAAGTGGATAGAAGATCCTAATGACAACAAATTAAAGTAAAATACCAATATGTACATATCAATTTAGTAAATGCTGGATAGGGGAACACTCAATATGATAATGTAGTGAAATAGGCATGCTCACTTGCTGACAGTGGGGAAAAGCTGAAACTACCATATTAGGGAGGAATCTGACATTAGTAACAAAAACTTTTAAAATCTTGGGTTTTTGTTTTGTTTTTTTTCTGACAAGGTCTCAATACGTAGTCCAGGCTGACTTTGAACTCACTATTAGCCCAGGCTAGTCTCAAATTCATGGTGATCCTCCTGCCTCAGCCTCCCAAGTGCTGGGATTACAGGCATGTGGCACCATGCCCAGCACCCTTAAAGATCTTAATATCCTCTAAGGAAATTATTACAACTTGGGAAAATCTTCAATTCTGGCTTCACAGAAAGCTGCATTACTAGACAAGTGACATGCCATTGTGGGCAACAGTTTCTTCATTGTAAATATAAACACCAGCCACTAATTCACAGAGTTGTGATAGTTTAAAAAGTAACAAAACCTGTAAAAATGACTTAAAAATTGCAAAGCAAAGGGTTGACCCAGGATCTGTGAACTCTAGAGGATTTCAAAGGTCTAGATCTATGGCTGACCCTATGTGGATGTTTCTGAATACATCTATAGCTTTGAGAACACCCTCAAAGAATCCCTGACCCAAAAGAAAATTGAAAACCACTGCAGGGATAGAGCAAAACAAAAGTGAAGATGTTCTTTCCAGTATCCACCTTGCTCTCTGGCACAATTCAGGTCCAAATCAGGATTTCACTATGCAAATCCAGGTAGTATTTTAAGATGCTATGAAACTTACCCCGTTTGTTTCTAAACTCCTCAGAATACTGTAGTGATTCTTAGGAGATTAATTCATTCTCTGATCTAGTTGTAAAGGGGACCTAAAATTAGGAAAAAAATATGACACTCGGTTGGATTTGGATCAGTCACATGAAACTAATGCAACCTAATTCAGAAAATAGGGTGAAGGCAATAAATAAGTTTGATATATTTTAAGCACTATTCTTAACTCATTAAGATATGTATAACTAACTTGATCCCCAGCACTGCAAAAAAGTGTAATTAATATATAAACTGCACTGAAGCTTTTGTTTGCTTCTAAAGCAAACAAAAACTAAACTTTATATATATATTTTTAATAAAATGGGATATAAAAATTATCATTTTCTACAAAATAATTCTTAAGAGTAAAAGATTAATTCTGAAACAAACTTTCATTTCTAGAGATGAGCTACACTTTCTTTAAAAAAAAATTTAAAGCCTAAAAATGAGTCACAGTGACAAAATTCTGCCCAATCAAGCAAATGCAACTAGGATATAGGGGTTTATTTTTTTCTGGTACCGGGGATGGAACTCGGGACCTTGCGCTTGCAAGGCAGATGGTGGAAGCATTGAGCTAAATCCCTGGCCCAAGGGATTTTAATTATAATTATACCGCAAACAAAGAAATTAAAAATTAAAAGTACTTGAGGGCCGGGATTTAGCTCAGTGGTTCTGCCACCTGCCCCAAAAGTGCTGGGACCCGAGTTCAATCCCCAGTACCAAAACAAAAAACAAAAACAAAAAACCCCACTATTGTGGGCCGGGGATGTAGCTCAGTGGTTTCACCGCCTGCTGTGCAAACGCAAGGACCCGAGTTCAATCCCCGGTACCAAAAAAAAAAAAAAAAAAATTAAAAGTACTTGATGACTTCTACTTCTGAGAAAGTGAGACAGATGTACTCTTCCCTATGCTCCCCTTTAAGTAAAACTGAAAGCCCTGGACATTATATATAAGACACATAAAGAGACTGAAGGTAGAGATAAAGCAGACTGGGGTACGTAGATCTCAGGATCCAAGGAAAGTGACCAGTAGTAAATTCTGTTAGTTTTCTTTTGTACCTTACCATATATATCCTAGACGTGGAGCTTAAGAAGATGGTAGCCAAGGCCAGACACCTCCCTACCAAAAACAAACAAAATCCCAAACCAAATAAAAGGATCAGGAAAGAGATAATCTTATACAAAAAGCTGTTATACTTCACCAAATGTCACAAAAAAACAAAACTGTGGTCCCCACCCTCACCAGCAAAGGTCACAGGGAAGCCTAGCTTGAGTTGTCCCCCTCAGACTGCAAAAGGGCACCCAATGCTTGGTACCACAGTGGTGTCAGAAAAGACAGAAAGATGGGGCTGGGGTCAGTCCCTGCCACCTGATAATGAGACCTCACTTCCCTTGGCTGTCAGTGAAGACCACATGGCAGTAACAAGGTGTCCCTTCCTTTCTCTGCTGTAGATTGGTATCAGAAGGCCTCTCATCACCTTACAGTAAAGAGACCTCCACTTTCCTGTGGAGGCCATGTGAAGAACAATAATGAGGCACTCTGGCCCCTCCTGGCCAGGGAAGACTGTGGAGGCCAGAACTCTCATCTCTGACCAGCAATAATGAAGAATCAAATCCCAAGTTAAGTGTCAAGAGAGGCAAGGCAGGGAGCATTGACTTCTATCCATGGGGCAGTAATGAAGTTCAACCCTCTCCTCTTTTCTATGCTGGAGCAGTTGCAGAGGAAACCAGCTAAGTCAGGAGATTTAAACAGAATCTCACAACATAAAACCCAAAATGTCCAGGTATCGAATAAAACTCACTCACCACACCAAGAACAGCTAATATCTCAAACTGAATGAAAAAGACAATACATAGAAGCCAATGCCAAGATGATAGAGACGCTAAAACTATCTGAAATATTTTTTTTTAAATGTCCATGACAAAAATGACTCAAGGAGCAATTACACACATACTTGAAACCAAAAAAAAAAACTTAAAAGGCTCACAAAAAAAGATATATACCACATACAGATATAGCAAAGCAAGAAAAGATATAAAGAAACAATGAATATTTCAGAACTGAAAGTATAATAGCTAAAATAGAAGATTTAGTAGATAAAACAGTAGATTAGAAGGGACAAAGGAAAAACTTCTTGACTTGGAGGACAACAATAGGGACTCCCCAATTTGAACACAGATAATAAACTAAAACAAATAAACAGAGCCCAGGACCTGTGTGACTATAATAAAACAGCTATCTTTCATGTTATCAAGTACCAAAAGGAGAAGAAATAGGCCAGGACTGGAGAAAGTACTCTAAGAAACAAAGGCTGATAACTTCCCCAACTGGGCAAAACACGAAACTGTAGATTCAGCCACGTTAGAGTTAAGCTTCAGAAAACTAAAGACAGAAAATGTAACCATGTTTTACCTATAGGGAAGAACACTACAGCACATTTCTCATCAGGAACAAAGGAGGGATGAAGGAAGGGGCACAATGTTTTTCAATGACCTCCACTCCTGATCACTTGTTCTTTTCCCTCTCTCCCTCCCCCCGTCTCGTTTCTGACTGTTTCCATGCCTGGAATCTGAGGACAGCATTTAAGATACTGAGTCATACAAATCGGAGAGGATATGAATGATACTATAAGTTTCTGGGTGGTTGTAGGAGGCAATCCAATCAAAGATTAATAAACCAGTTTGAAGCTCATTTTCATTCTCCTTGAGACCTGCTCTACATTTGGCTCACCCTTCTCACTAACATTTAGCTGGTCAGAAATTTGTACTAAAAGGCTATGGTGTTTTTCAAGGCTCCTCTAACGTCCAGCGCCACAAGACTTAAAAATTCTGCTTGGTTCTCAGTCTTTTAGCAGGCACTTTCTGCTCAACTTTTCTGCTTACTGGCTTGTGCTGCTTACTAACCTGTTGATAGCTTCTACAGGAAACATGGTACAGAATTTGGGGCTCACTTCTGTGTGACGATTTTCTCTTGAGGAACTTGGTCTCTCCAGCTCCAGGTACCATGGTAACTCTGAAGTCTCAAGTTCTCTCCATTCGTGTAAGAGTACTAAAAGCCTTTGTCAGCTTTCATTTCTCAGCAAACACTATCTGTTCAACTTTCCCACCTCTTGGTGCTATCAAACATAAAGTGGTGAAAACTCTGTTAGAGACAACAGACATGGCTTTTCACACTGATAAAATTCAAAATTCAAAAATAAAAACTCTTAGCAAGTCAAACAAAAAAGAACTTCTTTATTTTGCTAAAAACTATCAAACACTGGAGCTGGGGATTTAGCTCAGTGATGCCATGCCTGCAAGGTCCTAAATTCAATCCCTGGTACCAAAAAAAAAAAAAAAAAAAAAAAAATCAAACACACAGTAAACATTAAACTTAGTGAAAATATAATCGAATTCGCTTGCACCAGTGAACACAGAAACCCTAGCCAACACAATATGTCAAGAAAAACAAAATAAAGCATATTAATTCTAAAAAAGGAAAAGACCCTCTAAAAGTTATTTGCATGTAACATCTATACCTAAAAAAGAAAATCAGGTGGAATACTATTGAAATTAGTGTGTATGCTCAAAATTATGTCAAGAAATAAAAGACAGATCCCTGTACTTCTAGGTTAGGGGAGGTGAGGAAAACAGGTAATAACAAATACAACAGAGATATAAACTGTGAACAGAGAAATGAACAATATATATAATAATGATATAATTATCCTCAAACTAATATATAAATTCAAATAGCATCCTAACAGAAATGCTTCTTATGAAGATGATAAGAAATACAGAAAAAAGATATGTATATACATACACATTTAAGTATAAAGAACACAAACTGTTTTGGAAAAGAACAAAGTAAGTTTTTTGTATTGTCAAATATGAATATTATTTCCTGCTACATAATCAGTAATAGGTGGTGATGGTGTATGATACAAAAGTAGATGAAAGAACAGGGCAAAGACTGTTCAAATACACACCTGTGAATAGGGGCCTCAGTCTACAAGCCTGTCCCATCAAGTGAGGCTGTGATAACTGGCAAGCTATTTGCATAAAAGAAAACAAGATTTATTTTCCACACCATCAAAAAGAAAAAGAAAGATCAGATGGATTAAATTCTCCAATGTGACAATTAAATCTCAAATTACCAGACCAAAAAAGTATGTGGGGAGAGGAGGAGGAAGTTTTTGTAACAAGAGTTTCAGTTTTGCAAGATGAAAAAGTTCTAAAGACTTATTGCATAACTATGCATTTTTTTTCTGGTCCTAGGAATTAAACTCAGGGCCTTCACACTGAGCTACATCCCAAGCCTATTTTTATTCTTTGAGACAGTTTCGCTAAATTGCTAAATTGGTCAGGTTGGACTCCAACTGGGGATCCTCCTGTCCTACCCTCTTAGGGTTCTAGGATTACAGGCCTACACCACCATAACCAGCCTGCATGCTCTTAACACTACTATACGGTTCAAATGACTAACATGGTAGATTTTGTTGTGTGTTGTTTAACAACAATTTTTTTCAAAGTGTAAGTATTTTTATGCATCTGAGCAAAGAAACCCTTCTCAAATTAACTAAAAGTATAAACTAAAATGTACGTGTAGATATAAAGAAAAAAGATTGATAAATCTGGGTATTTTAAAATAATGTCTAAGCAATTCTTATGGAAAAAATATGAATGACCCTAAAAAATAAAAAATAAAAAAATAGGAAAAATAACCTCACTCAGAATTAGGGGAAGTAATATTAAAAACAAAAGATATTTTCTACTAGTCAGATTTTTAAAGAGTTTATAATATGAACTTCTAGTCTAATGATAATGGTAAAGGCTGAAAAACCAGCCCTGAAAGACAATGGAGCAGTATCTTCCAAATCAAATATACATACATCGCCATGTGCTTCTTCACAGATGACCTAAGCACTATCTATAAAGTAGTTTTGACAGGGGGAAAAGTATCACACCTGAACCTCTTCAAGGTCTATAGCCATATGAAAATTTACAGAAAATATAAAGAACAGAAAACATGCTGAACAATGCTATAGGGATACAGTAAGAAAGGGTCACAGCATGTAAAAATCATCAAGACCAATAAATGGCTCTTCACTCAACACACTGCAAAAATTTAAAAAAGAAAAAGAAAAACACAGAGACTTGAGGTAAAAGGCCTATAAGTCAATTACAACGTGAACCTTATTGCAATCCCAATTCAGACAAAGCAGTAAACACATAAAACAAAAATGCTTTTGACATAAAAACAATTGAAAATTCGAACACTATTTAATGTTATTAATTACTGTTAATGCTAAGTGTAATAACAGTATTTTGATCATGCATTTTCAAAAAGAAAGAGAAGACCCTATCTTTTCCAGATCCATAATGAAGTATTTCTAGATCAAATGATATAATGTCTGGCTTTGTTTCAAAATATGAGAGGGCAGAAAGTGGGTAGAAATTCGAATACAAACAAAATTGGCTACAGACTGATAACTGTTGAAGGCAAGTAGTTTGTATTCTATTCTACTCTCTTTTTTCGTTTTTGTTTTTGTTTTTTTTGGTACTGGGGATCGAACTCGGGACTACAAGGCAGGAGGCAGAACCACTGAGCTAAATCCCCAGCCCCTGTTTGTATCTATTCTACTATGCCATATGTTTGAAATTTTCCATAATAAAACATATTGTAAATGCATATACTATATGACTCAGCAATTCCACTTGTCTTTATCTACTCTAAAGAAATTCTCACGTGGGTCCATAAAAAGACACACACAGTTACTCCTTTCTTTACTGCAATAAAACCATAGTATAGTTGTAGTATAAAATGCAATGCAGAAACTGCAAACGAAAAATACAGATTTGCATGTACTAACTCCAAATAGGTTACTAAAAGAGAAAAAAAATATTGCTAATTTATGTAAATATAATATTTATTTAAAAAACCCTATACAATACTACATATTTCTTATATATACTCATATGTATATATATGTATATATGTATGTATATGTTTATCTATGAAAGGATAGAAAATACTGAAAAGACCGACAACAAATCTCCAAACAGTGGTTATCTATGGAAAGACTTGGAAAGAATCAAGAATGTAGAAATGCCCAAAATGGACATTAGCTTTAGATAATATTTCAGAAAGAATTATTCTTATAGGTAAAATTTACACAAAAAGAACATTACTTCACATTTTCCTCTCAAAGTTATTGTATCTTTTTTTTGCTTCTGTAAGGAAACAAATGAAGAACCATCTCCTAGAAAAGTAACTATACAACATACCATTCTTTCCATTAAAAATAAAAAACTCATAGTCAAGAATCCAGGCAGGACATGTCATGGAGGGCTGTGCAGTGGAGAGCTGTGACATCACTTTGGAAGCCACACGGCAGTTACCCCCACCAACTCTGTGCCCATATTTCGTGCCTTGCTTGCATCCATCCACCAACTCTGAGCTAGCTGGCTCTGCATTTTGTTTCCTGTAAGCACAAGGCAGCAGACGCACCAACCAACTACAGACCTGATTGTGAACAAGGGTAACCATCCAAGGGAGAATGTAAGATCTGGAGAGCTGGCAGCTTCAGGGAGAAATAACAGACAGGCCAACAGCACTAGCCCAAGAAAAACCCATGGCTATTGTAAACTATGAAAACAGTATAGGGTTTTATTTATGATTCCTTTACGGCAAGCCATAGTTGGAGAAGAAATCTACTGCAGCATCTGCCACATTGCCACAGAGACTTCAATCAGGTGCCATTTGGGGAAAGGGTTCATTGATTAAGACTGAACCAAAGAACTAAAGAACAACTGCACTCCAGCGTTTCCAGTGTTGCACTACCACAGTGACTGGGCAAGAGACAGCCACAAGAGACAGCCACAGAGAGGGGAGGGCTAGACACAGACAACCCCTGAGAAGTTCAAGCTCATGCTGGGAAGGACACAGGGCCCTGCCCGCATGGTGAGAAGGCAGACTCTATGAGTGTGGCTTTCAGAAGTGGTTGGATCTAAAAGTATGGCCATTAACTCCAGCAGTCTGCTTGACGCTGTTGGCTACATCCAGCAGAAACCAATGGTTGTAATGCTTTCCCCATTTATCAATGTGAGCAAGGACATGCCATCGCTTGGATGGCTGCCATCACCTGGGGGTTATGGATAGAGGGTCCTCTGCAGCAGGCGGGAGCACCTCACAAACCCATAGGCTGTAAAGCTGGGTGGAAAAAATCCTAACTTGCTGGATTCCAAGGCTGCAGATGCTGGAAAGAAAATATGAATTCAAAAATACAGAGGATGGGCAGCAGAAGTGACCAATGTGAGGACAGAGTGTCAGAACTAAAAGATGGCTATTGGCACTGACCAATTAATGAGAGATAACATAAAAAACAACTTAAAAATGTATCAAACAGCTCCTAGATGAGTGGGAATTAGTGAAAAATCGGAAGACAGCACAAATGGCATAAAAAACTTGTTTATGGAAATAATAGCAGAAAACTTTCCCAATAAGGGCAAAGTAAGGTATACAGAATTCTAAATAGCCACAATTAAATAAGAACCTTTCCAGACACATTATAATCTAAATCCCAGAAGTCCAACACAAAGACAGAATATTAAACGCTGTTACAGAAAAGCAACAAATCACTGGTAAAAGTAAATTCACTAGAATTACAGCAGACTTCTCAATACAAACCTTAAAGGCAGGAGAGTTGAAGTGAAGTGTTTCAAGTCCTAAAAGAAAGCAACTTCTAACTCAGGCTGATATATCTTACAAAACTTTCAAAACTGATGGAGAAGTTCTTTCCATGACAAAGAACACCATAAGAAATTCATGGCCATCAAACCAGCACTCCAAAAACTTCTCAAGGAAATCCTAGAAAGAGATAAAGGAGACCACAATGCCAAAGGGTCTAACAGAATGAACAGAATGAATATCAGGCAAGGTGAGAGTTAAGCAAAAAGAGGGAGAGAGGAGAAAGGAGGGGAGAGGGGGGAAAAAGGAGAAAGAAAGGGAGGCAGGCAGGCAATCAGCAACAGGAAAATAATACTATGACAGGAATAAGTCAGTAGCTTTCAGTAGTAACTTTCAATGTGAATGGACTCAATTCCCCATTCAAACAACACTGATCGGCAGAATGGATCAAGAAACAAAAGCCAATGGTGTGCTGTATACAAGAAAAACATTTACTCCAAAAAGAAGTTCACAGACTAAAAATCAAAGGATGGAAGGGCCAGGGATTTAACTCAGTGGTTCCGCCACCTGTCTCTCAAGTGCAAGGTCCAGAGTTCGATTCCCAATATAAAAAAAAACAAAAAAAAAATCAAAAGATGGAAGACAATATTTCACACTGCAGGAAGCCATAAAACAAGCAGGAGTAGCTATCCTATTTTTAGACAAAATGAACTTGAAGATAAATCTGATGAGAAGAGGCAAAGAAAGTAATTATGTATGAGTTAAGGGAACAACTCAACAGGAAGAGGTAACAATTATAAACATATGACACTGAACACTGGTGCACCCAACTTCATAAAACAAACATTAATGGAAATAAAAGATCAGATAAACATCAACACAATTACAGTGGGGAAACTCCATATCCCACTGGTACAAATAGATCAACTGGTCAAAAAAATCAACAAAGAAATATCAGAGTTGAACCAAGTTTTCAAACATAGACTTAATAGATATTTACAGAATATTATACTTAAAAACAAGTAAAATTTCTCCAAAATAGAATGAATACTGAAGCTTGCTTAAGTACATGCAAAAAACTGAAACCATACTATCATATTATCAGATCATAGCACAATAAAATTAGAAGTCAATGGCAAAAAAACCCCCAAACCTCACAGAAATTATCCAATTATCCAAATGCATAGAAACTCAACTATACACTCATGAATAGTCAGTGGGTCACAGAAGAAATCAAGGAAGAAATTAATCAGTTTCTAGAATCAAACAGTAATGCCAGTAAAATGTATCAGAACCTAGGGACAATAAAAGTAGGCCTAAGAGGAAAGTTTTTAGTAGTGAATTCCCATATCAGAAAAGCAGAGTAAGTCCAAATAAATAACCTAATGATGTACCGTAAGGTCCTAGAAAAACAAGAACAATCCAAATCTAAAGCTACTCAAGGAAAGGAAATTATAAAAATCAGAGCAGGGCTGGGGATTTAACTCAGTGGTGCCGCCGCCTGTTGCACAAGCGCAAGGACCTGAGTTCAATCCCTGGTACCCAAAAAAAAAAAACATTAAAAAAAAAATCAGAGCAGAAATTAATAAAATTGAAACTACAAAAACAATACAAAGAATCAATGAACCAAGAGGTGGTTCTTCAAAAGAATAAACAAAATAGACTACCCTTATTCAATCTTACCAAAAATGTAAAAAGAAGACCCACATCAATGCAATTAGAAATGAAAAAGGTGAAATCATAATGGATACCACTGAAATCCAGATTATTAATAACTACTTCAAAAATCCATACTCCAATAAATTAGAGAACTTAGAAGAAATGGATAGATTTCTAAAAACATAAGAATTACCAGACTAAAACCAAAAAAAATCCTGAATAATCCAATAACAGGCAATGAAATTGAAGTAGCAATAAAAAAACCTACCAAGAAAAGCCTAGGACCTGATGGATTCACCAGTAAACTCTACAAGAACTTCAGGGAAGATCTAACACCAATATTCCTCAAAATCTTTAATGAAATTGAAATGAAAAGTATACATTCAGCTATTTGATCTTTGTCAAAGGGGCCAAAAACATGCTGAAGGAAAGAAAAATAGCCTTTTTAAAACCTTCACGATGAGGCTGTAATTTGTATTTTTTGCTGGGTGGCTCTGATTTGAATTCCACCATCTGATGTTAAACAGCTAACCACCAGTGGTTCAAGCTGCCCAATGGGAAAGCTATGTATATTTATCATCAGTGGTCTAAGCTGGTGGGAATGTGTTAATAAACGTTCCTGGGAAAATTGGCTAGCTGCATGCTGAAGATTGAATCTAGACCCACATCTCTTATTATGTGCTAAACTAAAATAAAAACGAATCAAAGATCTAAATGTTAGAATCTCCTGAAAGATGAAATAGGTAAAACTCTTGAAGACATAGGTGTAAGCAAGAACTTTCTGAACAGAACCTCAATCATACAAGAAATAATACAAAGAATCAACCAATGGTATCGTATCAAATTAAAAAGCTTCTGCACAACAAAGGAAACAACCTATAGAACGGGAAAAAAATTTTGTCAGCTACTCCTCAACCAGAGGACTAATATCTAGAATTTTATAAAGAACTCAAAAATATTAGACCTCAAATAAAAGACCCAATTAAAAACGGGGCAACTGAAATGAATAGACACTTCTCATAAGAAAAAGTACAACAGGTCACTAAACACATGAGAAAATGCTCAACATCACTGGCCATTAGAGAAATGCAAACTAAAACAACACCTTGATTCCATTTTACTCCAGCAAGAATGTCCATCATAAAGAAATGAAATAATGGGGCCGGGGATTTAGCTCAATGGTTCCACCGCCTGCCTCGCAAGCAGAAGGACCCGAGTTTGATCCCTGGCACCAAAAAAAAAAAAAAAAAGAAAGCAAAGAAATGAAATAATAACAAATGCTGGTGAGGCACGCAGGGCAGAGGTGATTTCTACAATGTTGGTAAGAATGTAAACTGGTAAAACCACTATGGAATTCAGTATAAAGATTCCTCAGACAGCTAAAAATAGAAATTCCATTCAACCCAGCTATTCCCCTTCTACATATCTTCTGAAAAGAGTTAGACATCATATTAAAGTGATACATGTATATCCATGTTTATAGCAGCACAATTCATAATAAATCTTGGAAGCAGCCCATACGGCCATCAACAGATGAACAGATTTTAAAAATGTGATATCTAGGGCCGGGGATTTAGCTCAGTGGTTGCAGCACCTGCCTTGCAAGTGCAAGGTCCCAAGTTTGATCCCTGGTACCAAAAAAAAAAAAAAGTGATATCTATACACAATGGAGTACTACTCTGCCACAAAGTAGGATAAATTTGAGTTATTTGTAGGAAAACGACATACCTGGAGACCAAAATGTTAAGTGAAATAAATAAAGACATACAAGGCTAAATATCATGTGGTTTCTCTAATATGAGAAACCCAAAATACAAATAAAGAGCAAAATAAAAGATAGATAATAGAAAATAGGTAGCTAGATCTTTCGTAAATGGAAAGGGAACCAAGAAATTGATAGGGAAGGAGAAAAGGAAAGGGAAGGGGATGAAAAAAGAATTAAGAAGCATTATGTACATGTATCAACTCCCAATGAGGAATGTAATCATTATGTATTGCAAATATGTACTAGCAAAAAAATTTTAAAATGAAAAATGTAATTAATCTCGGGAAAATTTTTATATTAAACCACATGAAACTGCCAATATTCTATCTTCTTGTCTTCAGAAAAAAATGGTAACTCCATTAGTTTGACCTAAAAGATTATTTTCTGATACAATACTATTTATTACTGCAGGAAATTCTTTACTTCAGAAGTATAATACATTCATGAAAATTTACTTATGAAAGATAAACATAACCTGGAAATTTATCACAGATTGTCATTCAGTGGTTAGAAAGGAGACACTTTATGTCCCTGATTTCACCTGACCAGTTAGCAATATAATTCCAACACTTCTACATTTTGTCAAATTCACACACTGAACATAATCAATATTCTTTAATCCAACAATTAACTGACTAAAACAAAAAAACTGTAATTTTTATCTTAGTCTTTGATGATGATGATATTATTACTGGGGAGGGCAGTACTGGCGATTGGACTCGAGGCCTTCACACTGAGCTACATACATACCCCTTTTTATTTTTAGACAGGGTCTCACAAGGAAGGACTCAATCTTTCAATTTTCTTGCTTTAGCCTACCAAGTGCTGCAATTATAGATGTGTACCACCATGCTCAGCTTTATCATAGTCTTAACAGATTTTTAATATATCAGCTTTATGATTATCAGTATTAGCTATGTTTCTTTGATTTTCCACTTATTTTTGTATAATGAGAGGAAGTATAACAATATTCCAAGAACTCTGTACATACTTCAAGTTTAGACACATTATGTTCTCTGGCTACCAAATCTCCTTTATAAAAAATGAAGGGTTAGGGCCGGGGATTTAGCTCAGTGGTTCCAGTGCCTGCCTCGCAAGCACAAGGTTCTGAGTTCGATCCCAGGTACCAAAAAAAAAAATGAAGGGGTATAGTCTTATATTTTTTAAAGAGTTAAAAATATAAAAATAGATCAATAATTATAATTATTGTCATTACAATGACTTTAATATTAAAAACAACCTTCACTAATAGGGCCTTACTAAAAACTGTGGGAAAGCATGCAAGAAATGTCTTACCTTCTATTCTTTTTTTTGGGGGGGGGGGTGGAAATTGAACTCAGGACCTTGCACTTGCCAGGTAGGAGCAGACCGCTGAGCTACATCCCCAGCCCCATTACCTTCTGTTCTTTTTCCTACTTGTATCTCCAATGTATAAACCCACTGATTCATTTTCTACATTTAATCTAAAAAGATCTTATTTTTTAAAAGCCAATCTAAAAAAATCATTTCCCTCACCCTCACAAATAACTGAGATGACAGGCATGAGCTACTCCACCCTGCTGAATTGTGCTTTTGTCATACCTAAGAATTCTTTCCCTAACCTTGGGTCATGAAGATTTATCTCCTACGGTTTCTTCTAGAAGATTTATAACTACATTTTTACATTTGGATCTGTGATCTATTTTGAGTTAGTCATTATATAAGATGTAAAGTATAAATCATGATCATTTTCTTTGCATATGAATTCAATGCCATTATTTACTAAAAAGGCTATCTTTTTTCCACTGGATTATTTTTGTACACTCTGTCATCAAATTAGCTGTTCATATTTGTGTCTTAATTCTAGATTATTTATGTTCCAAAAATCTACGCGTCTATAACTCTCTGGCATTCTCTTAGGATTTTAGCTATGCTGGTTCTGTCTGACAGGCACACTCTTCCTCATTTATCTAATAAATCCTAACTCATCTTTCAGGTTTCATCTTAAATGTCACTTCCTCAGGAAAATCTTTCTATCAAGAAAGCCAAAAGGCAACTCAGCAGAAGTCAGGGGCCACCAATGGATTCCCTGGCTCTGTCAGTCCCCCTCTGTGTCATTACCATCACCCCTCCCCTGCCTCTTCCTCCTTCAACCTTGCCCATAATACTTAGCTATAAAACCCTAAAAGCAAAAGGGAAACTGTTCTTGTCACCATGGGCAGCAAGTACTTGTGGGACTGGGGGAGCTGCTAACAATACCCCATTTTACTTCTGTCCTGGAAGAGTGATGGAGTTAGAGAAGATTCTCTACAGTGGAGGAATTTCTAGGTGTATGAAAAGGAGGAAACTTCTACGTTTAACAACAACAAGAACAACAAACCTAAGCCAGTAGGCTAATTAAGTAAGCACACTTTAGAGAACTGGGTGGGAGGGATTAAGACTTCCTTCAAGGAGCCTCTTCCCTGCAACTGCTGTTGTTAATAGTAATGATTTTAAAATGTTATGGTCCCCCCCAAAATCAAAGTGAATTAATATTTTCTAAGCATTTGTTATTTTCCAGGGACAGGGCTAGATACTTCACATATGTATTCTTAAACAGGTTTTACAATAAGTCTATGAAGCAGATATTATTTCTAATTTATAGAGAAACACTGAGCTTATGTAGTTATTTTCCTCTGTTCTTTTCTTTCCTCCCTCTCCCTTCCCTGCCCCCAATGCTTCGTCTTCTCTCACCCCAACCCCTTTCTCTCTTTTGACACTGGGGATCAAACTCGGCTCACACTGAGCTCCAGGGTTTCACTAAACTGCTAAATTACCCAGCTGGACTAGAACTTGAAATACTCCTGCCTCAGCCTCCCAGAGTGCCACCACACCTAGCTGCTATTTTCTTTTATTCTTATCTTCCTCGTTTGTTTTTATAGTAATTATTCTCATTATGAAAAAATAAAACAATATATGGAAAATCTCTACTTAGACGGGAAAATGAACAGATACCAATACAAAGATGACACAGATATCTGAATTATCTGGCAAGAATTTTAAAGCAGCTATCAGGCCTAAGTCAGGCACGGCAGCACATGCCTCTATTCCCAGCACTCTGGAAGGCTGAGACAAGGGGATTACAAGTTTGAGCCCAGCCTGGGCAATTTAGTCACTCAGTGAGATCTGTCTCAAAAGAAAAAAAAGAAAAAAGGTTGGGGATGTACTCAGTGTGAAGACTGCTTGTTCTCCAGCGGTGGTGGGTGGGGGAGGGCTTTCAGTAAAATGCTCCAACAAGCAATTATGAAAACTACCAAAAAAAATTTTTTTTAAGGTTTTAGCAAAGAAAGGGAAGAAATTAAAAACCAAATAGAAATTTAGAATGAAAAACACAATAGCCAAAGTTAAACTCTGGGTGGATTTAACAATAGAATGAAGATAATAGAAGAAAAAACAAGTGACCTTGAATAGAGGTCAATAGAAATGACACAATCTGAACAACAAAAAATAACAGATTGAAAGAGAATAATAAATAAATTGTGGAACAATTGTAGAAGATCTAGCATTCCTGCTATCAAAGTTCTAAAAAGAAAGCAAACGAATGGTATTACTGACTCTCTTCTACAAAAATTAAGTGTCCTGTACGCCTATCTCCCACATCCCAATTTGTTTTATTTTGTTGAAGTTTCCGATGTTCATATTCTACATTATAATCATAACTGCAATTTCCATAGATGTTCAATCTTAGTTCCACATGTGAGTTCAGGGTTCACCTGATTTGAAGAACACAAGATACAGCCGGAGCTATGCCTCACTAAGGCTTACTTGACCCCACATCTAAATGACTTTTTCCTACCGGAAATGGCTCTCTATCCCTGTACCTTGCTTTATTTTTAATCACATGTAATTACCTGAAGTTAATTACTTTATTTTTCTTCTTTATTATCTGTCTCCTTCCTCCACTCAAATTTGTTCCATGAAAGCATGTATCTTATATATTCTGTTCTATGAGATATGATTTATATGCTTATTCTTGTGTTGGATACATAGCTTGATACTGAGTAGGTGAAAACCTCTTCCTCAAGAATTCAATTTTTAAAGTGTTAGATACAAATTTGGAAGTGTGATTTCACAGATCATTTTAAATCACTATTATTGAGATAATTAAGATGCAATAAAAGGTGCCCAATTTAAATACATAGGGAAATGAATTTTGTCAAATGAAAGCCCCTATGCAGCTGCTGCCGCTGCCACCATTATCACCACCACCACCATTATTTCTGTTGTCCCACCAAAATGCTTCTTTGTAACTCTTTGCAGTTCAGACAAATTTTGCTTTAACCTATAAAGGTTTCCCTAATGAACTCTATGAAAAATGATTAGATGTATAGCAGAGCTTTTCTCTACACCCACCAAATAAAGGATCTGCTTATGCATTTATATTTAGTTAGAAGGGGAGAAAACCCCTTCTGTATCTTCTCATGCTGCACTGCGTCTATAGACATCACTTTCTCCTTTTCTCCAGGGGGTGTGTGCTTATCTGTCCAAAATTCAAGCCCTAGCTTATGCACCTTCTCTGTAAACCTCGAAGTCTCCCATTTCTCCTTCCCTTCTTCAAATTAATCTCTATGTTCCCATGGCATATTACAATCACCTTTTGTCAATATTTGTTACAGTTTATAAACAATTCTTAGTTCCTCAGAGAAAGGTCTATGTCTTATGCATATGTGTAAGCCCAGCATCTGGCATGCAGAGCAATCATACTTGATAAATAATTATTGTATCCCAGGATTCAGGTAAAGAAAGCATAGCCTGCTCTGCAAAGCCCTTTCCAACTCAAACCCTCATCTGAAAATAAAATAATTTAGTTAGGCACTTCAGTATATTCTTCTAAAATACTATTCAAATAATTCAACTGAATTGTCAGTTCAATGAAAAATTCATCATTTGGTTGTCTAAAGCTTTCATTTAAATTTTTAATTCTGAATTTTAAACATTAATGTTCAAAAACACTGTTTAATTGTTTGATAAAATACTCACATTTTAAAAGAGAACCTCCACATGTTTATCTAAAGATAACTTAATTTGTTTTTCAATTTTATAAACAATGGAGAATTTGTTTTGCAAAAAATTGGCAACAAATTGGTGCTTCTTTAAAGTCTCTTCTCAGTTTATTCCAAATAAATTTCAGGATCCTAATTCAGCATAATAGCCTGCTTCATAAAAACTAACATTTACTACCCAAATCTCACTCGTATATTAAAAGCTAGAGAAAAAACCAATAAATGTAGTTTTTTCCTAAAGTTATATAGAGAAAACTATGCCCTCAATTCATAATTTTTAAAACATCTGATTCTTCACTACAAGATTTTAATTTTAAAGCACACCTTGGCAGTATTTTTGACAGAACAAACAATGGCAGCTGACATAGTTTTCTTCTGTGTTCAGTAAAGAGTTAAAAACAAAAGCTTGACTGAGAGAATTACGTATCTGCGGGGCAAACTCAGCAGAAGAAGCTGTATTTTAACCCTAAATACATTTTAAATCATTTTAAACAATGCTTCAGTAAAATTTTTCCTGTAATATCTTTAAATTTTTATTTAATCTTCTAATAACACCATCCTTTTACATAACAAACTTTATCTCAAAATTAATAAAAACATTTGTAGAAAGAAGCCAACTATCAGGGTTCTAACTATAGTTTAAGAAGAAAAACCGAGTAGCTTTTTAACAACTACAGAAGCGCCAGTCTACTCCTACCACATTGCACTGATTCTCTGACTGAGTCTGTCCTATGTACTAAAGCCACGTCAACTCGCAGAATTTCACAGCTCTTTCCAGTGCTAATCCCTGTTGAAAAACCATCTGTGCTTCCCGTTACTGCAGATCAAAGTCCCATCAATTAGCCTGAACTAAAGTCCACTCAGGGTCCCACCTTCTCTGTGCCTCATTTCCTCCCTTACTCAGTCAGTTCCTGCTACCAGGCCTCTCCTCAGACTGATCCCTCCTGAAGTATCTTTCCCAATCCCTGGCACCAAAAATAATAACCTACTAAACTTTCAAGCTTTGGGTCAAACTCCTTCATAAAACTTCACCAATCAATTTGTTCCCCATCTCCCTTACTTATTAAGGTCCTTGAGAACAATTTCTGTATGCGTATGTTTAAATTTTTCTTTAACCTAACATGATTCCATTGGCTTTTTTCCTTTTAAAATATATGATAAATCCATTCCACCACTCCCAGCCCAGAGGAAGGGGCTTCCAGGCCTCCTTTTCACCTCTTCCAGCCCAGAGGATGGGGGTTCCAGACCACAGTTCCATTGCTCCCAGCCAGGAGGAAGGGGCATCTGGAAGGCCAGTCCACCGCTCTCAGCACAGAGGAGGTGAGCCTCCCCTACCCCTCAACCCTCGGTCTAAATGAGAAGACCCATAAACAAGTCTCAAAACCGACTTCCAGATCATCTACAGCAACCCCAAAGGGAAAGCAGATGGAACACTCCGATACTCAACCACCTGGACTCCCTGAACTGGCAACAAAAGAAGATCTAGAAAAAATGAAATCAGAAATAATTTCTCACATAACAGCAGAGATTGTGCCCATAGTGTAAGACATGATTAATAAATCTAGAGAAGACATAGATAAAACAATAGAGGAGCTGAGGAACATGATGGAATCCCAACATAGGAAACAAATGGAATCCATAAAACAGATACAAACAGAGTTCCAGGAGATTAAAAACTCCATTGAAAGTCTACACAGCAGAATGAGCCACAGTGAGAACAGACTTTCAGATATAGAAGATAAGATTGCAATTAGTGACCAGGAAAAGGAAAATTGCTTCAAAATTGTAAGAGAACATGAGAAATCAATCCAGCAGCTGCTAGATGATGCAAAGAAGAATAACATAAGACTGATTGGAGTCAATGAAGAAAGAAGAGTGAGTGCAGACAACATAAAAAAAACTGTTCACAGAAGTGATGCCAGAAAACTTCCCAAGCAGGGAAAAAGAACTTGACATCCAGATAAGTAAGGCATATAGGACTCCAAATAGGCTTGATCAAAAAAAATCTATACATAGGCATATAATTGTTAAGACTGCAGAAAGCCAACAGGAGAACAAAGTTCTACAAGCAGTTAGAGAAAAGAAACAAATCACATACAAAGGAAAGCCCATCAGAATCACAGCAGACTTCTCAACACAAACCCTCAAGGCAAGAAGAGCTTGGGGTAATGTATTCCAAGCCCTAAAGGAAAACAGCCTCCAACCCAGATTGATGTGCCCTGCAAAACTATCTTTCAAAATTGATGGAGAAGTAAGATACTTTCATGACAAAGAGCACCTTAGGAACTTCATAAATATCAAACCAGCACTCCAAAAAATTTTAAATATCCTAGGAAAAGATAATGAGGAACACAACCTCAGGAAGCACAGCAGAATGAGTCCATCAGGCATGACATTAAACGCAAAGAGGGAGAATCCAACAAAAAGAAAAAGTCATGACAATGATAAGCCAATACATATCAGTTATAACCATCAATGTTAATGGTCTCAATTCACCAATCAAAAGAAATAGACTGGCAGAATGGGTCAAGAAGCAAACTCCAACAATATGCTGCATACAAGAAACACACTTAATTCAAAAATAAACTCATAGATTGAAAATTAAAGGGTGGAAAATAATACTCCATGTGACAGGAACCTGAAAAAAAGCAGGAGTAGCTATCCTCTTTGCAGATCAAGTGGATTTCAAACCAACACTGCTTAAGAGAGACAAAGAAGGACACTACATCCTTATAAAGGGAACAATTCAACAGGAAGAGCTGACAATCATAAATATCTATGAACCAAACACTAGTGCACCCCACTATATAAAACAAATACTAATGGACATGAAAAGTCACATAAGCACTAATACAATAGTAGTGGGGGACCTCAACACCCCACTGTCACAAATAGATAGATCAATTAGACAAAAAATAAGTAATGAAATACTAGAACTCAATCGAACTCTTGAACAAATGAACTTAACAGATGTTTATACAGTGTTCCACCCCACAAAATCAGAATACACGTTCTTCTCAGCTGCAAGTGGGTCTCCAAAATAGACCACATTCTCAGTAATAGAATGTGTTTAAGTAAGCGCAAAGGAATTGAAGTTATCCCCTGTATATTATCAGACCATAGTGCGATGAAATTGGAGGTCAATAGCAAAAGAAACTGCAAAAATTTCATAAACACATGGAAATTGAACAACCCACTTCTGAATAACCAATGGGTCACAGAGGAAATTAAAGAAGAAATCAGACAGTTCCTTCAATTAAATGACAATGACAATGCAACATTATCGGAATCTATGGGACACAATGAAAGCAGTCTTAAGAGGAAAATTCATAGCAGTGAATACTCATATTAGGAAAACAGAGCGGGCCCAATTAAACAACCTGATGCTGAACCTCAAGCATCTAGAAAAAGAAGAGCAGGACAAACCCCAAGCTCATACAAGGGAGGAAATTTTAAAGACCAGAGTAGAAATCAATGCAATGGAGACTAAGAGAATGATACAAAAAAAAAAAAATCAATGAAGCCAAGAGTTGGTTCTTTGAAAGAATCAACAAAATTGACAAACCCTTAGCCAACCTTATCAGAAAAAAGGAAAGAAAAGGCCCAAATCCATGCAATTAGGAATGAAAAGGGTGAAATTACAACAGACCTAGCAGAAATCCAGAGGATCATCAATACCTACTTCCAGAACCTATACGCCAACAAGATGGACAACACAGAAGAAATGGACAGATTCCTAGATACATGTAAATTACCAAAGTTGAACAAAGAAGACCTAAAAATTCTAAACGACCCAATATCAATCAATGAAATTGAAAATGTAATTAAAAATTTACCAACAAAGAAAAGCCCAGGTCCTGATGGCTTCACTGGTGAATTCTGCAAGACATTTAGAGAGGAACTGCTGCCACTACTGTTTAAACTCTTCAATGAAACTGAAAGGGAAGCATTACTCTCAAATTCATTCCTGGAAGCAAGCATCACCTTGATCCCCAAAGCAGAGAAAGACCCAACCAAAAAAGAGAACTATAGGCCAATCTCACTAATGAACACAGATGCAAAAATCCTTAATAAGATACTGGCAAATAGAATGCAGAAGATCATCGAGAAGATCGTACACCTTGACCAAGTGGGATTCATCCCAGGGATGCAGGGTTGGTTCAATATATGCAAATCAATCAGTGTAATACACTATATCAAGAGAGCCAAGGACAAAAACCATATGATTATCTCCATAGATGCAGAAAAAGCATTTGACAAAATCTAACATGCATTTATGATAAAAACCCTACAAAAAATTGGAATAGATGGTCTCTATCTCAATCTGATAAAAACCATCTATGAAAAACCAATACCCAATATCATACTAAATGGTCAACAACTGAAATCCTTCACACTAAAATCAGGAACAAGACAAGGATGTCCACTATCACCACTCTTGTTTAATATACTTTTGGAAACATTAGCCATGGCAATTAGACAAGAGAAAGAAATAAAAGGAATAAAGATAGGAAATGAAGAAGTCAAGTTGTCATTACCTGCAGATGACATGATATTCTATATAGAAGACCCCAAGAATGCCACCAAAAGTCTTCTAGACTTAATAACCAAATTCAATACAGTAGCTGGATACAAGGTCAACACACAAATATCAATAGCTTTCCTCTACACAAGTAACAGACTCACTGAGACAGAAATACAGCAAACAATTCCTTTCACAATAACATCCAAAAAACTGAAATACCTAGGAATCAACCTAACAAAAGAAATCAAAGACCTCTTCTCTGAAAACTATGGCACTCCGAAAAGAGAGATTGAAGATGATATCAGAAAATGGAAAGACATTCCCTGCTCCTGGGTAGGAAGGATCAATATAGTGAAAATGGCCATACTTATGTGCACCCATGTTCATAGCAGCACAGTTTGTAATAGCTAAAACTTGGAAACACCCCAAATGCCCATCAACTGGAGACTGGATAAAGAAAATGTAGGTTTTTAATAAAACAGAGTACTACTCAGCCATAAAAATGAGAAATTAGAGACATTTATAGCTAAATGGATGCACATTGAGGTGATACTCTTAAGTGAAATAAACAGGACACACATGTAAATACCGAATAGTTTCTCTAGTTTGAGAAACTGAAAGTGTAAATAAGGACTAAAAGGTGTAACAGATAACATGAAATAGGAAGAAAAGGGGAAAAGGGAAAGGGAAAATGGGAGGGGTAGGGGAAAGGAAAGAAGGGAATGGAATTAGTATGAGAAAATGAAAAAATGGAAACAAAGTCTTTGTAAAAAGGGAAGTATGGACAGTTTGAAGGGAAGGCAGGAGAATGGGGAAAATAAGAACCTAGAGATTATGTAAAGGTGCACATTTCCAATGATGAATGTCATTATACTGTATACCTAAATTGTACCAATAAAATAAAATTTAAAAAATAGTGCTAATAATTGTTGAGTACCCACTCTATGACAAGCTATACAGCCCCTGCTGTCACAACGCTTACACTTATATGGGATGGAATGTGAACTATTTTGGCATTAACTTATTGTAATGTATCAAATTTCTTACTGCTGACCAGTTATCTTCAGTTTTTACTTTACAAGTAATGCTATTGTGAATATAGTTCTAACATAGCTTTGTTATTCCTTGGATTGGTTTTATTTATGGTCAGTTCCCAAGAGTAGGATCATTAAATCAATTGCCTTGAATATCTTTATGGCTTTTAAGATATATACTACCATACTACTGTACTTCCAAATGAGTTTTTCTAATTCCAAAAGCAATGCATGAGTAGTAGATTTCCTGAAGACTCCTTTATTATGTTTGCTTAATAAGAAAAAGTTATTCACTATCGTTTTAATTTACCATAGAGGTTGAACACTTTTCCTTATGTCTACTTTATGCTGCCTTATGACTTAATGGGCATGTCCTTTATTGACGTATTTACTACAACCTTAGTGTTGTAAACATTTTTTATAATACCATAATCATTAAAGGTCATATTTGTAAATGTTTTCCATTTTGTTTTATTTTGTTTCTTCTTAGTTTTAACTGTGTTGGTTTTCTATACAGTACTCTTTAGAAGATTACTATTCTTTACATAGTTTTAGTAGTGTTTCAGTTTTAAGAAGTTAATCATTACATTCACATATGGGTAGGCTCAACACTAGCTTCTCTAACTGCTATCTGATTGTCCCTACACTTAATAAAACTATCTTATCACTGACAGATACTATGCTCGCTTATTGTACATTAAATTCCTAAACCATGTTTTCTCAATTCTAAAAGTACTTACTTTTCTTAAAATAATATTTTTAGGTTTGTGAAACTCAGGTATCATAATGAAAATTCAAAAAAATCCACCAGTACCCAAGCAAAAAACTAAGCTGTGATATATGTCTGCTTGCTTTTATGTGAACCTATGGGAAATATCATCCTTGAAGTTGTCTGTTTATCTATGACCACACCTGAATTAACTGCATAAGTAAACTCATACACAGTTGAATTCTAATTTAAATTTGAAAATCTAACTTGCTTGAAAATGGTTTCCAAAATATTGAACCATGATTAACGCAATAAAATAAAAAGTTATTGTGATGCAAAAATTGTGTTGCCAAGCCAAGTAAGGGCAATCAAAAGCAGTAGAAACTACATAATCTCTCAAAATAGATCACAGAATTATCCGAGCTAGAAGATACTGGTGTGATCAATTTACATTTTACAAAGTATTATCACCCAAGTGCTAGATATCAATCTGTCAAAAGTTTCCAGCTGATTCAAAAAAGGAAGTTATTTAATTCATGGTTTATCTCTAGAAAAACTGAAATTGTGAGCTTAGCCAAAAAAGAAAAGCAGTTAATTCCAAACATATGGCTCAAAACTATACTGATAATCATAATGCATAGACTAAGAAACCAAACACAGGTGAGGAAAAGCAGCATGATGGAATGGGAAAAGGAATTAAATTCAATCGTATGATTCCAGAGACCATGGGTATATGGATAAATGTACACTTAACTCAAAACTTTAAGAAGTTTTTAAAAAATAAACTTAGTACCAGACATGGTGATTTATGTTTGTAATCCTAGCACTCAGGGAGGCTGAGGCAGGAGCATTGCAAGTTCAAGCCCTGCCAGAGCAACACAGTGACTCAGTGAGATCCTATCTCAAAGTAAAAATTTTTTTAAAGGTCTAGGAATGTAGCTCAGTGCAAAGGCTCTGGGTTCCAATCTCCAGTAGTACTGCCAAAAAAGTAAGATAAAGCCAGATGTGGTAGCACAACTCTGTAATCCCAGCACTCAAGAGGCTTCGGCAGGAGGATCACCACAAGTTCAAGGCCACCTGGGGCTCATACAGCAAGATCCTGTCTCAAATAAGTAAAAAATAAACTTAGCATGTTTTTCTTTTTTCCTGAAAATACCTTAAATCTGTGGTATGTATCATGATTAACAGAATTAAGAAAATATATTGTATGAATATATTTGTCTACATTTATTTACTCATTCATTCACTCATTTCTGAGTAGAAAACAGAGAATCAAGTAACAAAATTAAAACTATACTGCGTAAAGATCAACTCTTTCCAAGGTTCTAGAAGTGAATGTCACACAGAAAAATGGATATGTGAAGAAAATTCAATCCAGCTAAAAAAAGACAACCAGTTAGATAACTGGGCAAATACCATAATAAAAAATCCTTACAAAAAATTAAAGGTGAATAATAGCTGGGAAAAAGAAAATAAATATAGGTCCTGATTCAACTAAAAGTAAAAGTATTAAGAACTTATTACAACTCTGTGGTATTTGACCAAGATTCAGAATATTGTAAGGAGGTGAGCGGTGCTGAGGACTGAACCCAGAGCCTCACATATGTTAAGCAGGCATTCTTCCACTGAGCTGCGTCCCCAACCCCAAATAGTATAATTCTTGATTAACCACCCTACCATTGCAATAGGTTCCCAAGAGTGAAAAATGAAAAGGGACGTGCTAGTCAAAATCACTTGTTAATTATTATCAAAGGCTTTGGATCATAGGCAACAAGGGCCTCCTTTGCCTTAATTACAGGTAAGCTAAATACCTGAAACAATGAGTACTTACAAACTACCTTCTGGATGTTTTTTATTTAGGCCCACATCTTAATCCATAGGAAAAGAAGATGAAAATGATAATCAAGAATTTTCACAAACAGCCATGTTGGAGAATCAGGGCTAAGATTGATCCTCTCAGTTTAGACAACCAGAAAACTGGATAAAACAGATGAAACAATGATTTCATACTGGACAACATTCACAGCACAAGAGGGACCCCTTAGAAAATGTGGGAAAACGAAGTGGGTACTGATCTGTCACAGATAAAAGGAAACTACCTGAGGTTGGGAAAAGGGCCACTGGGGGGAAAAATAGGCCAAAAGATCCCTGAAGTTCATACAGGGTTATGAAGAGTTTGTATTCCCACTGAATAGACTGAAAAGACCTCATAGTAGATGAGACATTATGTAAAGCTCTTAAAAGGAAATCAACTTCTAAATTAACTCTAGGAAAAAAGGCTCTAGACCCGTCCTTATAAGCTTCTTCAAAATAAAGTCTAAAAGACATTAAACTAACCAAAAAAAATTCAACTGCATGCAAAATTTGGACCAAAATTATTGAAAGGAATACAACAAAATCCACCACTCAGTAACAGAAAATTCACAATGTTTAATATCTAATCAATTTACAGGCATGAAGAAACAGGAAAATAGCACCTATCACTAGAACAATAATAAATCAATAGAAACAGACAGAAGAGGGAGACCAGGAAAAGGGAACAAGTGCAAAAATAGATTATGGCTCACTAGGGGCAGGAATTTAGCTCACTGGTTCCGTCGCCTGCCTCCCAAGTGCAAGGTCCCAAGTTTGATCCCTGGTACCAAAAATAAATAAATAAATAAATAAAGATTATGGCTCACTGAGGATCCAATGGTAATTCTATGTTCCTAATTGGTAGCAAGGGTCGGAAGGGTGAAAAATGAGGCTGAAATGGTATGCAGAGGCCAGATCATAAGAAATCTGTAGATCCTATTAGGGAGTTTTATCTTTATCCTGAGGAAGCCATGAAAAAAAATTTTAGCAGAGAAATGCCATAATTAACAGTCTGCAGCATCCATAATGCATTAGATAAGAGGAATGATACAGGAGGCAAAGGAACCAATTAGTCAGAAGATTGCTATATAAATCCAGGTGGGGTTCTGGGCATGGAGACATGTATATATATTTGAGAAATATTTGCTATGGAGAGATATTTGGGAATTAAAATCAATGACCTTTATTGGATATGTGAGGTATGCAAAGGAGAAAGAAATAGAAGATAATGGTCAGGCTTTTGTCTTAACCAACTAGGCATGCACAGTGGGTGATATTTAATTTAATATGACAAACATTGGGGGGGAAAGTTGGTTTGGAAAAAGAAAGTGAAGGGAAGACGAATTCCATTTTGGCCACATTAAGTATTGGATAACCCTGTAAAATACTGCAGAAGAGATGCCAAACAGGCAACTGACTGATTCTTCCTCATTTCCAATGTTCACTCCATTACTAAATCCTGTCAAATTCACTTTCAAAATACAGTATAGCATAAATCTGTCTACCTCTCTTCATTTCTACTGTTATTATCTTTCTGCAAAGCATCCATCTCCCTCCATGATTTCCATACTTCAGTCAGAGTGATCTTTTAAAAGTACCAATAAGATGATGTTACTCTCTACTTAACTCCTTTAAGGGTGGCTTCCTTTTGAACTTTAAAGGAAAGGCATAGCCTAACAAATCTCCATGTGATGTTACCCTTCTTTAACTTCATCAATCACATCTCTTATTAAGACTTATGGAGGGCCAGGGATTTAGCTAAGTGGTTCCTCTGCCTGCCTTGCAAGTGCAAGGACCCGAGTTCGATCCCTGGTACCAAAAAAAAAAAAAAAAAAAAAAAAAAGACTCATGTACACTGACCAAATTGTCCTGTCTTAGTATCTTTGCATTGAGGAATTGTTCCACTTCCTGTTTCTCTTCTCACCTCTCAACACAATCTTGCTTTCTGCCTTCAGATCTTATCTCAACTATCATCAGGGTTCTTTACTAACCACTCTCTACCCCACTATCTGGATTATGTCTTTATAGCACTTAACAGAATCTATACTCATGTTTGTTTGTTTATTTTCTACAATATATGCTCCACAAAACAGAAATCTTATCTTTGTGTAGATGGTATAGAGTTGGCCTTCCGATAACTGTTTGCTGAATGAATTACGTTAATAGAAAAAAAAGTAAACCTACCCTCAAGAAATCTCACTCTGCTAGAACACTGTTAAGAGATTCATACTGATTTTATAATATGAATTGGGAATATTTCCATCTTTTTATAGTCTGTAGACTATTTTTCATCATAGGGTTATACTGCTCAAAAACCAGAAAGAATTTACTGAGAAAACAATCTGGTCCCCGAACCAACTTTTAAGGAAAATTCCTTTGAACTTCTCTCTATCATTTTTAGTTTAGATTTAGAAAAAAAAATCAGTTTGAGTGTTTCATAATTCAAGGAGATTTCAAATAAATTGATAGAGTTAATAAAGGTCCCTAATAATATTAAAAATTCTTGTTTTGTTGTTGTTGTTTTTGGTGTTACTAAGGATTGAACCCAGAGCCTTTGTGCTGAACTACATCCCCAGCTCTTTTTAAAATATTATATTCTGAGACAGGATTGTGCTAAATTGCCCAATGGGACTTGAACTTGTCATCCTCCTGCCTCAGTTTCCCACAGTGTTAGGATTGCAGGCATGTACCACAGATACCAGCTCTCTTACCTATTTATCTCCCTTATTCTGAAATAACTAAAAAGTTTTCAATCTTCCTTGTTAACATGTCATATTTACTAATTTTATTTTTTAACCCTAAGAAATAGCTCTTAGACTATTCACTGCTGTCTTTTCTGTTTTTTCATGCATCTGTTCCTTCTTTTAACTTATTAACAATCCTTTCTTTCTCTTGGCATTTTTTTTGTTGTTGTTGGGTTTTGTTTATCAAACTGTGAAATCGGGTGCTTAGTACATTTCTTTCTTTACCAACTTTGAAGCTAATTAAGATTATGCATTTACTTCTTTTTTTTTTTTTTTTCCCGGTACCGGGGATTAAACTCAGGACCTTGCACTTGAGAGGCAGGAGCCGGAACCACTGAGCTAAATCCCCGGGCCTATGCATTTACTTCTAAGCACAGTATTAGTCTTAGACTGAGTCTTATTCCAGCTTGCTAAATAATCAGATATTATATATTTTATCTATTGTTAAATATTTACATAAGAAATATTTGTTTACTTTTTCCAAGTGGTTGGAGTTTTACATTTTAAACTGTTGTAGTCAGAGTGTGTATATATATATATAGTTTGGGGTTTCTTTTAATTAATGAGTTTTCTTTATGGTTTAATCTAAAAAATGTTTTTTTAATGTTTCATGGTCAATTGGAAAAATGTACTTTATCTCAAATTTATTTATTTAACTTTTTTATTAATTTTTTAAATCTCAAATTTAAATGAAAGCTTCATAAGTAACTAAATAAACTCCATTATCAGAAATGTAGGTGTTAAAATATACTTCTTTGGGGATACTATTTTTACTAGCTTTACATTCATCTTTACTATGTGAAGAATAAGGACAATGATTCACAATTTTGTACCAAATTTCATTTTATATTTACTCTGCTAGACTGGTTAGGAAAAGAGTGCTTCTTAATGATTAAGAAATTCCTAATTTTAAAAAAGTCCAAAAATTCTCAAAAAAATTAATAGCTAACTAAATTCATTCCACTGTTGTATCTCTATGTTCCTTTCTTTTCTGCGGTGGTAGGGATCAAACTCAGGGCCTTGCACATGCTAGGCAAGTGATCTACCCCAGTCCACTATGTTCATTTTTAATTGAGGAAGGTAAAGTGATAAAATACTTGAAAAAATCACTCCATATAAAACACCACTGGACTGGGGGTGTGGCTTAGTGCTAAGGTGCATGCCCAACATGCGAGAGGCCCTGGGTTTGATTCTCAGTACCACCAAAAAAAAACCTATCATCAAAACCAATAAAGTTTCTCTTTTTTAAAATAAAATCATAAAATGCAGTTTGACTGGTGAGTAGCATTTACAACTCTGACTATTCTTGTAGGAGACACTATACTACACCTAATATACTTGTGATTATAAAAACTTTATAGGCGCCCCATCATATCATAAACTTATGCTGAACTAGTGAAATACTTCAGTTCTTTGTGTTCTCAAATCTAAGATTTTGCATTTGTTTAAACTAAAAGAATAATTCACTTTTAAAATTCTGATTGAAGAACTGGGTACTAATTTCAAACTTGATTTCACTGTAAGAGAAAGAGATGGATGAATTCTGGCTTTACTGACAATTATTTAATGTTTAAATAAGTCTTAACATAGCTGTTTATAAGGTAGATATAATAACAATGTACACTTTATGTAACTGGGACAGTATCTGAAAACTATATGTCAGCCACACTTGGTGGCACAGGGCTGAAGTCCTATATCCTTGGGAGACTGAGGCAGGAGGACTGCTTGAGCCCAGAAGTTTGGGGCCAGCCTGAGCAACACAGGGGAGGGGAGAGGAGAGGAAGAGGATCTTATCATAGTGCCTGATACAGCAATCATTAAATATTAGTTATTACTATCATTATTATATTGCTTGCCTCATACTGGCTTTACTTTTCTTTTCACTTGCTATCACATTCTGTATAGACTACATTAATTATGCCTCCTCATTTAAGATTGTCATCAGAACAAAACTGTCTCAATGCCTTCCCCAAGTAACTGACAAGTTAAACTGAGTACCTCGCATCTATGCTTATTCTTGCATATTACCTTTTGGTTTCCACAGCATCCTAGATTTAGCTTGGAGAACATTTCATCCGTCCTCTGAAAGTTTTTGTGAGCAGAAAGGAGGATGAGTTTCTGCCACACACATTTTTGTTGTTGTTCAGATGACATTTTACCATTTACCAATAACTTATGGCCTTCTTAAATCTTCTTTAACACAAACAACAGGTCATACAATTCCAATAGCTACGCCATCACTCAATAAGTGCAATCACCCGTTGGAAGACAAAACTCTTGCAATCTCTAAAATCTTCAGTTTCCAATATTTTAGCATCATTTAAAAATATAGTTAAGTCCTCTCTGCTTCGTGACTGCTGTCCCATAAGTGAGCCTCCTCTGCCAGACCCTCTGCCAGGCCGCCCTGCCTTGGAGCCAGCCAACTACAGACTGCAACCTCTACAAATGGTGAGCCAAAATAAAACCTTTTCTCCTTTAAAAAGTACAGTGAAAGATACATGAAAAGATTGCTTCAGTTTATTGCTATACAAAAAGAACAGCTGGGTTGGAGCAAGGAGGGTGGTGAAGCACAGAAAAATAGCATCACTGTTTCAGGCCTTCAGACTTCCATAACCATCGGGAAAAGGCTGTTTGCAATTACACCACATCATGCCCTCTTTCCAGGTGACATCAAAACTTCTTTCTTACTACAGCCCATGTGCCTCCTGCCATGAAACTTAGGTATCTTCCTATATGATAAAGCCCCCTGCAGTTGGCCAAAGAGAAACCAAAAAACCCATGGAAGTTAGCACAGGCCACATTTTCCCCTGAAGCGTTCCCACCTGCCTAACAGGCAAGTATTCATCTGGCAACCAATTCAGTCAGTCAGTAATCCTTCTCAAACTCAGAGACTGTTTTTTTAAAAAAAATTCTTTACAGAGAACATAGAGATTACTCATTAAGCCACCATAGCACATTACCAACAGGTTTTCCCATCTGTCCCAGGCCTAGGACTTCCTAAAGTAACTAGGCCATATTCCCCCTTCCCCATTTTAAAAGTTAAAGAATAAAGAACAATTTTTAAACAAAAGTATAAAATAGTATAAACTAAGGTTTATTTACTAGATACATATTATATGCTGAACAGTGCACCAGTACGCCTAATTTATCTTAAATGGCCTATAAAAGTGAAGTAGGAGGTTAACAGATGTGGGGGTTAAAGGAGAGAGAGGTAATTTTATCTAAGGGTCACACAGAAACTCACCAAGTAGGACCAGTAAAATCAACAAGTAACTGAAAGTAAAATGAGCCCTGAGTGTGCTGCTTACAAATTGATAGGGAAATATAATTTTAAGAAACTAGATACTTGCTACAGGATAGTTTATTCTTTGGTTTCTTGCTGCATACTAATGTGATTCTTAGTCTCTTAGTGAGTGTCTTGTATTTGTAAAGCAGTAAACTCAACTGGACTCTGTATTTCCTACATATTAAGACAATTTCCAAAACCAAATTACAAATGAAAGCTATTTTTTAAAAACTGAACTCCTTCCAGCATGGACAATGTATCTAGAAGTGTACCTTGATTTAATATAATGATCTTATGTGTTTTATATGTTTTCTGTCTATTGGTCTGATTGTTAATCTGTATATATGATAATTAACTTTATAATGACTTATAAATGAATCTCAAGCTGGCAAAATAGAAGGGGGTGGAGGGAAGGGGAAAAAAAGAATTGAGATGTGGTATGTACAGGTACCAGTTCTCCACAATGAATGGGATGAATTATTATGTATTGCAAACAGGTACTAACAAAAATAAAAAATGAAAAACTAAAAACCGAACTCTTTGGCCAGTACACTAAGACAAACAAAATCTTTTTCTATAAAGAACACCCAATAGACTAAAGAAATTATGAGAAATAAGAATTCAGAGTTTTGCACAGTGGCAGTATGATAGCCGATGAAGTTTATCTGAGGCATGATTACTGCTAATTGAGAAACATTAATTCAACCAGACATAGCACCACAAGCCTATAACCCTAGCTACGCTAGAGGCTGAGGCAGAAGTTCAAGGAAAGCCTGGGCAACTTTCAAGGCACTGTCTCAAAACTCACTAACTAAATAGGGCTGGGGGTGTAGCTCAGCAGTAGAGCACTTAATGGATCGATGAGACCCTGGGTATTGAGCCTCCCATTTCTGGCCCCCCCAAATCAGTGGACTGCTGAATACATAACTCAACTGTATTCTTATAAGCCAACAAAGATAAACTGTTTGGACCTTTCTCTTATGAAATTTTTCAAGAAAGCTTAAAGAAAATTATGAAGATCTACCTTCTTTCCCTTTCCCACTCACTGTCCCAAATCCTGCATCCAGCTTAAAGAATGGCCAAACACCTCATGGTCAATGTTGGTCAATCCTCACCTGTAGCACCCCCCATGATAAAGCAGATCCAAAGCACATCTTTACATTCATTAATATTTCAAGATATATCCCTATTACAGAGGGACCTTGAAAGTATAACTATCTCCTAGTATCACTCCTAAAATTAATAATAATTCTTTAATACTAAAGTCTGGACTAAATAAAGTCCAAACATTTCTATTACCCTAAAGTTTCCTTTCTCTTCCTTTGTCTCCCTACAATTTATTTGTTGAAAAAACCAAGTCACATGTCCTGAGGAGCTCCCCACAGCCTACCTTTTGCTGGCAATATCTTTGTGGTATTTCATGTTCCCCTGTATTTCGTGTTTTCCATAAACCAGTAGTTAGAGTTAAAGGCTAGAACAGATTCAGGCTCAAGGAAATTTCTTTTTGGCAAAGCTACTTCATAGGTAGTGCTGTGAGCTTTCATTAAAAAAAATCTAAAGTCTGGCTGTTTGTCTACTGATGGTCTCTACTTAGGCCCAGGAATTATTATAAAATAGTAACGTTCTGCTCTATCACTCCTTCATTTATTAACTAGAATGCTCCCAACAGAAGCTATCCTGAAGTATAGTTAGTTCTTAAATATATTCCAAAGAAAACTAATGATACTTTTTAAAAGCACTATTATAAGTTCATATTTAAACATATTTTATGTGTTCATTATATTGCAGTTACGCTTACTAATGCTCAATTGTCCCATCTTTGACCAGCCAGAGCCCATTCAATTATGTGTCTGAGTCTTTATGTCACAACTCTATTTGATCACTGCAAGATGTTTAAGTCCCCAGGTTTGAAATCAGATTGAGCCATAAAACAATCCTCATATTCAGCTGGTTTCTTTCTTATTATTTCTACTAAAATAAAATTCCTAATTATAAATAAATGAGCAGTGTTTTATAGCTTGGATATTGATATTATGATGGAACATAAAATCTAGAAATTACAGCAAGACTTCTTATGTAAATCTACTTTTAAATTTAAAAAAAAGTATATCCTACTCCAAGCTATAAGTCAAATGCTTCAACTTGAGAGTTTGAAACAAAAAGATTCCTAATCTATTCTCTGCTTGCCTTTTAGTTCTAGAAAATATTTCTCCATGTTCTATTTTAAAATTTGGATGTGGTTTTTAAACATGCATGATGAAAATAACACTTTTTTCTGTGAGATTAATAAAATCAAGTCTAGAAAATGGTTAAAATCTTAGAAAATGAATTATTTTGTCATAAATCAGACTTTCAAAACAGCTTCATATTTCATGTTTAACACTGAAATTCATGATATTGTGAACTGAAGTTGTTAGTTCAGACTATTTGAAACACTAAACTATGCCCTTTGAAATAACAGATATTGCACTATTAGTAGTAAAGAAATATTTATCTCATTTTACTAAAACACTAGCCGACATGCAACACTTTCTCCCTATATAGCTAGCATAAATCACTGTGGAAAAACAGAATACTATAGTTGCTAGCTATTTCTTCACAAAACTCTGAAAAGATGTGGGTTTAGTAGCCCAAAACTGCTTGTAGCCACAATTTTTACTCTTTTCAATACTGAATCATAATCAGAAATCACATTACTGAATGCCAGTTCGCTCTGCAAAAAGGGTATGAATTGATATGCTGGTACAAATCTCTTACTCAAAAAGTCAGTATACCCTTTCCTGCAGCTCAAGTTGTTAGTGCCTTTTTCAGAAGGAATCCAAGCAACTCTTTCAGGTTAAAGCCTGGCTTAAAAAAAAAAAAAATCAACCAATCACTACCATCAAAACAAAACAAGGGCTGGGGATTTAGCTCAGTGGTTCTGCCACCTGCCTCGCAAGCGCAAGGTCCCGAGTTCGATCCCCGGAACAAAAACAAAATAAAAACAAAGATCTTCTACTGTAGTAATTTTCCAGTGATAAAAGTAACACACCTATATCAAGTACTAGGACATTCTCTGTACATCAGTACTTTCCTTCAACTGAAAAACAAAGTATCCACTAGCATACACATGACAGTAATTGCTTTTCCAGATGGTATGCCTTTGATAAGGGATTTTTGCCAAAAGCTCATTTTACTTTCTCTCCAAGCATAATATTTGTCATTAACTTTGAAACTGGTTTTACAAGCTTCTCAGTAATAGTGTGTGTTGACCTGTTTTTTGTTATGAAAAGGAAACCTCTGAATGATACTTCAATTGTATGGTCTCTGTCTTTAGCAATAACATTCATTAATCTCACACTGAAAAACTTTATTTTATTTCATATACTTTTCATTTCTCATCACAAGTCTAAACATTTACTATAGAAAAGGAAACAGAAATACTGACTCAGTTTCCCACAGCAGTGTGAAAGCGGAAGAGCCAAAGCCTGTGCTCCCATCACGCCACAGAGAAACTGCACACAGGGAGACTAATCTCTCATACGCCTTGCTGAAATCTGTTTTCAATCGTTTTATTGAAGCCAGACAAAATATTTTCAAAAGCTCATATTGAAATGTAGGGCCTTAACTCATCCCCTTAAACACTAATTTTGTTTTGTTCTGATCTCCCTGGAATAACAAAATTTCATAGTCTCAAAGTCTAAAGTCCTTTCAAAAAGTATTATAAGAAAATATTGTTCAAATGTATCATGTAATACTTTTCCACAAAAATTGTGAAAATTTTACTTTTCTTCATTTTCAAACAGGAAAACAATAAATGTGAATAGGAGATAATACTCTGTGATGATCTGCAAAAGAGTGGGAAGATATGAGAAATTGAGGAATTAAAAATTCCTAATTTAACAATGTAAGCAACCTAATTTAGGCTATATGACATTTTTAGAATTAGAATCATAACTTGTTAACAACCAGGACCAATTAGTCAAATACAATTAATCAGAATTTCCTATTCCCTAATCTTAGGTATGAATATAGATTTTATTACTTAGAAAGAGAAACTAAATTAGATTCAGATGGGTGCATTCTCCCTAGCCCCACAGGAAATATCTTGAGTAAAAGATATCATCAACTTCATTTATAATAAAGTTACACGATAATTTATATCCTTCCACATACCTACAGTCATTGTTTGCAAAGCTTGAACATTCAACTATTGTTCTTAAATGAAAGTAAGAAGGAAGGACTTTACTTTTTTAAAAAAGTAAAATAGTTCTGGTAATAAGAAAAATGATATATTTAATCATCATTGCTGTTTGATTCAAAAATGACACCCAAAAAACTTAGAAAAACACAACACATTTACTAACTGCTAGAGAAGTTTTACAACTTGTTGTCAAAACAATCTCTTTTCATCTGATACCTGATACAAGATAACTTCTGTTTGGCAAAAGCTGCTCAATTATACCATCCTTTTCTAGAGATAATCCACTTACTATAATTGAGTCAGTCTTAGGATTTCCATATCATAAATTCTTATCATTATCCTGGAATTTATTGCTTTACATATTTTTTTCCAAAGCAGACTAGAATGAAATTAAAGAATTCTACTAAGTGATATATTTTTCTCAGCTTTTCATCTTTAGATTCTAGCAAGGCATTATTAATTTATAAGCTTGTATAAAACATACAGGGAAACCAACCAACTTTGACCTGCCTCCTAATATATTTTCCATACTTTCTACCTATGTGGAAAAATTAAGTGAAAATAATATATATATATTTTTTTGGTACCAGGGATTGAACTCAGTCTCATATATATGTATTTTTTAAGTGTAACATCTAACTATATCCTCTTTGGAATTTATGTGTATTTTAGGAAAAGAGAAAAGACAAATTTTGTTTTGTTTTCTGTCGATATTGCATTTCCTTTTGTTTTCAGTTGTCTTCTATGGTCTTTAAAGTAGGGATCCACCCCATGTTTTAGAACAGTCACTTACTCTTTAATTACATATCTTGCTTTTCTGGTCCAAGTGAAACCAAAACATCAGATTCCAAAGGTCCTGCAGGAATACCTTATAGAATAACAATGACACTTCTCAGTGAATAGAAAACCTTTACTGGTAAATTTAGGAGAAAAGAGAAAAGTCCAAACTAAGGGACAACAAAGTTTAAGGTCTCTGATAATATGTGGGCAGACTGTTAGAATACTGGATTCAGCTGCTAATCTCAGGAGTCATGGTGTAAGTAAGATACTTACTAACTTGGTATTTAATTCTTCTATATAGCTTAATCTTAATCTTCACTTAATATATTTCTTATAATTAACAAGATTCCTAACTGTAAGGAACACCTTTTTGACATCTGGATCTTTTCTCCACTGATGGGGGGGCAGGTGTAAAGCAGAGATGAACTCTCTAAAAGATAACCACTCTAACATGTAAGAACTTAAACTTGTAAATCTATACATAAAAACCAACATAAGATGGCTGCAAAGAAGTCAAAATAAAATTGTGCCTCAAATACCTTAGAATAAGAAGAAATTCTAAATGTTGGTGCCTTCATTTGGAAGCAGTTTCCTACTACATGATCTTGTCTGATGGTCCTGGTTTTTATCATCAGAGTCAGTTCCGGTTACATTTCCATTAGTATGGATAGATCTAAAGTAGGAGAAAGAAGACATATTTAAGTCATTGAATTCATTACAGATATTAGATACTATGACACATCACTGTTTCCCTGCAAGCATACAAAGATTCTTACAAGACACTTTGGATGGTTAAGAAATGCCATTTCCCATTCTTGTCACTATTATAAGTGAAAAAAAATTGAAGATTAAAGGTATAATAGATAAGTACTACAAAGTTGACAAGAGGCAGTAACTGGCTTTAACAAAAAACAAAACAAAAAATAGTCAGATCCCCAAAGGAGGTATGAGCAAACTAGGGTTTCCCTGGTATTTTCAGGAGGCAAGGGACTCATAGACTATCAGCTTACTCATCAGAGCTGCAGAAGTCACCCCAGCAGCAGTGCCCTCAATGCCCAGTCTTGGGTAAAATGGAACCATAAGAGGAAATAGTTAACTCTGAGGTAAAGAAGCATCGAATAAATATCATGGCTACTGTTCTTATCTGGATCATTGGCAGTGGGTATTACAAATTAAGAGTTATCAAATTAATGGTAATGTTTAATGTTCCTTGCCACCTCAAAACTAACACCAAATAGGAGACTTTGCAGACAAGGCCTTTTTAAGAAATATGAGCCCTACTGGCTTTAGATTTACTGCCCATGGTTAAACTTTTTACTAACAGAATGACAGAGAATGGATGAGGCTCCAGAAACAATCATTTTACCGGAGGTCAATTTAGGAACTTGGGCTAGTTAATTTTATCTGTGGCTCCCAACTCTGACATCCTTGGGCTTTCTTCAAAACATCAACCACTCTGGACAATCATATAACCATGTGGATGACCCTATAGTAACACTATGGTCTCCAAATTCTGTGAGACACAATGCTGTGTACCAACCCTCTTATATGTCCTTAATCAGGTCCTTCCTCCATAATTCATACCACCTTTCTTTAAAACTTTGCCTCCTCTAGCCCTGCTAGAGGTAGGATAAATACCCTGATTTTCACTTTTCTAAGAACTAATTTTTTGAATACTTCATTCTACATGATATATGGGGCAAGATTTGGCTTTACAATGAACTTGTATTCCAAATTACCAATTAACTTTTCTAGCGAACATTAAATAATTCTCAGCTTGGTTTACAAAGTTACTTCTTGCCTCAAATAAAATTCAAACACCAATCCCCAGGAACACATGGCCTAACTACCATTCTGCTGAACTAGAACAAAGAAGAAGCCACTCCGCCCCACAAGCATGGCAAAGAGAAGCAAGTAACAGTCTATCGCTGGGAGAGGAAGGGATCTATGAACCTAAATAAGAAAGCCTAAAAGTATAAAACTTTAAAAAGAAATTATAAGGGAAAATATTTATGAATTCAGGGTAGGCAAGAACTACCTAGGATACAAAAAACATGATGTATAAAAGAAATTGATAAATGAGATTCCATCAAAATTTAGAACTTTAAATGACATCATTAAAATGAAAAGTAGTCCTTAAACAGACCATATTTACAATGCATATAACCTATGAGCAGAATATATAAAGAATTCTTAGAGCTCATTAATAGACAACCCAATTAAAATGTAGACATAAGAAGATGATAAATAGCCAGTGTAGCACAAGGAATGGTGTGCAACTCTAGAATCAAAAAAATACTAATCAGTACAATAACAAGATTGAATTATACACTCATTAGGGAGATGAAGTCAAAAGTTTTAACAGCCTTGTCATGACTTTTTCTTTTTGTTGGATTCTCCCCACTTTGCGTTTAATTTGACACGCCCAGTGGATTTATTCTGCTGGGCTTCCTGGGGTTGTGATCCTTGTTGTCTTTTCCTAGGGTATTGTCTAAAATTTTTTGGAGTGCCGGTTTGGTATTCATAAAGTTCCTGAGGTGCTCTTTATCATCAAAGTATCTTACTTCTCCATCAATTTTGAAAGATAGCTTTGCAGGGTCCATCAATCTGGGTTGGAGGCTGTTTTCCCTTAGGGCTTGAAATTCATCACTCCAAGCTCTTCTTGCCTTGAGGGTTTGCATTGAGAAGTCTGCTGTGATTCTGATGGGCTTTCCTTTGTATGTGATTTGTTTCTTTTCTCTCACTGCTTGTAGAATTTTATTCTTCTGTTGGATTTCTGGAATCATAATTATTAAATGCCTATGTGTAGATTTTTTTTGATTAAGGCTAGCTGGAGTCCTATATGCCTCACTTATCTGTATGTCAAGTTCTTTTCCCCTGCTTGGGAAGTTTTCTGCCATTACTTCTGTGAAGAATTTTTTTATGTCATCTGCGTTCTCTCCTCTTTCTTCATTGACCCCAAAGAGTCTTATGTTATTCTTCTTTGCATTGTCTAGCAGGTGCTGGATTGATTTCTCATGTTCCCTTACAATTTTAAAACGATTTTTCTTTTCCTGGTCACTAATTGCAATCTTATCTTCTATATCTGAAATTCTATCCTCACATTGGTTCATTCTGCTGCGGAGACTTTCAATGGAGTTTTTAATCTCTTGGAAATCTCTTTGTATCTGTTTTATGGATTCCATTTGTTTCCTATGTTGGGATTCCATCATGTTCCTCAGATCCTTTATTTTTTTTATCTGTGTCCTCTCTAGATTTATTAATCATGTCTTTCACTATGAGAAAAATCTTTGCTGTTATCTGAGTAATTATTTCTGATTTCATTTTTCCCAGATCCTCTTTTGTTGCCAGTTCAGAGAGTCCAGGTGGTTGAGTATCAGAGTGTTCCATCTTGTTTCCCTTTGGGGTTGCTGTAGGTGATCAAGAAGTCTGTTTCGGAGGCTTGTTTATGCGTCTTCTCATTTCCACGGCGGGGAGGGGGGGTGCTTCTGGCACCCACATGGCTCACCTTCTCTGCCTAGGAGCTTGGGATGGCAACGGGGGAGCTTCCTTCCGGGTGCTGGGACCGGCTCAGTTTCGCTGCCCTAGGAGCCTGGGATGGAGGCAGAGAGCTTCCTTCCGGGTGCTGGGACCAGCTGAGCTTCACTGCCCTAGGAGCCTGGGATGGCGGTGGGGGAGCTTCCTTCCGGGTGCTGGGACCAGCTGAGCTTCACTGCCCTAGGAGCCTGGGATGATGGTAGGGGAGCTTCCTTCTGGGTGCTGGGACTGGCTCACCTTCTCTGCCCTAGGAGCCTGGGATGGAGGCGGGGAGCTTCCTTCTGGGTGCTGGGAACTTCAAGATATTTAAAAGAATTAATATAAAATAATGTACTTTCTGAGACCAAAACAGAATTTAATTAGAATCAACATCTGATAATTATCAGAGGTGGAAATTAACAATATATATCAAAATACCCGATGGATAAAACAGTAAGGAACATTAGAAAATACTTTTAACTTAATGAACATTAAAATAGAACATATCAAAGTTTGTGGGGCACTACTAAAGTAATTCTTAGAAAAGTACAGCATTAAATACTAACATTAGAAAATAAGAGGGGCTTAAATCAATAATTCAGGCTTCCATCTTAAGGAAGATGAAAATAAAAAGAGCAAATAACCAAAAGGAATTATAGGAAGGAATAAAACTGAAACAAAATAGAGAAAAGCTGTGGGTCCAAAATCTAATTTTCTAAAAACCTCAACGAAATTGAATGAACTTCTGCTAGAGTAATTAAGAAAAGGGAGAGATGCCACAAATTACCTATGCCAGGAATGAAAAGGGCACAACCCTAGAGACTTCATAGATATAGTAGGTCCACTTATCCATGGAGGTTATGTTTCAAGATCCCCCAATGGATGCCTAACACTGCAGACACTACTAAATCATGTATGATTTGTGCATGTGTGTGTGTGTCTTTAGTTGAGTTGTACGGCTGTCTTATGTCCTCAGTTGACTCAAAATGTTTAAGTTGCATGGTCATTTTGATGTTACAGAAGAGCCAGAAGTCACATGGTGCCAGATCTAATGAATAAGGTAGAGGAGAACATACTACTATTTTTATGAACCTGCTGTTCCACTGGATGGCACTCAGCAGAAGTATGAACCATATATATATACATTTTTTTTTTTTTGGTACCTGGGATAAAACTTGGGACCTTCCGCTTGTGAGGCAGGCGGTGGAAGCACTGAGCTAAATCCCCGGCCCTGAACCATATTTTTGACCACATCTTATAAAGACACTCACAAAAGAGAACTTCCAAAATTGCTTCAGAAAGTAGCAAGGACAATGGAAAACGTGTGTTCAAAGTATGTGGTGGAGTGTGTTTTAGGGAGTTAATGGCAATGTCTTTTACTGTAATAATTTCTTAAATTAAATATTTACTATATACATTTTGTTCACCCCTTATATGTATAAAACGATTAATGACCAAAATTAAGATGTAAATTCTCGCCAAATTAATTTATAGAGTTAATGTAAATCTCAATTATAATCCCAGTAAGGTTTTTTGTAGAACAGAGAAAGCCAATTCTAAAATTTATATTGAAATGTCAAGAACAAAGAATGGTCAAAACAATCTTTAAAAAGAAAAAAAAAGTTGGATCTGACTGCAAGACTTTCTATAAAGAAGTAATCACAACACTGTGATTCTGGCGCCAATAAACATAAAGATCAATGGAACAAAAGAGACAACTAAAAATAAATCTACGTATTTATGGTCAATTTTCAACGAAAGGACTGGGGTAATTCAATAGAAAAAGACTTGTCTTTGCAACAAATGGTGCTAGAACAACTGATAATCCATATGTTAAACTCTCAACCTCAACTCAGTGAGAGAGAAGACAGGGTGTGACTTAGACTGGGTGGCAAGAGAGGCTGGCAGGATCCCAGGATCAACACAGCTCTGCCTCTCAGGATCCCACAGGTAGAACTTCTCCCGGTTCCCACAAGATGTGGACGGCATAAAGAGAGGGGGACGCCAGGAGGGGCCCACTCACTGCCCTGTTCCTCCCACTCTAAGCAAAGAGTTTTTAGATATGACAAAAAACCCAAAAATTATTCAAAACTGATAAATAACACTTTATCAAAATTTTAAACATCTACTTTTCACAGGCAATGTTATGAAACCATAAAGATGGAGAAAATATTTGTAAAACAAACACCTGCTAAAGAACTTGTTTCCAGAATATAAAAATATTCTTCAACACAATAGGAAAATAGACAATCCAATAAAAATAATGGGCAAAATATGTGAACAATGGGAAAATGACAACTCCAATAAGCAGTCCCCTTATATAGGAGATGTGTTTAATTTTCCCTAATGATTTGTTGGCTTCCTAAATCTAGCCCACTGTTTGAATAAATCATTCAATGTGCTGTCGTACATAAAAGACATCCAAAATTGAAATACTACAGCAGTATCCCCATACACAGTTTCACTTTTCACAGTTTCAGCTACCAGTGGTCAAACACAGCCCAAAAATATTAAATGGAAAATTCCAAAAGTAAACAATTTGTAAATTTTAAACTCCATGCCATTCTAAGCAGTTCAATGAAATCTTGTGCCATTCCATTCCAAAAGGAAGCAGATGGTTCTTCTGAGGTATCTTCAGAATGTCATATAGCCTAATGCTATGTCACAATGCCACGTAATTTAACCCACTGCCTCTCATTACTCAGGTACTGGATCATCTCACATCATCAAAAGAAGGGTGAGAACAATACTATAAGATATTTTCAGAAAGACCACTGATGACATGCAAATAACTTATTACAGTATACTGTTTTAACTGCTTTATTATTGTCGATAATCTTTAATTATGCTAATTTATAAGTTAAATCTTATCACTGTTAAGTATGTATAGGAAAACAGCATATATAGGGTTCGGTACTATCTGCGGTTTTAGGCATCTGTAGGGGGAGAGAGATTATGTCCTCCAAGGGCAAGGAGGGACTACTACAAAACTATCAGAGCATTTTTTTAAAGTTAATTTTTAAAGTATGTTATATATGAATTTGATACAAAAAGCAAATTATACAAAGTTATGATGAATAGAAATTTCTCCCCAATGATCCAGTTCTCTTTCCTTGTTCACTGTGTATTCACAAGTGTCCTATGTATACAAAAACATATATATGTATGTTTTTAGTTTCCATATTTTTCTATAAACTATATTTATATGTTAACATTTTTATTAATGCATATTAGTTTATACAAAATGGTTTTCATTTTGCATATATACATCTATTTTTAAATGAAAGTAGTGGAACAGTATGACAGTTTTACATTACATTTCACTTACTGTATCTTACAGCTCATTTCATATTACTCTTAAAGAATTTCTGCAACCTTTAAATAATTTCATGTATTAACACATTATAATTTAATCAGTCTCTCACTGATAATGCTGTTTCCAATATTTTGCCATTACTGTCAATGATATCTGTGTACTGTACTCCTGGAATGGAATTACTAGGTCAAAGAGTAACAATTTTAAATTGTGATAGCCTCTGCTAGGCTGTGCTCCATATAGTTTATCAGAGCTTTAAAAAATATGCAATGTATAGTAAACTTCCCAGATTAGGGAAGACTAAGATGAAGAAGTAAATTCTCATAACATAGCTCCAATTACTAAGTAAAGGTGCATTGGAAGAATTTCAACTAAACAACCCAAGATACTTATTAATCTAAGATAAATTACAGTGAGTGACAATAAAAGCATTTTAGCAGGGCTTCCCATTATCCTAAGCTCTTTTAAGTTAAGGTAATGAGTTTTCTTTAATATTTATAACCTGTTTAAGAGGACTTGAATTGGTTACAAGTTAAAATACAAGGCAAAACCATGTAAATAAAACTAAAAGATTAGATACTGTGGTAGATGGTATGGCCACATACTACCGTCCAATGATGGCTGTCTTTCTTCCCAGTTTGCATATATCATGCCACCTATCAAGAGATGGGACTTTATTTCCCAGTCCCTTAAATCTCAGTAAGCATTGGGACTTGCTCTGACAAGCCGGCTGTAGTGGGAGCAATATTCTTAAACTTCAGAGCAGGACTGCCAGGGTCTCCTTTCTCTCTTGGAAGCCAGAATTCAGGTAAGAAATCCAAATACACCAATACCACAATGCTGTAGGAGGCACACTGAAGCATCAGACATGAGGGAAGCCATAAGCCATAAGCCATAAGCCATAAGCCTAGCCCAGTCAACCACCAGCTAAGTAATCCCAGCTGATGCCACAAAGAAAAGAATCCCCTAGCCAAACTCCTGATGCTCAGCATTATAAAAATAATAAATCATTGTTTTAAGCCACAAAGTTCTGCGATGATTTGCTATATGGCAACAAGAAACTGAAACAAATATTATCAAGCTTATGATATCAGCAGATTACAAACACTGAGTCAAATTTGGGTCTATATTTTCCAGGTTATAAATTTTCATGTCTTGAAAGAAGAAAACATGTAAATTTTGTATCTGAACTGTATGAACCTGTACAAAGAACAATGAACCCAGTGGACTAAATTTTCAAATATAATTTTAGAAAATGCACATCACTCAAGCTATGTTTCTTACAGACAGATGACATATCAGAGCCAAGCAACGGCATTTTCATGTCAAGAGAGACCAAGATGTCAGGATCTTGATATTTTTGTTCTCTGAAGACATAATATAAGAAACTGGATGAATGCATAATTAAGATATTCATTAGACTGTCTTCCTCAGATCTGAGGTTTTAAGTGAGCTTTTGATAGACACTAAATAACTGTCAGTTTCTCATTAAATCTTTAATAAGAATACACAGAATATTCTATAAAGTTGGTTAAAGTTACAACCATATAAATTAAGATCCCCAAAGTCCCCTAGAACTATTGTCATTTAGATCATCAATATTCTTTAATGCTATAGCCCATGAACATATTGTGATGTTTGACTTACTTGATCTTTTTTTTGGTACTGGGGATCGAACTCAGGACCCTGCGCTTGTGAGGCAGGCTCGGTGCCACTAAATCCCCAGCCTGACTTACTTGATATTAAACAACATCTATTCAAATAACCATTTCCTTAGTTATCTAAATGAATCACACATTCAAGGAGTAGGGAGTTAAGTTCTACCTCTTTGTGGGGAAAAAACATTTGCACAAATTATTTGGAATTTTCTGTACAAGATTAGTAAATAAGTGAGGTCATTTATTAATTCAATCATTTAATTAGTATGGACTCAATATTTACTTTCTTGCTTGGGTTATAATCTAATGCTATTATTTATTTTGTTGCTCAACTTGCTGTGGCTTTGATCATGGCATGTACTCTTTCAGACTGACTTTTGTATCCTTTCCCAATCCCTTTGGATTTGGGGCATTTTCTTACTTGCTGGCTCCAGAAGATATTCTAGGTTCATTTGCATATTCTCTGCCCCAGCCCTAGAATCAACCATTTTCCAGGAAGCCTTGGTTCTTTTTAGTGGGGAACACTACAACCAAATTGGGGTGCTAAGTGTGCTCGTGCTACTGGGTATCACTGCTCCTAGGCCCTCTTAGCAGACAGAGCTAGGAAATGAATGTACACTACAAGGCCATGTACACATGCATATCTGTAATTATCTCAGTACCTGCAACTATATTAAACATGAATTTCATACGGACATCTCTAACTCTAATCCAATACCATATGGTTTATTCTAGTCTTTCCCCTTTCTTGGCTACCTGTAACCTCACTCCCCAAAAGTAAGAAACCTGGTTCCCACCATTGGCCACTCTCTACTTATTTTTTCCAGATGCTGATACCAAATCATAAATCTTCTTATGTCCATCTACTTCTCTCCATCCCTGTGATCCTACTGCAGCCACCCTAACATCACCGCTGACCTAAAAATATTTATTATTAGAATAAACATATAGCTGGGCATGGTAGTGCACACCTGTGATCCCAGCACTCCAGTGGCTGAGGCAGGAAGATCACTGTGAGTTTGAAGCCAGCCTGGGCAGCCTGAACTACATAGTGAAACTTTATCTCAAAAAATGAAAAAAAGAAAAAAAATAAACATATGAATACACCCATCTCCCTACCTTCAGTTTTACCTGGTTTTTATCCATTCACATTAAAGCCTGACTGTTCTAAAAAATAAACTAGATCATACCACTTTTTTCATTATTAAAATCTTCCAATAGCTTCCTATCTCTCTCAAGAGAAAGCCCAACTACCCTGATACTGCTTTTAAGATTCTGTGTGATACTATCACTGCTTATCGCTCCAGTGTTATCTATTTCTCTTACTTTATACCCTCTGCAAACAACTAATCTGATATCTTCTCATTTCTCTCTCGAGTTCTTTTCTCAACTCAAATGTTCCTTTTTTTTTTTTTTGGTACAGGGATTGAACTTGGGACCTTGCGTATGCAAGGCAGGCAGCGGCACCACTGAGCTAAATCCTTAGCCTTCAAATGTTCCTTTTTCAGAAAGCCAAACCTGCCCTTCCACGCCCCCCATCCCCTTCTGAGTCAAGAGTTCCTGCACCAAGTTTATATGCTACCCTGTAATCCACCCATGGTAGCATCCATCATACTGCACTGTAGCAACCTGGTTACTTTGTTTTTCTTTTTGTTTTTTTGGTACCGGGGATCCAACTCGGGTCCTTGTGTTTGCAAGGCAGGCGGCAGAACTACTTAGCTAAATCCCCAGCAACCAACCTAGTTACTTTGTATCCCTTGCAAGACTATAAACTCCATTAGGGCAAAATCACATAACCTTATCTATCATTGCATCCTACGAGTTCTCTCCCTAGCACACAGTAGGAATACAATAAATGCTTAAAATAAACTATTGAGTTTCTGTTTTTTTCTTTTTGTGACTGGCTTAGTAGCTATTTATAGATACTCAAAATCTCTTCTGTAAGGTACAAAGTTTAATATTAATTTACTAAATCAAGTTTATTAATTATTCTAAGGAGTATTTCTATGGACACTCCTCAAAAAAGGTACAAATCTAATAAAATATCTAAAACTTCATCTGTCTGGAAATGTTTCTTTTGTCTGTGTACATGAATGACAAGATACAAAACTCTGAGCTCACATGCTTTTCTCTCACAACCTTGTAGAAAGACCAATGCCGCCTACAATATTTCCGAAACTCCAACCCTGGAGCCAATGCTATTTGTGACAGTATTCACTCATCTTTAGTACAACCAAGAAAAGTATAATTTAATCTAAAGCAAAATATTATTTGTTATATCCTTGTGTAGTAGGAAGAGAATAGTGAGAGAGAGGGAGGGAAAAAAGTGGGAAGGAGGAACAGACAAAAGGGGAGGGATGAAAGAAAGGAAAGAAAGGAGGAACAGGAAGAGGGAAAGAAGGAAGAGAGGAAAAAGAAAATAATACCGAAATTTTCTACTAGAATCTTACTAGTCTATAAATCAAAGTCTGGGATTCTCTGATTCAGGATTTTTCATTGAATAGAAAATGCATACCTACCAACCTGATTATCTTTCCTTTGAAAACCATTTGGTCTCCCACTCCCCAAATACTTACAGAATTTTCCCTTATCCTTGAACATTAGCAAATATATCACTAATAAACTCACTAATCTTATTTTTTAAAGTTTTTACACTTAATTAATCCTCTCACGAAAAGTGCATACAATCACTGCAGACACGCACTGCAGAATCTTCACTACTCCGGCTACTCTCCTATCTCCAGCATGCTTTTTGCCAGCACCAGCCCTGCTGGACTTTGCAATCCCCTGACACTTTTCATTCTCTTTTTGCATTCCTTTTGCTGTGTTCTTGAAGTCTTTTTCTTCTCTCACAGGCCATGTCTTGCAAGTCTCTGTTTGGGTTCATTCTTTTTCACATAATCCAAGGAATCATAAATCATGCCAAAGCCAGTTGTCTTGTCACCACCAAAATGGATTCTGAATCCAAACACAAAAATGACATCTGGTGTGGTCTTACAGATTCTGGCAAGTTTTTACTGACTGTCTTAGGTACTGTTGCTTTCCCAGGGTGAAAGACATCGATAACCACTTGTTTCCTTTGAAATTGTCAGTTGGTGATGAACTTCCCGGTCTGGAAGTGTCATTCTTGGGCAGATCCTCAGGCAGCCATCGCTAATCTTTTTTATGTGGTGAATTCCTTTAGAAGTACAACTCCAAGGGCCTGGGATTTAGGCTCAGTGGTTCTGCTACCTGCCTCAAAAGCGCAAGGGTCTGAGTTCAATCCCTGGTACCAAAAAAACCAAAAGAGTAAAAATACAACTCCAGTTTAGTAATATTTTCAATATTTGTGTATTTCCTGATTACTTATGTCCTATTTTTTGTTCTTTTCTTCTAGAATCCCCAATTAATATATATTAGGACTTGTGGCTCTATCTACTATGTTATGTTTTGACATGATCTCCATGTCTATTTTCCCATAATTCTGTAATATCATTTGGACTAGTCTTCAAGATCACTACCATTATTTTCTAGAGTACCCAATCTACTTCTCACTATTGTTATTTATTGTAGTTCGATATTAATGATTTTCTTTTCTAAAAGCTTTTCCCACTTTCAGAATGCCTCTTATTCATAACAATCCCTTTTTAAATGTCACTGAATCTAGGAATTTGAATTTTTTAACATCTGTTATAGTGTTATAACTATTTCACAGGTAACCATCTACTATGAAAACTCAAATTATCCGAACTGTTGAGTCTTATGTCCTATTATTTTTCTTTTTGCTCACACATATAAAATATAGCTATTTTTTTCAGAATCAGAATTTGGAAAAGGATTATATCTGTGTTTAAATTTTTTTTTTCAAAAAATCTCCCCTTTATGTAACACTTGGGAACCCCAAACAGCTGGTTCCACAACCTCTTTTCCATTTGTAAAAAAGTAGCCACTAATGATAGCCTCTATACATATAGCCTTAATGAGTGGGATGGCTTTCTGTCAGAATTGGTTCAGTTGCACAAGAAAAATACCTGTGGTGCTGGACACGATGACACACATTTGTAATTCTAGCACTCTGGGAGGCTGAGGCAGGAGGAGTGCATGTTTGAGCCCAGGCCAGGCAATTTAGTGACTTAGCAAGTGGTTGTCTAAAAACTGTAAAAGGGCTACGCACGTAGCTCTGTTCAATCCCCAGTACTACAAGGGAAGAAGAAGAAAGAAGAAGATAAAGAAAAATACCTTTGGTTTACAGAAAGAAAAAAAAAAGTTTATTTTTCTCTCTCACCAAAGGTCTGGAGGAAGGCAGAGGATAAACTGGCTGCTCTACAGTCACCAAGAACCCCTGTTCATCCTACTTCATTCTACTGTTTCTCTTGGTCAGCTCTGCCCCATGGTGTCAATGGTCAAAGTCATTTCATGGCCAAAAGATGATCACCAAAACTCTAGAAACCATATTTATGTCCAAGCCAGAAGAAATGAGGAAGGGACAAGGGCTCCTCTAAGGCTTCCCAGATGAGTCCATCTCCTTTAAAGCACTTTCCTAGAAGCCCCACCCAAAGACTTCGGTTTACAGCTACTAGGAAATGTCATTTTACATCTGGGCTCAGTGATGTGCCCACAAAGGAGCATTTACATTACTAAGAAAGAAAAAGAGAATAGATACTGGGTAAGCAATCAGCAGTCTCTACCCCACTGCTTTTCTCTTTACTGAATAATGTTCTAGTTCTCAATGTTCTTAAATAAGATATTCAGAGTCAGACATATGTTATAGGTATTCTCCCTAGAGCAACACAGTTAATTTTTCCTGTAGTCAGGACATAAAACTTAATGCATTTTAAGGTTGGCAATATTTTCCCACAAATCAAATCAAGTCTTTAATTGTTTAAAATACACTTTTTTTCAAGAACTGTTCCACAAGATTCCTCCATCTGTGTCTGTGTAATTGATTTTCAATGACTCTTAATTGAGCACCTTATTTGAGCTTGTGGTCAAGCTGAAGACACAAAAAGACATAGTCCTAGACCTTGAAGACCTTATGGTATCAAGAAGCTAAAGAGTCAGAGCACATATAAATAGATGGACAAGACTGTAAAACATTACATGAAACTTTCTAGATAAAGAAAAAAGTAGATTCATTTAGGCCATATAATTTGGGTAAGTTAAAATAGGAGGCAAAAAATTAAGAGAAAACATCTGCCAATCTTTGTAGAGAAGAGAAACTAGTAGAGAGGTCAGAGGCTAGGGAAGAAAACAAGACTAGTGGACATGAGTCCGTGCTCCCCCTCAATTTCTCAGCCCTCCCTCACCCCACTCTCAGACGTCACTCCTTTACACACTTGTGTCTGCAGGTCATACTCACAGACCCTATCACCTTAAATTCCATTTATGCTCCAATTAATTACTTAGTGACTGGACTCTGGTTTTAGCCCCACTTATTCCACTGACATTATTCCTGTTTTAGTTACTTCTTAATCACCAAATCACCACTCAGCCCTTATTTACCGTTTGGTAATCTGGCACTATTGACTACCCCTATTTTGCCGATCTCTGTAACATCTACTATAGTCTAGATTTGGAATGTTCCCAAAGAGTCATATGTTGAAGGACTGGTCCTCAATACAGTCATGTTCAGAGATGGGACTTTCAGGAAGTGACTGGATCATAAAGAGATTTGACCTCATCAATGCATTAATCCACTGATGAGTTCATAATGTGAAGAGTTTCTAGAAGGTAGTAGAAACTTAGAAGGTGGGATTTAGTTGAAGGGAACAGGGTCCTTGGGAGCATGCTCTGGAAGAGCATATTTTCTTCACAGTCCCTTCCTGCCTGTCTCTCCCTTTCCCTATCTGCCTGTTTCTCTTTCTTCCTCTCTTTCCCTCCCTCTCTGCCCTGTCCACTATGAAATGAGCCACTATTTCCACCATATGCTCCCTGCCCTGTTCTGCCTCACCATGGATGGACCTATAAAAAAGGGAGCCAAGTAACCATGGACTGAAACTTCTGACACAATTAAACCTTTCCACCTTTAAATTGTTTTCCCCAGGTATTTATTACAGTGATGGAAAGCTAACAAACACAACACTACTATTGGTTCACTCCTCCGTCTTTCAACCTTCCTTTCCTCTTTTTTCTGGGCTAGCTTCTTTTCTATACATTTCTCAAATAGTAACAGTCATTTTGTTTCTGTCTAAAGAGATCTCCTGAGCTACCTTACTCATGAATATGAGATCAACTAACATTATCACCTATATGACTTCTAAACCTTGTTCAAGCCCATTTGTGTTCCAAATCCACATATGCCCAAGTCTAACAGATTACACCCTTCTACATGGTTGTCTAACAAACACATTACTCTCAATGTGCCCAAGTAAGATAACAGTATCCTCCATTCTCACCTCAAAAACTGCTTTTACTCTTGAATTTGCAACCTTCGCTTAAAGCAAAGTATCTCTCCACTCACCCAATTGAGAAACTTAGGATGTAGAAGGAGCCATTTTGATTGTTCTTCAACATCAGTGCTTGGGAAGACCTTGACTTTAGGCCCCATCACAAAGAGCCATTGAAAAGGTCTTAAGACCACAGTTCAGAGAGCTAAGTAAGTGAAAAAAAAATGCCTCCTCTTGATATTGATGTACTGGTCTACTGTGATCATCTACAAAGTATTGACCATCTTATAAAAGAGTTCATTACCCATGTGGGTTTAATTATAGAGCAGGTAGTGTGTGACTACATGGAAGAGATTATGACCTTCCATTTAAAGGAAACATAAGCAAGGTTGGTCACAAAATAAAACTGCTGAAGTAAATGTAAAACAAGAGAAATTCTCCCAGAATGCAAAGGAAAAGGCCAAAGAAATTAAGACAAGAAAAGAGTAGAGAAAGATGTAGAGGGCCTATCCAAAAGATTCAATCTACATGTAATAGGAATACTTGAAACAGAGGACAAAGCAAATGAAGCTGAAACACTAAGGAAATAATTGAAGAAAACTTTCCAGAGTTGAAAAATGAAGAAAGCCCACAAGGAACCTTTAATATTTAATGAGAAGAAAGCACCACCTAGACGTATCCTGGTGACTGCTGGCCTAGAACTTGTGATGATCCTCCCACCTCAGGCTCCCGAGTGCTGGGATTACAGGCACGTGCCACCAGGCCCAGCTAGGTGATTTTTTTTAAATTTCAAAGATAAAGAAAAAATTTTCCAAGTATCCAGACAGAGAAAGCAGGTTACCTATAAAGGGGCAAAAGTCAGGGAGACCTCAGTTTTTCTGCAATTCTTAATGCTCGAAGACAATGGAACAACATCTATGTTTTTTAAGGGAAAATAATTTTGAACCAAGAATTATTTAGCCTACCAAGTTAGTATTTGTGTATAAAGGCAACCGGAAGACATTCTCAGATACCAAGGGGTTAAGAAAGTATTTTGACCAAGAACCTTCTGTGAAAATTTTGTTGAATGATTTACTGTAGCCAGCAGAAAAATTTGTTAAAAAGCACAGAGATAATTGTAAGAAAGATTTGATACAAACTAATTAAGAACCGTGAAGTCTAAAATTGTTACATATAGGGTAATAAACCTAAATGCAAAACAGATTTGTATGTTAAATCTAAAATTTTCAGTTTATGTAGTTTTAAACTGTCAAAGTGTATGCCAAATATTCAGTGTATTGGGCAAATAAAAACTGTTTTATTTTTGCCATGTAATATAAAGACACATGTTGTTAAGCCAAATGTATGTTAGATAAAAGTGCTTTGCCACCGTGGGCAGGACAAGTACAGTAAAGACATTCTAAATGCTAGTCTGACAATATTGGAAACAGTACAGTTTTATTTCCTTTAAAGAAAAAAAACTAACAAGTTTATAATGTTAATACTGATAATATAAGGAGAAATTTTCCAAAGCACTAGGGAGAGAAGGGTGAATACGTTGGAAATACTGCACTGGAAAAACCAGTAATTACTGAATCAGATAGACAGTAGTTCATAAAAGTCAATTTGTCATTGAGTTGTGGACAAAAATAGAGTATGTACATTCAATGTTTCTGGAACAGAAAACAAGTGAAAAAAACAAGAAAAACTAGGAAAGGAAGAATATCAAGGAAGTGTTAAAATTTGCATAAAATACATTGGCAGAGACAGAGGTGAATTATACTCATAAACTGAGTAAAAAAAAGTCAATCTCTGATCCGAGGTACTCACATTTGTATAAAACAAAGGTTAAAGTGCTTTAAAGGTAACAGAAACTCTTTAGGTCACAGAAATGGAGAGTAATATTTTCATTAGGCACAAATAAGGATATTACAAGAAATTTCACATTTAAGCAACTATGTGGCATTCATACATAAGATTTTTGTTCAATATCTTGTGGGAACACACGCCGAATCAGCCCACTGCAGACAGGAAGGTCTGTGCACGCCCTACCGAGGTCCTGAGTCGCGCAGAAGACACCGAATCACCCCGGGACAGACAGGCAGCCACCTGATTCCACACTACAAAGACGCAGAGGACACCAGACCACCAGACCAAGGTACTGAGTCCCACTGTTCCCGGCCCAGAGGTAGGGGCTTCTGAGCCGGCGTCTCACTGCTCCTGGTCCAGAGGAAGGGGCTTCCCGGTCACCATCCCTCCCGCTGCTCCCAGCCCAGAGGAAAGGGCTTTTGGGCCACCTTCTGTCCCGCTGCTCCTGGCCCAGAGGAAAGGGCTTTTGGGCCACCTTCTGTCCCGCTGCTCCTGGCCCAGAGGAAGGGGCTTCCGGGACACCATCCCTCCCACAGCTCCCGGCCCAGAGGGAGGGGCTTCTGAGCCACCATCCTACGGCTCCTGGTCCAGAGGAAGGGGTTTCCCGGCCACTATCCCTCCGGCTGCTCCCAGCCCACAGGAAAGAGCTTTTGGGTCACCATCCCTACCTCTGCTCCCGGCCCCTGTCCCACCTCACGCAGCTCAGAGGAGGTAATCCGTGCAGGCGCTAACAGCCCCCCGGCCCCAGTCGAAATGAGAAAACACGTAAATAAGTCTCAAAACCAGACTTCCAGATCACCTACAGCAACCCCAAAGGGAAATGAGATGGAACACTCTGATACTCAACCACCTGGACCCACTGAACTGGCAACAAAAGGGGATCTGGAAAAAATGAAATCAGAAATAATTTCTCAGATAACAGGAGAAATTGTGCCCCTAGTGCAAGACATGATTAATAAATCTAGAGAGGAGCTGAGGAACATGATGGAATCCCAACATAAGAAATAAATGGAATCCATAAAACAGATGCAAATAGATTTCCAGGACATGAAAAACTCCACTGAAAGTCTACACAGCAGAATGAGCCAATGTGAGGACAGAATTTCAGATATAGAAGATAAGATTGCAATTAGTGACCAGGAAAAGAAAAATTGCTTCAAAATTATAAGGGAACATGAGAAATCAATCCAGTAGCTGCTAGATGATGCAAAGAAGAATAACATAAGACTGATTGGGCTCAGCTCAATGAAGAAACAGGAGATAGTGCAGATGACATAAAAAAAATCTCTTCACAGAAATAATGGCAGAAAACTTCCCAAGCAGGGAAAAAGAGCTTGACATACAGATAAGTGAGGCATATAGGACTCCAAATAGCCTTGATCTTGTTGTGGATGGTAGTTTTACTGTTGTAAACTGATATATATATATATATATATATATATATATATATAAACACATTTAAAATTAATGTGATTTACTTAAAATTCACTGAGTAATCCTTCAATTAAAGAGAATACATGTAGCAGAAAAAAAATTTAAAAACCAAGGAACATTATAGGATCTCCCTTCTTTCTTCTCATTTCAGCATCCAATTGCTGTTCATAATTCCACATTTTTAACATGTCTAGTGGTTCTTCAACTCTATCTCTACTGCTACTACCTTAATTGGGGATCTCATTATATCACTGGACCACCAAAAAGAACCACTTCTCTCTGCCACCAATAGTGCATAGTTCTAAAACATGCATCTTAGCACCACAAAGATAGTTCTATTTATTTTTTTTGGTACTGGGGATTGAACTCGGATCCTTGCGCTTGTGCAGCAGATGGTGAAACCACTGAGCTAAATGCCCGGCCGCATAGTTCTATTTCAACAATGTTTCTCACTCCCATATCTCCAAATGACTCTTTTAATAAATACCTATGTTTTATAATCATTTGCCTCTGTTAAGGACGTAATAAATTCCCTATCTGCCTAAAATTATTAACTACACTTATTTTAGAGCGCTAATCTAGTAACTTTTGTTTGACCCTAAATTCTTGTTTGTTGATTCTCTTTTACAGTATTGGCTTTCCTGAAACATTTGGAGACCCATATCTTTGTATTCAGGATTCTGTTACACTCCATTGGCTTCTGATACAGCTCAGTCAGGGAGTAATACTCATACTGCTTTCAGTAAAGGAATAGTACAATCCACCAGACATCCTCATTGTCTGGCATTCTGGGCATGAGTACTGCCAGTTACACTGGGTGCTTCCTGGAGGTAGACCCTACTCTTACATGCAGTTCTCACATAGAAACAGATTTTCAGTTTGGACCTAATTAATGTTAGAACATGCAGAGGTCAGGGTGCCTCTCATGTTGCAGCAATGCTAACAAATCTCCCTGGAACTCTTATTGGTCCCATTCAAATCCCACCTCTGGATATCAGCGTGATCCACAGCACCTCCTATCTATTTTCAAAAGTTCTTCAGTTTCTGATTTACCAAGAGTTCTTCTCATCCCACCCCACCCCCAACCCCCAGGCACTACAGATATAACCTAGGGCCTCTGCATTGAGCTACATCCTATCCCTTTTTTATTTTTTTATTTTGAGTCAAGGTCTCACTAAGTCAGTAAATTGCTCAGGCTGGGCTTGAATTTACGATTGTCTTGCCTCAGCTTCACAGTTGCTGGGATTACCGAAGTGCACTACATGCCCACCATCCCCTTCTGGTGTCTATGTATGGCTACAAGTACTGTATGTTTTTCTACTATGTCTTTAAGTTTGGTGAAGAAAAGCAAAAAAGGTAGTGAATGTTCAGTCTGTCTTCTTGAAATTGTCCAGAATAACTTTTCTAAAATGCAAATAATAGTATGAATTTTTACCTATACTGCCTAATTTTCATAAATTAAGAACATACTACTTTTACAGGAATGGAGGGGGACTCTCTAAAATTTTAAGTCTGACTAGTATCCTTTCCTTTGTAAATTTATTTGACTAGTCAAAAAAGATCCACTTCTTTGTGCCACCATAATGCACAACTTTACTACCCTATATTAATTTTTTTTCTTCCCTTTCTAGATTGTAATCTCCCAGGCTATGTCTTCTCTATCTTTTACTTCCTAGGAGCTAAAAGAATCTGAAATCTTATACATGCCAAATAAACGCTTGCTGGATAGATTTTTTAAATCTTCAAACCTAAAGGAGTTAGGACAGGGCAGTTTGAAGCTTATATGAATTGGTCTTGGAATGTCATTTATTCTTCAAAGGAAGATGTACACACTGACATTTAGAGGGGGTAAGAAAGATGTAAAAATTGTGTAATTATAGATTTTTTAAGCTGAAAAAAAATTTTTTGAGACAGGGTCTTGCTATGTAATTCAGGCTAGTCTTGAACTGTGCGGCCCTAACTGACCTCAATCTCACAGCAATCTTCCTTTCTTATCCTCCCAAGTGCTGGGATTACAAGTGTATTATCACCACTTGGAAAAACTCCAAGTCTTATGTTACAGATTGAAGAACTATGTCCCAGAGAGATAAACTGGCCTGCTCAAGCTCAGAATTTCCAATAAAATATGGATTACAACTCAAGTTTCCTCATTCCCATTACAAATCTCAATCAACCTCATGGACTTACTCCATTACTGTTCACATCTTTTGAGGCTTTGGCAAGGATAATACCATCTTAACAGTTAAGTATTTGCCTGAAAATAAAAGTTCTCCCCAAATAAATTCTTACCTAGATTTTGATCTATAAGCATTCTGCTATGGCTTGCCTTTGAGGACTGCTCTTATAAGTGCTTCAACTAGAGATTTCCCCAAGTGACCAAATAACATACATATAAGCCTTGCTCTTTTTTAGGGATAGTCTGTAATTTCATCAGATATCCTAAAAGCAAACCTAGGAATGCATTTCTCAACATTGAAAGCAATGTAAATTTCCCAGATTTGAGTATCTGCAAGCTTACAAGGAAAAAAATAAGTTTTTGTCTTTTTTTTTTTCGGTAATGGATTATTTCCTTCCCCCTATCTTGGAAACAAAAAGTTAGCAAGATGCAGAATTAGAATCCAAACAGAAATTGCACTATGGTAGTTTCCAATTGAGAAGTCCATCCCAGCCACTCTAGGTTTTCTTCCACTATAGCAGGATGCTATAAGACCATTTTTTATAATGTGGTTATAACACCACTGATACAAGCCTATAAAGAAATTTGACTCCTGATGCCCAACAAAGCGGCCACACAGACTGCCCTGAGTAACTCAGATAGCTGAGGCCCAGAAAGGTACCTAGGCAACACTTACACACTGATGGGTGTCCCATCCAAGCCCACCAGTACAACAGGACCCCATCACAGCTTCAGACACTGACAATCCTTCCACCCCTGGGAGTACCACACCATGCCAACCTGGGCCTGCTAAACTGGCCTGGCCACCATGCACCCCTCCTCACACACTGGCAAGGCAACCTGCCAACTGTACAGGCTGCTATATAATGCACAGAACTGCTGATGAACCCTCCCCATCTAAAAGAGCTATGTCATGACTGGCAGAGGAATACTATAAACCCCTAAAAACCTAGATGACTGACACACCCCAGGAATTGTTAATGTTGATTACAGCTCAAGAATCTACACATAGATTATATACTTCATCCATCTGGAACAAAAAACAACATTCTCTACCCAACCAACACCCTAGGACTCTGCCAGGAGAAAGTCTTTTACTATAAAAGCCTCCTATAAAATTGGGAGTGGCAACTGATCCACCTGATATGCAAACAATACTGGGACACAAAAAACATGAAAAAAAAATGAGGATGCCTTCAAAGAAAAATAGTAACTAGTAACAGATCCCAAAGAAAAGGAAATAAACTGCCTAAAAAAGATTTCAAAATAAGGATTTTCACAAATCTCAACAAAATACAAGAGCATACAGACAGAAAATAAATGAAATTAGAAATGAATGAAAAATTCAGCAGAGATAACGATCATAAAAAGAATCACAAAAATCTTGGCACTGAAGAACTCAATAAATAAAATAAAAATATGGAAGTATAGTTCAGTGGTAGGGCATATGCAAAGGAATAGGGTCAACCTTCAGCATTGAAAAAATATGTTATAACATATTTTGGACTGTAGGAGATTGATAATATGTATTAATATATTATAATATATACTAACATAATATATACAATATATTATATATTCTTAACAAACCAGATCAAATAGAAGAAAGAATTTCTGAGCTCCAATTCAGGTCTTTTGAAATAACCCAATCAGATTTTTGAAAAGAAAAAGAAAGTTGAGGAAAAACAATGAAGCAAGCCTATGAGGGTTACAAGACCTCACAGTAATTAAATATTCACATTACAAATGTTCCAAAAGAAGAAGGGAAAGGGAAAGGCATAGAAACCCTATTTAATGAAATAACTGCTAAAAATGTTCCAAATCTTGAGAAAGATACAGATATCTAGGTCCAAGAAGCTCAAAGAACTTTAATTAAATTTGTCCAAGAAAGGCCCTGTCCAATCCATGTAATAGTTAAACTATCAAGAGTCCAAAACAAAGAGAGGCTGCTAAAAATAAAAGAAGAGCATCAAATCAAATATAAGGAGATCCCCTTTAGACTACTCTTGATAGATTTTCCAATAGAAAACCTACAAGCCAGGAGAGAACGGGATGATATATTTAAAGTCTTGAAAGAAAAAAGGCTGCCACCAAAAAATACTATACAGGACTCAGAAAATTATTCTTCAGAAATGAAAAAGATAAAGACTTCTCAACACAAACAAAACCCAGAGGGAACTCATCACTACCACACGGTCTTATGAATAATTAAAGGATTTCTACATTAAGAAGCAAAAGCATTACAACTGTCACTATCAGAACAAGAAAATGCAAACAACTCAGCAACAAAACAGACACAGAAGAGAAAGGGAAAATAATCAAAACATATCCATACAGAAAACCACCAAATCACAAAGATGAACAAGAGGAAGAAAGGATATACAAAACAAAAAGAAATAATAATAATAAATGACTACAGCAAGTCCTTTATCTATCAATAATATCCTTGAATATAAACAGATTAAACTCCCCCACCAAAATATCTATTTTTAAAATTTTAATTACTGTAAGTTTTCAGTACATAATAATTATATTCATTGTAGGGAATTGCTACATGTACATAACACATCTCAATTTTTCCCCCTTCCAATCCACCACTGTTTTTTTTTTTTTTTGCTAGCATCACATTCATTTAATTTTATAAGTGATTATCAAGTTAATTATCATAAACACAAAATAATCGTCAAACTAAGCTGTGAGGCTGATTTACTTCACTTAATATTATGGTCACAAGCTGCACCATTTTCCTACAAATGATTCAAGTTTATCCTGCTTTATGGCAGAGTAGTATTCCATGTGTACAAATACCATATTTTCTTTACCCACTGATCTGTTGATGGACATATGGGCCACTTATAAGATTTAGGTAATATAAACTGTGCTGTTATAAATATAGGTATCTATGTATAACTGTAATATGATGTCCTTCACTCTTTAGGGAAGACACCTAGAAGAGGAATAGCTGGCTTGAATGGAATTTCTATTTTTAGTCTTTTGAGGAATCTCCATACTTATTTTCATAGTGGTTATACCAGTTTACACTCCCACCGACACTGAAGAAAGGCCCCATCCCCCACAGCCTCTCCAACATTTGCTATTGTTTGATTTCTTTTCTTTCTTTCTTTTTTTTTCCGCAGTACCGGGGAGGGGATCAAACTAAGGACCCTGGGCTTGCGAGGCAGGTGGTGGAACCACTGAGCTAAATCCCCGGGCCCTTGATTGCTTGATGATGGCCATTCTTTCTGGAGTGAAATGGAATCACAATTATTTTAATTTGCATTTCTCTAATGGCCAGCAATGTTGAACATTTTTTCATGTATTTATTGGTCATTTGTACTTCTTTACCTGAGAAGTACCTATTCATTTCAGATCCTCATTTTCTGATTTGACTTTGAACTTGAGTGGAGGTCTAATTTTTTTGAATTCTTTATATATTCTAGGTATTAGTCTTTTGAGGAGTAGCTGGAAAAAAATTTCCTATTCTGTAGGTTGTCTCTTCACACTCGGTGGTTTCCTTTGCTGGACAGAAGATTTTAATTTGATGTAATCCCATTTGTTGATACTTGGTATTATTCCTTGGGCAAATGGGGTTCTATTCAGAAAGTCTTTGCCTACATCTACGTCTTCAAGAGTTTTGCCTATTTTGTCTTACAGCAGATTGTGTCTCTTTTAATATTTAGATCTTTGATCCATTTTGATTTTAGTTTAATGTATGGTGAGAGATAAGGGTGTAGGTTCAATTGTCAGCATGTGGAAAGCCAGTTTTCCATGTATCATTTGTTTAAAGAGGCTATATTTTCTCCAGTGAAATATTTAGCCCCTTTTGTAAGATAAGGTAGATAAGACTGGCTGTGTCTGGAGTTGTTTCTGCATCCTCTACCCTGTTCCACTGATCCACAAGTGTGGGCGTGTGTGTGTATGTGTGCACCAATATCATGCTGTTTTTAATCACTGTAACTATGTGATGACCCCTTGCCTTTGTTGCCCAAAATTGCTTTTGCTTTCTAGATCTGTTTTGGTTCCTTATGAATTTTAGGATTATTTCCTCTAGTTCTTTGAATAATGCTGTTGATTTTTTGGTTTGGATTGCATTAAATCTGTATAACAGTTTTGACAGTGTGGCCATTTTGACTACATTGGTTCTGCCTATCAGGGAGCAGGGCATATTATTCCATTTTCTGGTGTCTATTTGATCTCCTTTTTTCAGGGTACTGTAGTTTTTATTGCAGGTCTTTCACTGCCTTGGTTAGGTTAATTACTAAGTATTTCACTTTTCTTGATGCCACTGTGAAAGGTATTATTTCCCTACTTTCTCTCTCAGTGAGTTTAGCACTGGTGTACAGGAACACTATTGATTTCTGAATGCTGACTTTGTGTTTTGTTACACTACTGAACTTGGTTATTAATTCTCGGAGTCTTTTGTTGGAGTTTTGGAAGTCTTTTATGTAGAGGATTATGTCATCAGCAAATAATGATAATTTAACTTCTTCCTTTCCTACCCATATCCCTTTTATTTCTTTCTTTTGTTTAACTGCTCTGGCTAATGTTTTTAGAACTATATTGAACAAGAGTGGTGATAGTGGACATCCTTTTCTGGTTGCTGATTTTAGAGGGAAAGCTTTCAGCTTCTCTCCATTTAGTATGATGTTGGCCATTGGTTTGTCATAGATGGCTTTTATCAGATTGAGATAAAGACCTTCTATACCTGTTTTCTTCAGGGTTTTTATCATGACTGGATGTTACATTTTGTCAAATGCTTTTTGTGCATCTATTGAGATGATCTTGTGTTTTTTGTCCTTGCTTATGTTATTTATGTGGTGTATTACATTTATTGATTTGCATATGTTGAACTATCCCTGCATTCCTGGAATGAATCCCACTTGGTTATGATGTATGATCTTTTTGATGATTTGCTTCATCTTTTGCCAGTATCCTGAGGATTTTTGCATCTATGCTCATTAAAGAGATTGGCCTGTAGTTCTCTTTTTTGGTTGGGTCCTTCTCTTGTTTTGGAACCAAGGCAATGCTTACTTTCAGGAATGACTTTGGGAATATTGCTTCCCTTTCCATTTCATTGAAGAGTTTGAGGAGTATTGGCATTAAATTTTCTCTAATGAGATCTAGAACTCTAGCATTCACCAGTGACTCCATCAGGACCTAGGCTTTTCTCAGCAGCTTTTTTTTTATTCTTACTTCTTCAATTTCATTGATTATTCCAGATTTTTATATCTTCTGGGTTCAGCTTTGGTAGTTCATATGTATCAAGAAATTTGTCATTTCTTCTGAATTTTCCATTTTATTAGAGTTCAGGTTCTCAAAGTAGTTACCAATGATCTGCTGATTTTTGGCAAAATCCATTGTGATTTCTCCTTTTTCACTTCTAATTGCATAGTTCTGGATTTTCTTTCCTTATTTTGGTAAGATTAGCTAAGGGTTTGCCTGTTTTGTTCATTCTTTCAAAGAACAAGCTCTTCAATTCATTGATTCATCGTACTTCTTTAGTCCCCCACCCAGTACCAGGGATCGAACTCAGGACCTTGCACTTTTGAGGCAGGCACAGTGTCACTGAGCTAAATCCCTGGCCCTTGTACTTTTTTAGACTTAGTTTCATTAATTTCTGCTCTGAGCTTTATCATTTCCTTCCTTGAATTAGCTTTAAATATAGATTGTTCTTGTTTTTCTGAGACTCTGAGGTGCATCATCAGTTTATTTATTTGAGCTTGCCATGCTTTTCTGGTATGAAAATTCACTACTATAAACTTTCCTCTTAGGACTGTTTTCACTGTGTCCCATAGGTATGTTGTAATTGCATTATCGGTTGATTGTAGAAAATGTCTAATTTCTTCCTTTATTTCACCTGTGACCCACTGGTTATTTGAGAAGTTATTATTTAATTTCCATGTGATTGCATAGTTTCTGTGGATGCTTTTGTCACTGATTTCTAGTTTCATTGCACTGTGATCTGATGATACACACTGAATAATTGTGATTCTTTTCCATTTACTCAAGAATGCTTTATGGGCTAGTATGTGATCTATTTTGGACAAAGTCCCACATGCTGCTGGGAAGAATGTGTATTCTGTTGTTGGAAGGAACATTGTGTAGATATCTATTAAGTCCACTTATTTAAAGGTTTGGTTCAACTCTAATATTTCTTTTTTTTGGGGGGTACCAGGGATCGAACTCAGGTCCTCGCGCTTGTGCAGCAGGCGGCGAAACTACTGAGCTAAATCCTCGGGCCAACTCTAATATTTCTTTACTGATTTTTTTCTAATTGATCTATCCACTTGTGACAGTAGATACTGAGGTCCCCCCATTACAACTGTATTGGTTTTTATTTTTCATGTCCATTAGTGTTTGTTTTATGAAGCTGGGTATGCCAGTATTTGGTGTGCATATGTTTATAATTGTTATCTCTTTTTGATGAAGTATTCCTTTAACTAATATGTAGTGACCTACTTTGTCTCTTCTGATCAGTTCTGGTTTGAAAACCACTTTGTCTGAAATTAGGATAGCTACTCCTGTTTTTTTTATTTGGGGGGGGGTCCTGTTGCATGGAATATTACTTTCCATCCTTTGATTTTTACTCTGTGAGTTTTTTTGGTATGGGATCGAACTTGGGTCCTTGCGCTTGCAAGGCAGGAAGCTGTGAGCTGTTTTGAAAATTTAATGTTTCTTGTACACTGCATATTGTTAAGCCCTGTTTCTTGATCCATTCTGCCAATCTGTGTCTTTTGGTGGGGGAATTGAGACCATTCACAGTGAGAGTTATTACTGAGAGGCACTGATTTACTCCTGTCATTGCATTATTTTTCTGTTGCTGATTTCCTAATTTTTTTCTTTCGTTTACCTGCTCATCTTGCCAGGTGTATTCAATTCTTTTTGACTTACTGTCATTGTTGGCTTCACTGTCTCTTTCTAGGATTCTCTTGAAATTTTTTTGCAATGCTGGTTTGGTGATCATAAATTTCTTGAAGTGCTCCTTGACATGAGAATACCTTATTTCTCCATCAACTCTGAAGGAAAGTTTTGGAGGATACATACATTGGAGATGCAAGTTGTTATCTTTTAGAGTTTGTAACACTTCACTCCAAGCCTTCCTGACCTTTTAAGGTTTGTGTTGAGAAGTCGGCTATAATTCAAATGGGTTTACCTTTATATGTGATTCACTGCCATTTTCTAAAAGCTTTTAAGATTTTTGTCCCTGTGGTGGACATCTGATACTTTCAGTATAATGTGTCACTGAGAGGTTATCTTTTAATAGTGGCTACTTGGGGTTCTATATGCTTCACTTATCCGTATGTCTATTTCTTTCCCTATATTTCAGAAGTTTTCTGCCATTATTTCTGTGAACAGAGTCTTAATGCCATTTGTGTTGTCTTCTGCTTTTCCACTTATTCCAATTACTCTTAGATTAGTCTTCTTTGCATTATCTAACAGCTGTTGGACCCATTTTTCATGCTCTCTTGTTGCTTTTAAGGTGTTTTTTGAGTAGTCTGGCTGTGAAGGCATCATTGCTTTCTAATTCTGAAAGTCTATCCTCACAATGGTTGCTTCCACTGCCCATACTTCCAATATAATTTTTAAACTCCTGGATTTTGGTTGAAGCCTTTTCATGGACCCTAATTCTTTGCTAAACTGGTCGTTCATGTTTTGTATCATTTTGTTTAGCTCATCTAGCTTTTTATTAGTGTTTTTTAAAAGCTCCTGGATTCTTTTGGTTATTACTTCCATCTGTTTAGTTATATTTTCTTTGATCCTGCCAAGCATCTTTTTGATCTGTTTTCTAACCTCATTTCTTATCCATTTAAGTAATTCAGGTGTGTGGCTTACGCTATTCTGCCCCTTAATGACCCCTAGAGTGGCTTTAAGTGAAATGGGAGTTTTTGGTGAAATTTTTTTTTGCCTTGTCTTCTCATGTTTCTAGTTTTTGTTTGATTGTTTTATTTTGTGTTGAGGTTTATGGACACTTATAGTGTAAATACTTTGTTGCTAAGATAGAGACCTCTTTTGTTGCTTTTCAGTGATGTACTTTGGGTGTGGCTAACTACAGATCTTTGCCTCCACTCCAAGATCCAACCACCTTGCTTAATTTGGGAGGGGAGGATACAGTGTAATTAGCCCAACAACCAAGTTATCTGGGAATATACTCTAGTATTGTTAATGTCACTGAAGTAATCTGAGGGTTGGCTTACAGAGAAATAGCAACAATTATATGACCCTGGTAATATTAAGCAAATCGGCAGCAGTAGTAGCATCCAAGCCAAACTGGATATTAGCATACCATAAGAACCAACTGTGAACCATTCTTAGCCCTAGAGAAATCTACAATTACAGTGTAAACATTAAGACAACTCAGGTATTGACTTACAATTAATATGTATTAAATATAACAGTTATATCTCTGCTAATGGTAGAATAGAATTCAACAGTAATTTTATAGTTAATTATCAAAAGATTAATAAAGCTTTATGATTATACTATTAAAAATATAGGATTTGAAAAGGGGGGAATGCAAGAGGAAAAATATATCACTCCACCATTTTCCCATCTAGGGGACCACTAGAAGGGGTATAGCTGGATCAAATGGAATTTCTATTTTTAGTTTTATGAGGAATCTCCACACTGATTTCCATAGTATTTGAACTAGCTTACAGTCCCACCAACAATGTAGAAGACTTCCTTTTTAGCTAAACTTCAGGCATTCATAGGCAAATGGATACCACTTGAGAACATAATGTTAAGTGAAATAAGTCAGACACAGCTTAAATACTGCATGATTTCTCTTATATGAGAAACTCAAAAAGATGAGAATGAATAAAAATAAAATAAAATGTCCACCCTACTCAAAGCAATTTACAGGTTCAATCCAATCTCCATCAAAATACCAATGGTATTCTTCAAAGAAGTGGAAAAGATGGTCTTAAAATTCATATGGAACTGCAAGAGACCTTGAATAGCCAAAGCAATCTTAGACAAAAAGAACAAAGATAGAAACATCATAATATCTGACCTCAAAACATACTACAAAAGCTACCGAGTGCCTGGGATTTAGCTCAGTGGTGCTGCCACCTGCCTCAAAAGAGCCCGAGTTTGATCCCCAGTAACTAAAACAAAACAAAACAAAACAAAAAAAACCTACAGAAACCAAAACCACATGGTACTAGAATGAAAACCAACACATAGACAATGGAGGATAACACAGAACTCGGAAATAAAGTTCCATACCTATAGCCAACAAATTAACCAAATATACTATTTATAATTTATATCTAGATGTCCCCCCAAAGCTTATGCACTCATGGGAGGGGATTTGGGGAGGTGACTGTATCATGGGTGTGTAATACTCATCACTAGTTTAGTTCACTGATGGGTTTATAGCTGGGTATGATGTTGGGAGGTGAAGCATGGTGGGAAGAGGTGAGTCACCGTGGGTGTGGCTTAGAAGGGTATATATCACCATCTCCTCCCTTGCTGCTGCTTCCTGCTGGCCTTGCCATAAACTGTTTCTCCTCTGCAATGCCCCTCTGCCATGCCACCTTGCCTTGCAGCCAGCTGACTACAGACTGAAACCTCTGCAAACTGTGAGCTGAAACAAACCTCTCCTTGTTCTTAAACTTGTAGGTGTCAGGTATTTTGTTCCAGTAATGAGAAAGTAACTAAGACACATACAGAAAGAAAGAACAATCTCCTCAATAAACGGTGCTGGTAAAACTGGATATTCATATTCAGAAGAATGAAACTAGTCCCTATTTATCACTATATGCAAAAACCAACTCAAAATAGACAAAAGGCCTAACGGTAAAATCTAAAACTATGAAACTGCTAGGAAAAAAAACCAGAGGAAACCCTTCAACATTATTAGTATTAAGCAAATAACTTTTTGGGAAAGATCCCAAATGCTAAAATAGACAAACGGGATGGTATCAAACTAAGAAATATCTGCACAACAAAGGGAACAATCATCAGAATGAACTGATGACCTGCAGAATGGGAGAAAATACTTACAAACTAATCCTTCAACAAGAGATTCATAGCTAGAATATATATGGAATTCAAAAAACTCAACATCAAGAAACTAAATAGTTCAATTTAAAAATGGGCAAATACTGTAATCTGAATAGAAATTTCTAAAGTTATACAAATGACAAACAAGTATATAAACAGTGTTCATCATTAATCATCAGGGAAATGCAAATCAAAATGAGCTATCATCTTACCTCAGTTAGAATAGCTATAATTAAAGAAAGACAAAAGATAGCAAGTGATGCCAAGGATTTGGAGAAAAGGGGACTCCTACACACTGCAAATTAGTATAGCCATTATGGAGATCATTAGAGAGCTTCCTCAAAAAACTAAAAATAGAGCCAGCGATTTAGCTCAGTGGTGCCACCACCTGCCTTGCAAGCACAAGATCCTGAGTTCAATCCCTGGTACCAAAAAACAAAACAAAACAAAAAACACTAAAACTATACCTACCATATTACTCAGTTATCCCACCACTGAAATGAAAGCAATATATGAAAGACATATCTGCACTCCCATGTTGCAGCACTACTCACAAAAGCTAAGTTATAGAATCAGCGTAGGTGTCCATCAAGTGGTGAATGGATAAAGAAAATGTGGTTATATAAATGGAATATTATTCAGTAATAAGAATAATGAAAGCCTTGCAACTGCAACAAAATGGATAGAACTGGAGGAATTGTGTTAAGCAAAATAAGCCAGGCACAGAAAGACAAATATCATAGGTTCTCACTCATAAGTGGAAGATAAAAATGCTGATTTCATATCAGTAGAGAACAAAATAGTGGTCACTTGAGGGTAGGAATGGAAATGGGAAGATGGATAGAGGGAGGTGAGATAACATATCAAAACTCAGTTTTAGACAGGAGGAATAAAATTCTAGTGGTCTACAGCATAGTGGGGTGATTTTAGCTCATAAAAATTTATTGTATACTTCATAAAGAACTAAAGGAGAGCAGTTCAATGTTTTCCAATCCAAAACAAAGAAATGATGAATGTCATTTCTCAGATAACAACAGAGATTGTGCCCATAGTGCAAGACATGATTAATAAATCTAGAGAGGACACAGATAAAAAAATAGAGGAGCTGAGGAACATGATGGAATCCCAACATAGGAAACAAATGGAATCCATAAAACAGATACAAACATTTCCAGGAGATTAAAAACTCCACTGAAAGTCTATGCAGCAGAATGAACCAATGTGAGGACAGAATTTCAGATGTAGAAGATAAGATTGCAATTAGTGACCAGGAAAAGAAAAATTGCTTCAAAATTGTAAGGGACCATGAGAAATCAATCCAGCAGCTACTAGACGATGCAAAGAGGAATAATATAAGACCGATTGGAGTCGATGAAGAAAGAGGAGAGAGTGCAGATGACATAAAAAAACTGTTCACAGAAGTGATGGCAGAGAACTTCCCAAGCAGGGCAAAAGAACTTGACACACAGATAAGTGAGGCATACAGGACTCCAGCTAGCCTTGATCAAAAAAATCTACACATAGGCATCTAATTGTTAAGATTCCAGAAAGTCAACAGGAGAACAAAGTTCTACAAGCAGTTAGAGAAAAGAAACAAATCATATATAAAGGAAAGCCCATCAGAATCACAGCAGACTTCTCAACACAAACACTCAAGGCAGGAAGCTTGGAGTGATGTATTTCAAGCCCTAAAAGAAAACAGCCTCCAACCCAGATTGATGTACCCTCAAAATTATCTTTCAAAATTGATGGAGAAATAAAACATTTTCATGACAAAGAGCACCTTAGGAACTTCATGAATTCTAAACCAGCACTGCAAAAAAATTTTAGACAATATCCTAGGAAAAGACAGCAAGGATCACAACCCCAGGAAGCCCAGCAGAATGAATCCACTGGGTGCAACAAGAAATTAAACGCAAAGCTGGAGAATCTAACAAACAGAAAAGGTCATGAAAATGATAAGTCAGTATGTATGATTTATAACCATCAATATTAATGGTCTCAATTCACCAATCAGAAGAAACAGACTGGTAGAAGGGATCAAGAAGCAAGATCTAACAATATGCTGCATATAAGAAACACATTTAATTCAAAAAGAAACTCATAGTCTGAAAGTTAGAAGGTGGAAAACAATATTCCATGTGACAGGAACTCAAAAAAAAAAAAAGGAGTAGCTATTCTCTTTGCAGATCAAGTGTAATTCAAAACAAAATCTGAAACACTGTGGTTCCAAGAATTTCATATAAGGGATAGTCAACTTGTATGTACAAATCTATTGTAAACATGTGTTTTTATTCCTCTCAAGTAAAAATTTAAGAACAGGACTGTTGGTTCTTAAGAGTAATACAAGAAATTTCTATATTGTTTTCCAAAATAGTTTTTATCATTTTACATTTACATTAGCAGTATTAGAAAGTTCTAACTGGTTCACACCTACGCTGACATTTGTTCTTTTAAAACTTTTAACTTCATCTCCCTAATGAGTGTATAATTCAATCTTATTGTTGTACTGATTAGTATTTTTCTGATTCTAGTGTTGCACACCTTTCCTTGTGCTGTACTGGCTATTTATCATCTTCTTGTGTTTACTTTCTAATTGGGTTGTCTATTAATGAGCTGGAAGACTTCTTTATATATTCTGGTCATAGGTTATATGCATTTAAATATTTAAATATGGTCTGTTTAAGGACTACTTTTCATTTTCTTAACGATGTCATTTAAAGTTCTAAATTTTGATGGAATCTCATTTATCAATTTTTTTCTTTTATACATTGTTTTTTATATCCTAGGAAATTCTTGCCTACCCTAAATTCATAAACATTTTTCCTTATAATTTCTTCTCAAAGTTTTATAGCTTTAGTCTTTCATATTTATCTTCATAGATCCTTTCAACTTATTTTTATGTATGGAAATAAAGGGTTGAGGTTAATTTTTTATATATGGATACCAGGGGTTCTAGTGCCATTTGCTGAAAACACTATCTTTTCCTCTGCTCTTGAATTATGTTCTATAAAATGTTAATGACTTTGTGGGGTGGATCTTCCAATGCTGAACCAACACTGCCATCCCTATAACAAAACCACTTTCTACATCCTGCCAGATCTGACTTCTAATAGTTTGTTTTGTTAAACAAATTTCTATCTATGTTCATACTTTTATCTTCTATTATCTTTATCCAGTTTTAGGATTAGCACAATGTTGATTTCCTAAAATGAGGGGAGAAGTATTCCTTTTTTTTCTGCTTTAAATGTTTGATATAATTTATCAGTTAAATTATGTTGTTGTCATATAGGTAGGATTTCAAGCTAGGAATATACTTTCTTTAATAGGTGCTATTCAAATTTTATATTTCTTCCAGAGTTAGTTTCATTAATTTGTCTTCCAAGGTACTTCTTAGAAGTTGTCAAATTTATTTCAAAACAGATTTTTGTAACATGCTTTCTATATCCTTTTAAATTCTGTAAAATCTGTGGTAATGTCTCCTAGATCTTGATATTGTAATTTAAAAAATGTATAACTGATATCATGTAATAGGAAGAAAAGGTCTAAAGGAGTAGGGGAAGTGGGAGGGGTAGGGGAAAGGAAAGAAGGGAAAAGAAAAAACATGAGAAAAGAAAAAAAATGGAAACAGCCTTTGCAAATAGGGAGGGGAGGGCAGGGGAAGGGGAAAAAAAAAAGAACCAAGATACTCATGTAAAGGTACAAGATCCCAATGATGAATGTAACTGTATTTTATACCTAAAATGTACCAATAAACTTAATGGGAAGGAAAAAAAAGAAATGATGAATGTCTAAGGAAATAAAAGTGCTAATTACTTTGATTTCATAATTACATATTTTAAGGGCCAGGGATTTAACTCAGTGGTTCCACTGCCTGCCTTGCAAGCACAAGGTCCCAAGTTCAATCCCTGGTACTAAAAAAAAAAAAAATTATTAATAATAATAATAATTACACATTTTATACATGTACTGAGTTATCACACTGTACCCTATAAATACATATATGCAATTTTTAAATTAAATTTAACTTAATTTTCTGAGACAGGGTCTTAGTATGTAGTTTAGGCTGGCCTTGAACCTAAGGTGATCTTCCCGCCTCGCCCTCCTGAGTGCTGGGATTATAGACATGTGCCACCATGCCTGGCTATACACAATTTTTATGCATCAATTAAAAAGTTTTTTCTTAAAGAAATCTGATATATAAGAAATCTCCACAAGGCTTTGGCTGAATAGCCTTCATACGGTATTTTTTATTTTAAATATTCATAAGTACATTTTTTTTCTCTTCACTCTTCTTCCTCAAGACATCTCAGTCCCTTCCCTACTGGCTGTGAAGAGATCTGCAGGGTCCTAAAACACTCAAGTCTAAATATATGTGGACTCTGGACATTGCCATTTTCACAGGAATAAAATGAAACTGCAAATCAAGTGAGCTTGAGGCAGAATGACTGGAATGCCACTGCATGTTATTTATTATGTTTAATTTTCTTAAAGATGATGAACTAGAGGAAGGTAGCTATGTGAAAACAAAAGCAGATTATGAATAATGGGCCTCAGCAGGAAAGAGTGCCCATAAACTACCTAAAAGACAAGATGAACAAAAGCCAAAAATCTGAAACACAGACCTAACGCAATATTATTGCAAACATGAAGTATAAGAGACAGGATTTTCTGCTCATCAGATATATATTTATTTTCCAAAATATCCCTGATTAGCCAAAGTCTGTAGTATCAGTCACAATTATCCCTAAATAAATCAGTCACTAAAACATCCCTACATAAATAAATGAGGTGAATGTAATTAATAAACCAGTCATCCTTTTCTAGCTCTTAATGGTAAGTAAATTGATCTCTTTTTTTTTCCTTAAATCAAAACTGCATTGAAAATCATTTGTCCAACACCGCTTTAGATATTCTGCTCATGAACAGCTAGAAAACTAACAAACGTGGTGTCCGAAAAATTAGCTACTGTTAACCGTAAAACTGGAAGTGTTTTGTTGTAATTATGATGCCCATCGTACTCTGCAGTCTGAAACTAATAAAATGCTATTTCTAAAGAAGTAATAGAGAATAGTTATGGTCTTTTGCACTGCGAACTCTATAAACTCTACCTGGGCAGCGCTTCTTAATGACTCAGTATCCACCAGTGGAACAGGACTCCAGTCTGCCTCTCTGCTCAGTTCCATGTTCTCCTGTTGATTTTTTTTTTTTGGTACTGGGTACCGGGGATGGAATGCGGGACCCTTGCACTAGTGAGGTAGGCGGCGGAACCACTGGGCTAAATCCCTCGCTCCTGTTAAATATTTTTGACAATGACGTTCTGATAATTCAAAAACGTGTTCATTGTACTTATTAACAATACAAACCTGAGCTGGCCAGACAATACAACAAATGAAAAGTTTTTCATTTAAGTGATCAAAAGAGTAGAACCCTGAGTTAAAAACAAGATGACTTAAGGATAGGTAGGTGGACGTTTGCTGTATTCATTATCTGTTAATATTTTTATACATACAGTATTCTTTTGCATCTACTTAATATTTATTTAAAATATTTTTAGGGTTTCCACATGCAAAAGAATGAAACTGGACCTGTATCTTACACCATACACAGAAAACAACTCAAAATGGATAAAAGACCGAATCATAAGACCTGAAACCATAAATCTCCTAAAACAAAACCCAGAGGAAAATCTCCTCGCCACTGGCCTTGGCAACAGCCCCTGGGCATCATAGCCAAGGCTACAAAAGCACATCAGATCAAACAATAGCAAACTTAAAAGTTTCTGCACAGCAAAGGAAACAATCAACAAAATAAAAAGGCATCCCAGGGGATGGGAAAAACATTTATAAACCATGCATCTGTAGGTGTTTAATATTCAAAATTTATTTTAAAAAAAATTCATACAACTCAAAAGAAAACAACTTGATTTGAAAAACATACAAAGGAGCTGTATAGACATTTCTCCACAGAAGATACAAAAATGACCAACAAGTAGTGCATATGAAAAGATGTTCAACATAATTAATCAGGGAAATGCAAATTAAACCAACTATGAGAGATCCTCACCTCACAACTCTCAAAACATGAGCAAAGGACAAAAAATCAGTGTTGGTGAGGGTATGGAGGGAAAGCAATCCTTGTACATTGTTAGTAGGCATGTAGACTGGTATAGCCATTATGAAAACAATATGGAGTTTCCTAAAAAAAATGTAGAATAGGGACTGGGGATTTAGCTCAGTGGTTCCACCGCCTGCCTCGCCAAGCGCAAGGTCCTAAGTTTGATTCCCGGTACAAAAAAGAAAAAAATGTAGAATAAAATAATAGTAGTCCTCCCTTATCTACAGTTTAGTTTTCTATGGTTTCAGTTACCTTACAGTCAATGCGCTCTGAAAATACTAACATTTGTCTTGACTCTCTCAAGAGAGACAGGAAACAGATATACAACTTCTATTATAATGTTATAAATAGTCTATTTTATTATTACATGCCTGATAATTTATAAATTAAATTTTATCTTTAGGGGTTTATCTATAGGAAAAAACATACCATATTATGTGATTTCAGGCATCCACTGGGGGTCATGGAATGTATCCCCTGCACGTAAAGAGGCACAATTGTACCACATGAAACAGCAATCTAGGTATATACCCAAAGGGAATGAAGGCATGATCCCATAAAGATCTCTACTCTTGCCAGCCATGGTTGCGCACACCTGTAATCTCAGCACTTGAGAGGCTGAGGCAGGAGGATCAACACAAGTTTGAGGCCAGCCTGGACTACCTGAGACTGCCTCAAAAAAAAACGAAAAAAAGATCTGCACTCTTATGTTCATTGCAACATTGTTCACAGCCACAATAGCCAAGATATGGAAATAACCTAAGTATCCATTGACAGACAAACGGATAAAGAAATTGTGTACATGTACAGAATGGAGTATGATTTAAATCTTCAAAATGGAGATTTTGCCATTTGGCACACATGGACGAACCTGGAAGGCATTATGTCAAGTGAAATAAGCTGAACAGAGACAGAAAAACATTTCATGATCTTATTTACATGTAGAAATTTCTAAATGCCAAATATACGGAGATGGAGAATAAAATAGTGGTTATGGGGGATGTGTGGATTGAAGGATACAAAACAGCTGATATGTCGGATGAATATATCTAAAGATCTATTGTACAACATGAGGACTATAGTTAATAATGGTGTATTGTATTCAGGATTTTTGCTAAATGGAAATATAAATAGTCTTGCCATCAGTAACTGTGAAACAATGGTATGTGGCATGTTAATTTGTTTCATTATAGCAATCACTTTACTATATGTATTTATATATACTTCATAACATCCCAAATACCTTAAATATACACAATAAAATTTATTCTAAAAAGACAATTTTTAAAAATTAAAGCTAAGTAAAGTACTGCGATAAAACTCAGTAGGAAGACTTTTCCCTATATTCGTTCATATAAACCTCTAAATAATCCTATTAATGAGGCATTCATATCATTTTATTTGGAAAAAAAAAAAGGTCCAAGGGTACTTTCTGAATAAATAGTGGAACCCAAATCTTTCTGCCCCTGAAGCCCATGCCTCATTTTACTACATTACTCTCTATTCTTTGTTTTAAATGAAGACATGAGGACCTGGTTTAGCAGCCAATTATGAAAATAGGTTAGATAAGTAAGTAGATTATTGGTGAGTTGACTGATTGACTTACTTATAGGTTGATACAACCAAAGTGTAGGCTAGTGAAAACAAAATATGGGTTACAGCTATTAAAAAAATTACAAACTCAGACTACCTTAACCACACTGATTAAAGACTCATTCTAATCAGAACTGTCAGACTCATATCTGAACCATGATGTGAGATTGTGAATATCACAATTTAAAGGAGTTACAGAACATTCAGAAGGATTCCCAAAAGTATCTGAAAACAATGATATGTAAGAAACCGCCTAGCTACCTTAAAATAGACATCAAAGTCATCATTAAATATCTAAAGATTTAATATACCAAAATGGTCACAGATTTCTCCTGTACAACTTCGGAGAGTAGATGTAACACTGATAAGTCAAAACAATAAGGAAGTTGATGCCAGACCATTATCAGAATTTTCTAACATCAGAAGTTTATAACTTGAGGCAGGTATTTCCATATTACTAAAGATAATCAAGAAGCAATGTGGATCAAATAATCAAAAGTCCCTTAATGAGGGCCGGGGATTTAGCTCAGTGGTTCCACTGCCTGCCTCGCAAGCGCAAGGTCCCAAGTTCGATCCCCGGTACCAAAAAAAAAAGGGGGCTTTAAAAAAAAAAACTTGGTCAGGTACATTAATGGGAAGGATGACAGGACAATGACATTCATTGACAGTCAATGAAGAGGTCTTTTAAAATAAAAATGTAATTATCTACAGTGAGTTGACCACACATATGAATGAAAGTACACGTTTTTGTGAGAACACTTTTCTATTTCTCAGGTATATATCTTAATAGTGAAATTGTTAGATCATTTGTAATTCCATGTTTAATCATCCGAGGAACTGCCAGACTTTTCCATATTGTTTTACTTTCTCATCGGAGTATATGAAGGTTCTGATTTCTCCATATCTTTGTCAATACTTGCTATTATCTGACATTTTAATTATAGCCACCCTAATGAGTATAAAGTGGCATATCACTGTGATTTGGATTTACATTTCTCTGTTGGCTGTTTCCTTGCATTCTTTTTTTTTTTTTTTTGGTACCGGGGATTGAACTTGGGTCCTTGCGCTTGTGCAGCAGGCGGCGAAACCACTGAGCTAAATCCCCGGCCCTTTCCTCATATTCTTAATGTCTTTTGAAGATCAGAAGTTCTTAATTTTGACAGGGTCTAATTTATTAATATTTTCGTTTACAGATCATGCACTTTGTGGTGAATCTAAGACATCTTTGTCTAATCCAAAGTCACAAACAATGGATTTATAATATGCTTTTTCTAGAACTGTAACTGTTTTAGGTATTACATTTCATTCTATGACCCATTTGAAGTTTTTTTTTTTTTAACATGGCATAAGCCAAGGTCTGGATCAAAGTTCAGTTTTTTGCACATGGGTATCCAATTGTTCCAGCACTATTTGTGGAAAAGACTACTCTTTTGTCACTGAACTGCTCTGGTACCTTTGTCAAAAATCAATTTAACATTGTATGTGTGGCTCTCTCATCTTGGACTCTATTCTGTTCCATCAATCTACTTGTCTGTCTTGAAATCCATACCACTCTTACTACAACTATCATGGTTTTATAATAAGATTTGATGATAGACATTGTAAGTTCTAAAACCTTTTCTTCCTTTTCTAAGTTTTTTGGCTAGGACTTTCACATTTCTATATGAAATTGAGAAATAACTTGTATCAGCTAGTTACAGGAGAAAATCCTGTGGGGATTTGACTGGGATTGCCCTGCTTATACAGAATAGTTTGCAGAGAAGTAATATCTTACCAGTATTTAGCCTTTTAATGTATAAACACAGTGTCTCTTTCCATTTACTTATGTCATCTTTAATTTCTCAGAGTAGCAGCAACACGTTCTCAGTGTGAAAAGGCCCTCACCGATATAAAACCTATGAGAGAAACCTGAGCTTCAAAAGATGAAATCCAAGAAGGACCTGACTATGAGAAAATGTACAGTTCAGATACAAAAGAAATGCATATGTTCAGAAAGAGAAGGCTAATATACACTGAGTCTGGAAGAGTGAATAGTGTGCAAAGACAGAAACAATGAGAAGCAACAGGGATTTCATAGCATATGGAAGAAGAGGGATCCTGAAGAAAAGGATGGCTGTCACAGAAAGTACACTATAAAAAGTACAAATTTAAGTCCCTATAAGAGCTGCAGTTAAAATGTGAAATATGACAATTATCAGCCAACAGGAAAACACAAGGCCTGTACCTAACAAGACAATACACACTATCCTTAAAGCATTCAAATCCGACAGACAGTAAAACCCTGTACAGTCCAAACAAAATGGGGTGCATAAGCGGTTAAGGGAGATGTGGGGGGGCCTCTGGCATGTAAAGCTGTTTAAATATGAAAAACAAAAAGCTGCATAGAAGAGGAAATCATATTGGAATAAAGGCTTGAAAGACAATTTTATAGCAATGAGTAGATCAGTAGTAGAGATAAAGGGAGAAAGATGACACCAACAGATGCAAGAGGAGAGAAAAAGATCAGGAATCAAACTAAGAATCAAAAGGGCTGGACCAAGTTTCAAACAAAAGTACATCTCTATTAATATAATTATTTACTGATATTTCATAAGTATGGCCGTTACTTTGGCTCAGCTAACAGCAATGACAATCATTTACATTTACAGCTTACTGAACTTTCATCTTTGCTCATCCCTTCAATTAAAAAAAAAAGACAAAACAGTTATAAAGAGAAAAACATTATTTTCATAGGTCAGGGTCCATGTCACTCTGTTCTTTAAAACATGCAGACGAAGGCTCAGCCTATTCAGCTGAGCTAGCAGCCAGCACCAGGAGTCACACTCAAGCAGAGTTGTGAGCTGCTGGCTGAGCAGCTAAGACTGTTTTAGGACCAGGACAGCAGCAGAACTAAAAGAACAACTTCTATCTTGGAGGAGCTTCACCAACAGTTTCTGAGTTTTGTCTACTTTTGTTTTTAACATCTGGTTCAATGTACAACAGAAGAGTTATTTACTTTGGAAAAAACAATAAAAATGAATAAAATTATAAATCTAGACTGTAACTTTTAGAGGGCCACCAAATCGATAGCTTTTGTCTAAGAATGGTACCATGAATAGGTAGGATTTGTTTGCTTGTTCTGTGGGTTTCTCTCCCTCTCACTTTTTAACATTTTCTCTGTTTTCCATAATATTTCATGCTCTTGTCTTAACGTGGACAAAAGCAAGACAGCCTTCCTCCATACAATATACCACGAATCACTCTTAATCTTTCAAAATACCAAAAGTATAGATCAATTTTAAACCAAAATAAATGTCCTCAAAATAAGTTATTCCTAAATGCACCTTTAATAATTTGGAACTTCACAGGAAATATATTTTCGATAGCAAAAAAAAAATGTTTTTCAGTGCCTAAGATTAAGCCCAGGGCTTCACACATGCTAGGCAAACCCGATATCAGGTCTCAATAATAAATTTTTGAAAGTTAAAGATAAACTCTTTCCCAATGTTAAACAGCTATAATGACTTTTTCTGATGCCCAGAGTCCAAGCAAAGGGCAAAATCTGGTAAGTACCCTTACCTCTGGCTCACACACTTGCTTCTTAACCCAAGAAATCAATACCATCTCTGTCTATAGGTTGTGGGTGGTTAATGTAACTATTAATTCTGCAGATGGAATTCATTATACTACACTTAGCCATATTTACTTTGAATTAAATTACCTTAGATATCTTTCAATATTCACATCTTAAGCCACATAAATTTAACTATTTATATATTTAACTTTATTATTCAGTATCCTATACTCATTTTATTAATATGACAGTATTATTAATTTTAAGTCATAATTGTTAAGGACTAGAATCTTCCTTATTTGCTCTACACAGAGCTTAATCAAATAAAATATAGGCAATGAAGATTATTACCAATATTTATGAGACTGCATTATTTCTGACAAATAAAAGTTTACTAATTTTAAACTAAACTGCTCAAATGAATCCTGACTTTCCTTACACCTGAACACATCCACCATAGATCCTGAGCCAGAGTTCTAGGAGTCCATTCATTTGTTAGTATGTTTCCTTACCACACCAAGTGATTTTAGAGTTGGCCAGAGAAAATGCAGAAACTAAAAACTTTCCACCATATATAACTTTATAAATCTCACTTTATAAATCTCATTTTAGTGAATGCTAAAAATTGATAGTAGAAATGTAAGAAGAGTAAAACTCTTACACTCTTGACAGTAATGTCTAAGTTGGTATACTTTATTAAATGTCAAATTATCCTCTGAAGTTGAAGAAGAATATTCAACACGATTCCTATCCTGTACATACACGCACATGCACACACACACACTTCTTTAATGTTCTCTATAGAAAATCATATATGTGCACAAGAAAAACGTTCAGGAATAAGCACTGCAGCTCTGTCTAATAATAAAACACTGGAAACCACCTAAGAATCACCCAAAGGAATATGAGCAAGTAAGTTATAGTGTAGCCATGAAATAGATATTTCAGGGGAAAATGGGGGGATGTATTGTAAGAGTGTACTAAAGTATAGCACATATCTAAAGTTTACAACATGCAAACCACATAGTGAGTTCAAGGCCAACCTAAACCATATTAACTAGACCCTGTCTCAAAAAAACCCAAAAAAACAAAAAAACCATACGAAACAATTACATTATTAATGACAACAAATATATTCAGGATAGTGTCTCCTTTGGGAAACAGAGGTTTGACTAGTGTTCCACTCCTCTAACATCTAAAGTAAACGAAGCAAAATGTTCAGATCTGACTAAATTGGATATAAGATATATGGAATGATTTTTCTACTATCCTTTATTCTTTGCTGCATGTTTAAAATATTTCTATCAATCCAGGCTATAAAGAGATATGGACTTGGTGGACTCTATTTAACAGATGGTTAATATCTGACCAAGAGTAAGTAAAGCCAGCAAAAAAAAAAAAAACCACATCTGTAAGAGGAGTCTGGTTTCACGGCTTTACTTCCACCTGTGTGTGCTCAAGCCAGGTGCATGCATAGGCACATATCTCATTTAATCATCCAACAATACTGCAAAAATGGAGGTATTACTCTCATTCAGTAGAAAAGAAAATTAAGATTTTTTTAACTGGATGTTTTGGCTAACATCACATAGCTAATAAGTTACCAAGAAAGTCTATAGGTACAAAGAAACTTTCACAATAACTGGTGTTTCAAAGGAATGAGAGATGCACTCTTATATTATTAAAAAGGATTTCATTTATACATTCAAAATGAGCCCCAAAGATGACAGTTCCCCAAAACAGCTTAATTTTACTTTACATAAAAAGGAAAAGACACTTCATGTTAGGCATATAAGTGAAGTACTGAGTTTAATTTTAGACTCAGAGATTTAAGAGGACACTGATAAAATGGATTACTCATTACCCAAGGCAAATTCCAGTTGAATAAAATAAACTTTTTAACCATTTAAGTTTTTAAAAACTAAACTGAACTGCTTTAGGAATACAATCATTTCCCTTACTATACTGGTGGAAATAGTGCTCTCACTTAATTATAAAACTTTGTAGATTATGATGCAAATAAAATACAGGTAAACCATCTTTTAATTTAAATTGTTCCTGGAAAAATAACTTAATAGAACTGTGATATACTTGACCTCCTAACCTGTTGGCTCTGAAACCATTTTTTCCTTATAAGATAAAGTTTAGGTGAGATCTCTCAATGTAACTGTTGCATTACACAGTATAAGAAACACATTAGTGAATAAACCATCTCTGAGGGTATCCAAGAAGTTGAAAACCCATCTGTCACACATTAAGGGCTCTTCTTTAATAAAAGGTAAGAATGAATGATCAATACACTTTTTCCCAATTCTCACATTCTATAAGTGCAACGGTTAATATGTTCTTGATAAGGAAACTCCATTTAACACCAACAAAATACTCATTAGCAGGGATCAGAGGTGAAACTAATGAAATGGAAGAATCATAAAGTAATTAAAATATTACCAAGTGAGATGAATCAGAAAGTGCTGCTGATGTGATACTGGAAAATAATGACCTTTGTCTCTACTGCCCCCCCCAAAAAAATAAATGAATAAAATTGAGACCCACCTTGTGCCATGTAGAAAAATTTACTCCAATGGAGCAGTGACCTAAAATGTAAATACTAAAACTATAAAACTCTTAAAAGAAAACAAATTTTTGTGACCCTGGGTTAGGCAATGGTTTCTTAGGACATCAAAAGCATCAGAAGAAATCAATAAACTATACTGTATTAAAATTTAAAACTTTCCTTACTCAAAGGATACCACAAAAAGTAAGAAAACAAACCATACAACAGAAGAATATGTTTGCAAAGCATGTATCTGATAAGGGACTTGTGTTCAGAATATATAAAGAATTCTCTCAATTCAATAATAAAAAGACAACACAATTTAAAATGGGCAAAGTATGTGAACAGATATTTCTTCATGCAAGATGTACAAGTAGCCTATAACCACATGAAAAGCTATTCATAGAGTCAGTAGGGAAATACAAATGAATGAGGACTCAGGATGTGGCTCAGTGATAAAGCACTTGCCTGACATATTTAAGGCCTTGGGTTTCATTCCCAGAACAGGGGGGAAAAAAATGATAATGAGATGCCATTTTACACCCACTAGGATAGCTAGAATCAAAAAGTCAGATAATATATAATTTTGAGGACGTAGAAAAATCAGAATCCTCACACACTGGTAGCAAGAATGTAAAATGGTATGGTCACTTTGGAAACAGTTTTACAGTTCCTCAAAATGTTAAACCGGGCACCTCCATGTGACTTGCAATTCTGCTCAGAGGTATACACCCAAGAGAAATGAAAACAAATGTCCACGCAAAAGCTTATATATGAAAGTTCACAGTAGCATTATTTGTAAGAGTCAAAATTGAATACAATAAAATTTCATTTGACCATTAAAAGGAACAAAATATTGATACAGGTTATAAACATGGATAAACTGTGAAAACATTATGCCTAGTGAAAGAAATCAGACACAAAGGTCTCATATTGTATATCAATTACACAAAATGTCCAAAATAGGCAAATCCACGGAGGCAGTAAATGTGTTAGTGGTTGTCGGGGACTGAGGAAGAGGGAAATAGGGAGTGACTGATACTGGCCATGGGATTTCTTTTGGGGATAATGAAATAGTCTAGTATTATCAGATAGTAGTGATGGTTATGTAACTTTGTAAAATACTAAATCCCACCAAATTGTAGACTATATAAAAGTGACATGTTTTATGAACTATACCTCAATAACAATAAATAGGAAATTCTTCTTGGGAATATCAGAATGAAATACTAGATATTTCATCACAGTAAACAGATTCGACCATATGATTCTCAGAGTAACCTAAGAACTTCTCAAAGCAAAGTACAAAGAAAATGTGTCCAGGTCTACCCCTGGAGCTTTGTAACACATTACCAACACTTAGAAAAAACAAAGCACCCTCTACATTTCTGCCCCAAGCAGACAACACCCTCCGCCTCTGAGTCTGGACAAGGGAGGGGCACACATCTCTTCAGGACAGCTCTCCACCTATTCCCCATCAACTTAGTGCAATTCTTTCTGCCTTGGTCTATTATACATGTAAATACTAGTGGTCAGTATTTTAATCATTTTATTAATTATAAAACAATTCAGACAAAAAAGGTACTAGAGTAATTTTAACATATATACCTACCACCCAGTTAAAGAGGTAAAATATTACAAGTTGAGTTAAAAACCTCTCCTTCTTTTAATAAAGATCCTTTTACAAAAAGAATTTGTAACTACACTCTTGCTTTCTCCGTTAAACACACCCGCACTAGCCACTAACATCACTGTTCACCTAGGAACTTGAAAGTGACCTCTGACACATGATATTTATCACCTGTAAGATCTCTGTCACTCTCAATTTTAACAACAGGGAAACTCTACCTCATTTCAACAGAAATAGTAATTGAAAGAGAAGTTAGAAAAAGACCAAAGGGTTCATTCAAATTTCTCCCTGTCTCAGAGGTAAAAGTCTCCACCACGCAACTTTTCTTTTGCAATGTCAGTCTACCACACTTCTCATTTTAATATCAACCCTATGTAAGGCATTTTTCACAAACAATATCTCATTAGCCCTACAAGGTAGATAAGGCAACTATGTTCATACCCATTTTTATAGATATGAAAGAACAAAGTGAGTAAAAGCACAAAATTGGTGTCAAGCAGGGTTTGACTCCGTTATACACTTCTTACCAAAGTGACCTTGGACACTTTACATAACCTTTCTGAACTGCAAAATAAAGATGACAATGTCTGGCTTACAACGTAGTTATGAGGATTTGATTACTTGGCATATTTAAACACTTTGCACAGAACATAGTGTAAAGAAAGCAGTAAGTGAATGGTAGCTGCTGCTGTCCTTGTTGTTAATTATGCAAGCTCAAACAGCTCCCAGGCAGGGAAGCCAAGGCTGAAACCTGGGTTCTTCAATTCTATACAACATTGCTTCTTTCTCACAATGGTCCCTAGGAGTCCTATCTGCAGCATACACTCTGTCGTTTCCAGGCTGTCCCCTTTTTCATCGAAATACCATGGTTTCACTTCTGGATTTTAAGAATCAAAAGCCAGCAGCAATACCAACAACTCCTGACATCACAAAAGGACAACTAAACATTATATATGTCTCACAACACCATCCATAAAGTTGCCTTGTGCTCCCTATCCTCAAACATTAATCAAGCTTCTACATCAAACTGCCAACTTACAAGATACTATATAGAGAGGGGACAACAACATATTAAACTAAACCAAAATCCAGACTGTAGGAAATTCTATAGGACAACCATCCACCCTAGGTTCTTCAGAAGATAAATGGGGGGGGGGAGTGTTGTCCCCTACAAATTAAAAAAGATTAAAGTGATATTTCAACCAAGACTGATTTTTTAATTCTCCCACAAAAAAGCCAGTAACAGCCAGGCGTAGTTGTGGACACCTGTAATCCCAGCACTCGGGAGACTGAGTCAGGAAGATTGCTACACAGTGAGTTCAGGGCCAGCCTGAACTACAGAGCAAGACCCTGTCTCAAAAATCCAAAAAGTAAATAAATAAAAAACCAATAACACCAGCCCCATGTACATCTTCTTCAGGGAGCAAATATTCTAGTGACATACCAGAATACTTAGAACATTTCAGGCTTTGGGACATTTCTTTTTTTTCCCACTGTAAATCAATAAATTAGCATTCTTGCTTTTAAAAGAAAAGCAGTAACAATACATATAGCCTTTATTCTGCCTATGCTATGACCTAACATAAAAGTCTTATTCTGAAAAGTAATTTTAAAGACCATAGGTTTACAATTTTAAATGACCTTCCCCAACATCTACAAGAGATGGCTGGAGCAAAGGTTAAAGGAAAAACAACAACGAGAAAAGCCAAGAAGGAACATGTACATAATTGAAGCTTAAAAGAAAACCCACATCATCAACAGGATCAGCTATCACAGGAACCTTCCAAGAAGTAAATCATCTATGATATGATATGAAATATCTTTTTTTTTGTTCCGGTACCGGGGAGTGAACACAGGACCTTGCACTTGCAAGGCAGGCACAGTGCCACTGAGCTAAATCCCTGGCCCAATATGAAATATCATAATGAAAATTACAACAACTCCTTGTCAGTAAGAAGTAGTCAGCCTCCCAATGATAAATGTAAACGTATTGTATACCTAAAATGTACCAATAAAAGAATTTAATGAAAAAAAAAAGAAGTAGCCTAAAATTAATAAATGAAAACTAACCTGAAATTTCAATATGGGTACACACTGTAATAAAGATTACTTATTTCTATATTATTCCAAAAAAAGGATTTGAGACAGTTCACAGGGTCATTACAATTTAAAGGAAAAAGGTGAAAGAGATATATGTGCACCCATGTTTATAGCTGCACAGTTCGTAATAGTGAAAGCTTGGAAACACCCCAAGTGCCCATCAACTGGAGACTGGATAAAGAAGATGTGGGGTTTTTTTTAATAGAATGGAGTACTACTTAGCCATAAAGAATGAGAAACCAGAGACATTTATAGCTAAAGGGATGCATATTGAGGCCATCCTCTTAAGTGAAATAAATAGGACACATATGTGTAAATACCGAATAGTTTCTCTAGTGTGAGAAAGTGTAATTTAAGGATACACATGGATGAAATGGTCTAATAACGTATTTCTCAGATTGTGTTTCCATTGCGTGTCATATGACTGTATCGAAATTTAAATTAGGGAGAAGTTTGACTTATGTGGAGTCTGCTAACTAACTGGAGTTTTTTTTCCAGATCATTATTTCTTCAGTGTTGGTTTTGGGGACCTTTCTGAAACAAAGCACATCCTCTGGTGTCTTGCTGGTGCTTCAGATGCTTTTTTAAGTTATACGGAAAAATGTTTAAGTGCTTTTCAGTTTTGTTTTGGTTGAGTTCTACTGGATATGAATATTATTGTAAGTTTTTCCCCCTTGCACTGTTCTTCTTTGAGTGGTTTTAATTTTGTGTTTGATAATAGTTATTTAATAAAAAAAAGAGAAAGAAAAAGAAAAAGGTGAAGAAGGTGGACAGAGAAAATGAAGGGGGAAAATAAAGTCAGAGGTAAGTTTACCAGACAAACCATATGTTACAAGGTCCCATACAGGTGCATGGGAAACACCACTGATTTGACTCAACTCCTTTCCAAAGAAACACCATCAACTATAAGAGTTCATGACAACTTAGTAACAGAACCAAACCCAATAATCAAAGAAAGAAACCAGCTTTTCTGGAACTAAGGCCTGGGAAAAAATTAGTACATGGGTTCTAATAATAGTGATGATGATAGCAAACCAAAACAATAATAACAGCTCATCTTTATTCCATGAGTCCTGGGCCAGGCATATTCCAAGCATTTTATATGCGTAAACTCATGAAATTCTCACAACCACCTTGTAGAAGTATGTACAATTACAATCTCCATTTTATAGATTAAAAAGCTGAGGCACCAAGAGCTTAAGTAACACAATCTAGAAGTCAAGCTGAGGAAATGGCAATGCTAGATGCCATCCAGCTCCAGAGCCCACGCTCCAAACCATTCCCTAACCTGTCATCCATGAATTGGTGACTCCCTTTGGACATGAGCATTTGCCTTCAGATAAAAGCAAACAAGTACCTGTCCATCAAATATTAGTTCATCTTGTGGACAGTCTTAGTCCTCAGACCAGCTGTGAATAGTACCAGTGGCAGTACCAATAACATCAACAAGGGCACTGAGATAAAGGCGATAATATCTTCACAAGAATTCTACAGTAAGAGGAGTAGTAAATTTCATAAAGCTGTTTCTTTCAATGACCCTCAATAAAGGCTGATTGCGTTAAGCCAAAGAACAATTCTGTTAGAGCAATTCTACCCCACTGTAAAACAATGCAATCAACACACATAGCTCTCTGGTATTCTGACTTGAGCCCAGTAAAAACTAACTTTTATAAGCAACATATTGACTGTGTTTTAAGCAATTCTCAAAGAATACTGTTTCTAAATACTAGGTTTTTGACAAAAACTGGGCAACAAAGTAGATACCTACTTGGTATGGAGCTCTTCCATACTTCTGATTACTAGCAATATGCATTCGTGTGTGTGTGCGTGTGTGCCGGCGCACACGTACATGCTACACAGCAAGCCAACTGCAGGAGCCATTTTCATGAAAATGAAGGAACCTGACCAATAAAAATGTCTAAGTAGGCATCCAACCCACCTCTCCATGGAGGTGGGCCAAGAAAGTAAAGGGACAAAACTTACCTCTGAAAGAGTTCTGAGTAGTTACCAAATGACAAGCAGTTAATTGAGTCTCAACATTCTCTACCATACAATGTGTTGATAAAGGAGGTCATAACCAAAATACAGTAAATATTTGATAAGATTATTGATTTGGGAGATGACAAGAGTGGAAATGATCAAGTATGAATATGCCAAAATGAAACGCTTTAATCTACATGACCAATACAACCTAATTGAAAAATATGAAACAAAAATTATTAATTCTACCTGTAGGGAACTGCAAATTACAAAGCTATATCATTTCATCCATCAGATAGTTCTAACTAGAAATGACTTGGTACTATACAGAGTTAATAAAGGCAGGGGAAAGCAGCAACTAGTATATACTATTGGTGGAAATGCAAAGCAACGTAGCCTCTGGGGTGACAATTTGATAGGAAATCAATTTGTTTAATATGTGCATACTCAATACTTCCATGGTTATGTTCTCAAACGTGCCACAACAAGTATAAATGAGAATGTTTACTGAAACATTTTACAACAACAAAAAACTGGATATTTAAATGTTCCTCAAAAGAGAGCTGGCTAAATATAATTCTATGCAGTCATTAAAAAGGTACAATGGTTCCTTCATATTCTGAGAGAAAAATTCCCATAGTTTTACATAAAAGAAAGTCCATAATAAATAATTCATAGGGTGAGATCCTTTTTGTGGGGGTTGGGGGAGGGGAGGGTAGTCAACAGGGGTCTAAATTAATCAATATTCTTTCTGTTCCAAGAGCCAGAAAATCAAATCAAATGAGCAAGCAAGTTAAACAACTGATTAACTCATTTAACTGGGAAATACAGGGTAGATCTAATTTAAGGTGTGATTGGATCCAGAGACTCCACTGGCTCCCATACTCACAAAGCAAGAGCATGTAACCGTCAGTGTGAGCAAGTCTATCTGTTCCAATCTGTGTGTTGGCCTCATCCTTTCCCATGGGAGATGGGCTTCCTTTATGGCACCAGCCCCCGACCTTCATTGAACTTAGCAACTCTAATGGGATGAGCCTGTCCCTTATCCTACATATTTTCAACCTCAAGGAAGGGCTCTGAACTTGGTTACAAAGCCATCCTGCAACAATCACTGCCCAATGGAAGAGGGCATTATGACACACCAAGCCTGAGCCAGATGCCCATCCCTTGGCCAAGGAGAAAGATACTGTGACCTAAAATAATAAAAAAGAATGAGGAGAGGGGAAAACAAGACCACCTAAACTAACAGCTACTAAATAATTCTCTATAGCCTTTCACCATTTAACTGCATGTTTCCATTTCTTTAAATTTTTTACTAGAATGCAATCATATGTTATATACAGTGGACCCTTGACTTATAAACTTGACTGGTTCCCGAGGGCTGGTTGTAACTAAATCAGTACAGCTGAGATCTGGATGTTTACCTGCGTACATGGTATAGATAACAAGAGGCAGGTGACTCTTCCATTAACCTAATTAACCCAAGTTGTTCAGGTCAGGCTGGTTGTAACCTAAGGGTCCACTCTACCTGGTTTACTTTCTAATTCAAAAAGAAAAAAATGTTAGAATACAGCAAAAAAGAAAGCCCAAGTTCTAAAAAGTCCAGTATTGATACTTTAGAAATAAAACTATGGATGATATATCCTGCCTCTACAGCCCAAATTCCCTATGATGAGTGTTATTATTATGTATATCTAAAATGTACCAATAAATGTTTTGCTTAAAAAAAAGAAATAAAACTGTGGAAAAAATAGGTCTCATAGATAAACAGGAAACTAGACTTTCTAGTTCTGTATACTGGACAATATTTTAACATGTACCCAACAGTCCTTATTCAACCAAGCATTAGAAAGGGAAACAAAAATCAAAAACATGTATTTTGATTACCAGTGCAGACAAGGGTTAGTAGGAAACCCTCCAGGGGTCCTTTTAAGGGGGAATTTTATAAAATTCTCACAATAAAATGTCTATACTGGTATCTGAAAGCTCTTCCCTCCCTCATCCTTCCTACCTTCCTCTTCTCTCCCCCCACCCCTCTCTTTCTCGCCCTCCTTCCCTTCCTTCCATCCCCCTTTCTTCATCCTATAATCTCACCAAACAGAATATGTAGGAATGTTCTGGATCTGTTATACTGAAGCCAAATATCCACTTTCAACATGTCTCAAATACTCTAAAGACAGTAGCAAACTAAACCAAAATATACCTACCCTAAAAGTAGGGACATTTGCAAAATTTTTCCTTTAATTGTCCCAATGCACTTACAAGTTCTTTTCACAAATTTAATAAAAATTCCATTTAGCTGGACATAAAAAAACAATTCCTCTGTTCTTCAATGACCCCAGCCAGGTCCTACAAATTTTGGTATTCATCTTTCTAAAGAAAATCAGTTCTGGGGCTGGGGATTTAGCTCAGTGGCACCGTGTCTGCCTTGCAAGTGCAAGGTCCTGAGTTTGATCCCTGGTACCAGAAAAAACAAACAAACAGAGAGAGGGAGAGAAAGAGAAAATCAGTTCTGCTATAGTGAGACAGACATTTACTGCTCCCTAAATATTCATGTTTTTGCCCTCATTTCCTAGTCCCGTAAGTAGTGTCCTATGACTACTTTTGGCCAGTGGATGATAACAGGAAATGATATGGGTCACTTTAGGTCCAAAGCTATAGTAACCAAGGAAATTTCTTCATGTTCCAGAAGGTGCACCAAGCCTATTTTATTATTTTAACTATCAAGCCTTTTTTTTCCCATGTGCCATGGGACAATGCCGTAAGTATAATCCCAAATCCTATAAATCTAATTCAAATCTACTTCCTCCAGGTAGCTTCCTCTGACCATGCTAGGCTCCTAGCACTACCAGTAACAAACTTACTTACATATACTGAAGGTAGAGCACTATGAAAGTACTGATTTGTATTACAAATTAGTGTAAAATGATCTCTATCCTTTATAATTTACAATCTGATTGGAGAGAAAACCCCCATGTAAAAACAGATACAAGTACATGATAACAAATTTCAAATGTGTGCTGAAAATAGTGAGTGCTAGAGGAGTTTCCATATATATCTCAACAACTAAGTCATATATTTCCATGTGACATCTTTTGTATTACTTATATTCTCTTTTATTTTTTTGGTACCAGGGATTGAACTCGGGACCTTGTGCTTGTGAGGTAGGCGCTGGAACCACTGAGCTAAATCCGCAGCCCCTTATATTCTCTTTTAATTCATGTGTGATTTAAAGTAAATGAGACTCCCTACAGGGATTATAATCTTTTTTAGGAAGAACCTTAAGATATAATAACTTCACAGTGTCCTGTATTACCACTCAAACACTAGAATTTAATAAAAAATGTATCTTCTATTGTGAAGAATGTGTTTGAAAAATTAAAATCAGAAATGTAGTGATGTTCAAGATATTAGGAAACTGTCTTTGGTACCTTTAAGGAGAGAAAGGAAGGAACAAAAGCTTTGTTTTGTTGTTGTTTTTCCTATGATAGGTAGAGCTCTCTACTGGAGAATAATGACTCATCAAGCTATCCCAGAATTTTGAACACAGCCCTTCACAGGCAACATCTTACATTCAGGCAACATGTTCTCTAAGCAATATCTGATTTCCAATTCAATTCCACAAATATCCTGAAAGCAGGGTCAGGGATTTAGCTCAGTGGTTCTACCGCCTGCCTCGAAAGCACAAGGTCCCAAGTTTGATTCCCGGTACCAAAACAAAATCCTGAAACCAGTCAAGAGAATTCCCTAAAATAATTATCAAAATACAAATGCACAAACACGCATGCACTCATCACCTATTTCTCTAAGTATATTCATAGATTGCAGTGATTTAATCAATATGACTTGCCAAATATTTTAATATCCATATGGGTAAGATATTGCAAAGGACAAGATATATAAACATGACTTCTTTTTGCCATTCTCATACCCTAATGTGATAGGATACATGAAGACAAAAAATTTCACACAATGCAAGGTAGTATATACAAAGTACTATCAAATGAATAAGGAAAATAAATCCTAAGAGAGTTCATAGAACACCTTAGTTTTAAATTTTACAGTCTGAACACTTAACAAGCAAGGTGAAATCTGAGTTGAGCTTTAAAGAATAGTCAGAATTTCCAAAGGTTCAGACTAGAATAAGTGAACATTCCAGGGTAAGAGAATATGGAACAAGGTGGATAATCCCAAGCAATACTTAGGGAACAATAAACTGATAATTTTATTTCAGACAAGCAGTCTACTGGGGAAGATTAATGTGAAATGAGGCCAGAAAACAGGTGAGTGCTAAACACTGGAAAGCTTTAAATGCTAAGCTAATAAACAGCATTATCTTGACAGTAATGGGGAATCATTAAAGGTTTTTTTTAGCAAAGTAACACAATGAAAGTGAAAATTAGGGTGATCAGAGTAAAGAAACGCTCACTGGGGACAGTCAAAGCACTTTACACACTACTTCAAAAATTAGGTCTGAATTAAAATGCTATCAGAGGAAAAAAGAGAACAGATCTAAGGAGCTAACAGAATTTGGGCAATATTTTAGTATATGCCAACTCAGACCCTAAGAACTCCAGAAAGCTGAAATTCAGATGCTAAACCAGTGTTAAAAGCACAGCCACTGTGAACCCTAGCCTACTCAGAAGGGTCTCCCAATACTCAATGGACATTGGATTCTTCTGTACATATATATATACACATATATACATATATATGTATCATATATATACATATATACGTATATATGTATATATATGATACATATATATATATATATATATATTCCCATCCCCACAGTCATACAATAGGGCCATTCCTTTTATTGGGAGAAGGTATGAGGGGGGAAATGATATATAAAAGCAACCAAGTGATGAAGGGCCAGGGAGTTGTGCAACAAATATAACTCAAACACCTGTAAAAGCCAAAGGCACTGCAATAACATTTATTGCAAAATGGAAAAACAGACCGTAAATCCGGTCGTATTCCAAGCTTCGGTAATGACATCAGATATATCCATTAAACTTGGCAAGAGGGTAAGGTTGGATGAATGGAGTTATTGAGGTTCCAGTCCTTAACAAGAGAGAGTCTTAACCTTTTAGGAGAGGTCATGGACCCTTTCAATGAAATCTACAGACCCTCTCCCCAGAGAAATACACACATAAAATTTCACATACAACTTCAAAGTGTTTACAGACTTCCCCTAAAGCCAACATAGAAGCTCTTAGCACATAAATTCCAGGTTATAAACCCTTGCTATGTAATAGTGATAACTATTTTTATCTATATCCCAAAGCTCAAAAAGATTTGAAAAGAAAGCCAAAGATATATTTATTTACAATTTATATGTACTGCACATCAAACCACTAAATTATGTACCTTGTAAAGCATACACAAAATGGAAACTAAAAAATAATACCTATTATCACAAAATAAATTTTTACATTTGTTTTATTTATTGATGACATAGAAGCTCTGTGTACTTTCTAATAAATACAGTTATTGGGCCGGGGATTTAGCTCAGTGGTTTCGCCGCCTGCTGCACAAGCACAAGGACCCGAGTTCGATCCCCGGTACCAAAAAACAAACAAACAAACAAACAAAAATACAGTTATTAATTCTACTACTTTTGGTGACAATAATGTGTTTGAACATGATGTATTTTTTTTAATCTTGCTTTCATACTTTATAATACAACTTGAGAGTATGATTCTAAATTCTACTCATTTTTATATTTTACTTGATTTAATGATTAGAGTAGGTGAAAAACATACTTCATGAAGATGAAAAAAACAAAAGAACTCCAGTACTAATTATACTGAAAAAAACACGATATTCAATTTTGATACTATTCACCTTTTATGCACAGGTTTTTGCTAAATTTCAGCTATTGCACTTGTATATTTTCTGATAGTAATCAGTTGTTCTTACAAATTAATCAGATGGTATTGTCTTTTTTATATTTTCAGGTGATGGGCTCAAAACCACCAAAATACCTCTTTTAGGATTTTTTTTTTTATACAGGTTAGAAAACTGTATCCAAGCTCAAGTGTATATACAAAAGCTTTAATGTTAACATGAGTCACTGCCAGCAATTAAATACACTAATGATGGAAAATATTTCCAAATACCCAAATTCAAAATCCTCTCTCCACAGCACTGAATTTCTGAAAGGTAGTTACTTTTCGAGCCACTGTTAGAAACATACTAGGATCTCAAAGAGACAGATGAAGTGTGTTTATTTGCTAGGTACTTTCCACTCACAGCCATGTGTCACAAAAAAAAAAAAGTCAACCAATGTGGGACATTTGTCTTTTTGTGAAAGAATAAATCTTCTTTAAATTAGACAAGTCTTTTGCCTCATGATGACCAGCTAACCTCTATGCAATATTACACAAAAAAGTAGTACAGTGACTCCCTACTGCAATACAAGCAGTATTGAGTCTACCACCATTTAAAATAATAAATCTAAAAACTCAATCACTCAAGCCCTTATAAACTTCAAAGTATCACAACAGACTGAAAATGAAGAAACTTTGTCATAGATCTCTAATATTTCTTCTATTTCTCAGATAATTTAATGTACAATCCACTTTAAGAGACCACTGCTCTAACAGAGCCAGGGCTCTAACCATGTGCCCCCCTCCAAGGTCAAGGGTCTCTATCAGTGCCGTCCATCCAATTTCCCTTAGCTGCCATCAAAGTTTAAAGGACTCATCTTTAAAGGCATTCCAGTTATACTATAACTGAACTATTACTAGATTAACAAAAAATACACTACAGCACATTCTATAATACCAGTTCCCTCAGTGTACTGTTGGCTAAGGGCATCAGTCAAATAACAGACAAGGCTGGAACAAGGTCCAAAACTCTTCATGACATATCCTGCCTTAAATCCTTTGGGGGAACATTGCAGGGCATAAATAAATCATGAACTATATTGAGAAACAGGGACTTCCAACTTGTATGACCAATCTCACTTATACAGTCAGATACATTTATACCAGGAGTATAAAATACATAAGGAGATGACATTTTTACACTGAAAACATAAGTCCACTACATTATCTTAAGAATGTCAAATGATAATAATAAACTGTTTTAAAAACAGCTACTGCTTACAAAAAAAATTTAAAGCAATGAAAAAGATTTTGTTCTAACGTCTATTAAAAAAATAATCTGTTTTTAAATATACATAAAAATGAGTGAATAAATTCCCAGTGTGGTAAGTCTTACATGTGGAATCATTTCAAAAATGATGAAAATATAAAATTTTGGGTATAAAACCTGCCAAGAAAAAAATCCATATAAATTTGGAATATTGACATTTCTCTTTTTCCTCTAGATCTACATACTACATACACTATTCCCACCATCTCTCCCCATGAAGATCTTCCAGAGTCTTGTGACTGCATCTAGAATATCTGCTTTTCTCTCCCACTTCAGATGATACCACACTCTTCCTTGTACTTTCCCCTTCATTTCTTCCTGAGTAACTTCAAGATTTCTTGTCCTTTCTTCTTCGCTATTTAATCTTCCTGAATATATTGTTCACCTCACACAACTCTTATGGAAATCATGCCTCCTTTAAATGCTCTTGTCCTGAGGCAATACTCTTAAGTGAAATGAACAGGGCACACATGTGTAAATATCGAATAGTTTCTCTAGTGTGAGAAACTGAAAGTGTAAAAGGACTAAAAGGTCTAATAGATAATGGGAAATAGGAAGAAAAGGGGCAAAGGGGAAGGGGAAGTGGGAGGGGAAGGGGAAAGGAAAGAAGGGAATGGAATTAATATGAGAAAATGAAAAAATGGAAACAAAGTCTTTGTAAATAGGGAGGGATGGAGGGGTTGAAAGGAGGGCAGGGGAAGGGGGAAAAAATAAGAACCAAGATGGATTATGCAAAGGTGCAAATTTCCAAAGATGAATGTCATTATATTGTATACCTAAAATGTACCAATAAAATAAAAAAATAAAATAAAATAAAATAAATGCTCTTGTCCACCACCAAGCCCTCCATGAAACCTGCCCTGAGCTCCCTCAGATAAAAATAATTGCTCACTCTCCCTGAATCCTTCAAGTACTACAGTTTTAGTACCTTCTCATAGCACTCATCACACGTAGTCCTGTATTATAGGTATCTGTGTTTATCTTATCACCTCTCTTAGGTCATAATCACCTTAAGAATAGGATCTTTATCTTATCATTTTACTTTCCTATCTTTTAACAGCACAGCATCTTGAACAAAGTCTGTACTCATATAACTGCCTGCAACTTCCATGAATGACTGAGTGACCACTTAGAAATTAAACTGCAGACTTCCTGTACCATCTAGAATAGAGAGGGAGGTTTGATTTAGACTTTGCAGAACAAATAACTTTTCCCTGGTTTCCTCCAAATAAACTCACCAAAGAAAAGCTAGAATTAAAAATACAGATGCTTTCAAAAATCAAGGATATTTTGGGCTGGGGATTTAGCTCAGTGGTCCACCACCTGCCTCACAAGAGCAAGGTCCTGAGTTCGATCCCCGGTACCCAAAGGAAAATAAAAAAAAAAATCAAGGATATTTCATCCTTCACTCAGAATATTTTCTGTTAAACAATCAAATCTAGGGCCAGGGATTTAGCTCAGTGGTTTCACCACCTGCTGTGTAAGCGCAAAGACCTCAGTTTGATCCCCGGTACCACAAAAAATAAAAACAAAAAAACCAATCAAATTTATGCTTGATACTTACAGGATGTAAGTATTTCGACCATATAGGCAAACCAAAGTTTTAAGATGTAATACCTTAATGCTATTAAAATAAAATCAACCATTCAAAATACAAGTGAAAACAGAAGGACCAAACTATTTGTTCTAAACAAAAGAAAACACATCAAGTTTTATCTATTTAAATACTTAAAGACTGATAGGCAGAATTTTATCCCTAAGAATCCAAAATCAACCATTCAGAGATAAGCTTACCTGGACAGAAGCACTAAAGAATCAATATTACTAAAGTTACAAAGGTGAGAACAGAAACAACATGAGAATCTTAAAGTGACACTTTCATTAAGCAAGCAGTATATATAGTTCCTTAGGTCACCAGAAAGGAATGAGACCACAGGAGTTCCACAGCACATGTATGGAACAGGGAAAAAAAAAAAAAAGGTCCAGCAAGCAAAAGGTCACAATGTGGCCAAGTGTGGCAAACATGCTTGAAGAGAAGCCAATTTAGAGGTACAAATGTGATTTCTAGTCAGAAGTCCTAAATTCAAATGTCATTCCTAACATAAGCTGTGCAATCTTAAATCAGCCACTTAACTTCCCTGAGCCTTGTTTCCTCATTTCTAAAATGTTGTAGTAGAACTACCACAGTAACTGGCTCAGACACAGCACTCAATAAATATTTGCTGACCCTGAATGACAGCCATACAAGAAAAGCAGATTTTTCTCCCCAGGCATTTTTGTAGATTTTAAAAGAACGGTACTAAGTACTGGTTAATATATTATATTTATATTTAAAAGTCAATTTGGGGTCAAAAAATTAAAATGCAGTCTTCTTTCAATATCTGTATTGTACTGGTTCTAGAAATCCCTGTGGAAGGCAAAATTTGGGGATGCTCAAGTCCCTTATGTAAAATAGCAGAATATTTGCATATAACCTATGTACAGTCTATTGATGACTTTTAAAAAATCTCCTGCATAGTTTAAACCTCATGATATCTAATACAATATAAATAATACGTAAATAGCTGTGCTGTACTGTTTAGGGAGTGATGAGAAGGGGGAAGTCTGTACCTGTTCAGTATGGGTATAATTTTTTTCAATATCTTCAATATTTGAAACCCAAGGGTATACTGGACTAACTGTACTCTTTTCCTCATAGCTCACAGACTACTAAAAAGTCAACAAGAATTCTTAAAATTTAAAATCTCTGTAGCCAAATACGTCGGCCCAGACAAGACTATATTAAGACTAATCTGTAATATTAAGGAGGTTGCCCTAAATGACTCCTTAAGGCTCCTTTACTCTAAATGTTGTAGTTTGTACAATCTCAAAGATTTTCAGTCTAATGAGAAACTAACATGGAAGGGAGGGAGGGAGGCAAGCAAGGAGGGAAGGAAGGAAGGGAGGAAGAAGCAGACCACAAACTGAGTAATTAATACTAAAGGAGTAATAAAAACAAAACTATGGAAAATATAACAATACAGTTTCTAAAGATCAAGGGAACATAAAGAAAAGGAAATACAATTTAAATCAAGAAAATACAATTTAAAAAAAACAAAGCAAGACATCTATGGGTGATTATACTTTTTTCACTTGGGTAGCATTTTATAATTTACAAAGCATTTGTGCATATGCCATCTACAACAAATTTTCTGGAATGGGAAATAAAAGAATCCATTTAAATGATTTACAATTTGATAAATTTGTACAGAATCTTCACTGAAAACAATAACAGCAAGTAACATTTTAGAAGGTAAATTTTGTGGCATTTATGTGTAAGATGAATCAGAAAGGCAAATGTATGCAAACAGCTATAAACCTACAAATCACAGAATTTTTGCATAGAAAGAAAAGTGAAATCAGATCAATGTGCTCATTTAATAATAAAGAAACTCAGGACCTCAGAGTCAAGGTGACTATCATCAATCCATGTTCAAAATGACAAGAAGACCAGACTGTAGAACAGAAAAGTGGAAAATTCAAAAAATTACAAAGAATCAGAGAATTTGATGATGGATTAGCTAGTTAAATATTCATTTATTAACTAATTTGTTTTGTTTTGTTTTGTTTTGAGACAAGGTCTTGCCCAAGCTGGCCTCCAACTCTGCGATTCTCTTAGCTCAGCCTCCAGAATTCTGGGAGTACAGGGGTGTGCCACCACACCTGGTTTGAAGCCTCCTTTCTAAAAGAAGCTTAAGCCATAAAGAAGAATAAATTTGAGTCATTTGTAGGAAAATAGATGCAACCTGAGACCATAATACTAAGTAAAATAAATCAGACACTAAACTTTAAATATCACATAGTTTCTCATACATAAGAAACCCAAAATATAAATAAAAAGCAAAATAGAAATAGGTAACAGGGACTAGGAAGATAGATCTTTTAGAAAAGCACAGAGGAGGGCCAGGGGTTTAGCTCAGTGGTTCCAATGCCTGCTTCACAAGCACAAGGTCCCAAGTTCGATCCTTGGTAACAACAAAAAAGAAAAAGAAAAGCACAGAGGATCAAGAAATGGAGGCAGGAGGAGAAAAGGGAAAGGGAGGGGGAAAGGGAGGGGGAAAGGGAGGGGGAAAGGGAGGGGGAAAGGGGATGAAAAAAAGAATTAACATATGTTATGAACATGTACCAACTCCCCACAAGGAATGTCATCATTATGTACTACCAACATGAACTCATAAAAAAATAAAAATTAAAAAAAGTTTAACAAAAATAAAAACTTCAAATTTCCCTCAAAATTATAAACCAAAAGAGCAAAACTGAAGTATAAATCCGAAAAAATTGGATAATCCAGTGTTAGAATTCTGATCCTATTGATGGGATTTCATCTCAGTAGGTGTGCCTGCACTTGTTTTTATCAGTTTGGGTTTTTTGTTCCTAATGGCTCAGGGGCACTTAGTAAAAGCAAACATCACTACCTTCCATCCTGAAACATAACCCAGGCAGGAGAGAGATTAAAACAAAATATTACCTAAAATAAGGATGACTAGACTGATTAATTTTAAGTCTTCCGTAACTGCTGGAGGGACTATATTTCTATTTTAGTTTAAACTACTTATCTTTTAAATCTGATAATTATACTAAGCTTTTTAAAAAGCTTATCACTTTCAAGAGTCCCAAAAATACTGTGCTGTGGATGGGTTACCAGGGAGGAAACAGGTACAACAATTCACCTTACTTGCATTTATGGAACTGGACTTACAGGGTGGTGTCAGTGTTTTATAATACTCTCCCTGTTCAGCTATGTATCCAGCAGAAATATAAAAATCACTTCTACACTCACAAACCATTTTCCAGAATTAGGCTACAGAAAAAAATCTGCATATCCTTAAATTAAGGAACAACGAACGGTACCCAGTTGCCACTTGGCTATTTTATTACGTCTAACATCATATTGTAAAAGAAAGACACAGTCTACCCAAATTATGAAGGGAGAAGGGAAATGCCCAGACCTCACCTCTAATGGTAAGAAAAAGATCTGAGACCATGAGGCCTATCCTCAGTGGCCAATAAAAAGTAAGCTACTGGTTAATGTAGGGAAGAAGCAAAGAAAATGTTAGTCTAACTAATCTGTCCAACGGGTAGGAAAGTTATACAAAATGACAGAAATCTGTACGGTTCTGCAGTCCAGATTGGACACAGGGATCTTTCATTCAACTCTGAAACACAAGTATTCATCCAACCCTCACCCACCTCAGCAACCAGTATTTGCAGTAACACAGAAAGGCACCCAGCACAGGGTTTCTGGACTTCTGCCAGGAAAGCAGTGGGAGGCCCTCTGAGAATCCTGTGATGATCATATTTAGAAGGCAAAATCACTGCCAAGATAATAATGAACATAATGGGAGTCTCCCATGCTCTCTGACTTAGGGGACTCTGCTCAGTATTGTGTACCTGTACTGACCTCCTATACCTGCCCTAATAAAAGTTGTTGGGCCACATGGCTTACGGCCAACCAATTCCACACAATATGCAACACAATATTCAAACAGTGCAAGGTCCTTGGGAGTTACAGCAAAAAAGACAAAGGAACAGAAGGAACAGAAGTAGTATCTCTCTAAGAGAAGGTACATGAAATTGATGACAACTGAGTAAGGAGAGCTAAAATGTCCTTGAAAAACAATTAGAAATCACAGTCTGGTATAAAGTCCAATACAAAAAAGGATTTTCAAGGATGTCTAATACTCTGTCCCCACTCCACCTGGAAGCACCTCTACAGGACCCTCACCACTCACTCAACATTTCCTAGGGAGGACCGATCACGGAACTAGCAGAGTCAAGAGGACCTGCAGAGAACACTCTATCCTGGGAACAACATCTTTAAATCATTCAGACTCGTTTATCACCTTGCCCTATAGAGTAAAAGCACGAAATTTTGCCAACATTTTCACAATATACACCATTCAGCACCATAGTAACCTGATCCTCTGCCCACCCAAGGATTAACACACACAAAGAAAACAGGAAATTCTGGAAAAATAAAGTTTGCCCCTAGACTCCCTTAACAGTTAAGTGTCTTTCGTAGTAGCACACCCACTTCATGTTACCCATATAGCTTCCTGGCAAAAGCAAGTTCTTGAGATTATACAAACTGCTGCTTCTGTTTCCAGCCCAAGTTTTCTAGAAATGAAACCCTGGAATGAGGGAGGATGAAAAATAAATGTTGGCAGAAATGGAGGCAAATGCATTGTCTATGTAATCCTAATTTAAGTAGAACATTTACCATTAGTTCCATCAAGGGCTTTTTTTCAATAATACCACTTACCCAAAAATGCAGTCTAAAACATTCCCTTGGCTTAAACCACACCAAATGAGCAATTTAATAGACACAATCCTGCAGATTTTCTCAGACATAAGAGCTTAAATATAAACTACATAAAATTCAAGTTTTGCACCTTATAGAGTTCAGTGTGGGTTAAAGTGTAATACATGAGTGGTGCAAAATGTCTACAAAAATCAAATACAGTACCTGTTCTTGTAACCAGATTCCTCTATTTTCTCTTCAAGCTATACATATCCTACTCAGCCCCTTTTTGGATCCTCTGTTCCTGAAGTATAAAGTCCGAATAAGAAATGGAGAGAAAATGCTGCAGACATTAGTTCACAAAACCAATTTAGACCTTTCCACAAAGTACATGAGATAAAAACAGAAATATTTCCACTTTGTCTAGTTTTGACAAATTGCTCAAGGAATGCCTACTTATTAAGTTGAATCAAACCCCACAGCTACCTTTAACCCAAAAATATTTCTAGTTCAAGAGCCAAAAGACCCAAGCAAATGTGCAAATACTTTCTTTTCCCATTATTCCCAACATGAAGAAACTCGACCCCCTTCCTACTACATCACAGCTTCTGTGAAACTGAGAGGCCCCTTTGGCCAACTTTTCTCTTTTCTTTTCGACTAACCTCCAACCAATTCCAGAACAGGAGACAAACCTCAAACAAATTTAACCCCTGAAATCCACCCCTGCAACTGTACAATACAATCTAAGCTTCAGGGCAACAATGTCTTACACAGATACGTGAAGATTTCTTCATCACTGAAGTGTAAGCATCATGCCTTACAAGTCATTGCCAAAGAGATTCCTCTTGGCATCCACAGAGGGTGCTGGGACTGCAATTCACTCAAGAGCCCTTCACTCACCAACATCATACTCGACATTAAAAATGCACCATCTTAAAAGAAAAAAAATGTCACCTTCTCCACAAGGACACCTGTCTTTTAAACGCCTCTACAATGAACGAGGAGAGCCAAAGCAGGAAAGGCTACTAAATCCCCCAGCTTGAAGTTTTCCTCCCCACCAAACTCTGTGGCCACAGCACCAGGGCCTGTCCTTGTCACACACACACACACACACACACACACACACACACAAGCTGTATTGTCAATCGCTAAATCTCCCTCTAACATCGTCACATTGGGCAGTGTCCGGCCCAGGGGGTGACTGCCTGGAGGGGGAAGAAAGAAAAAAAACAACAACAGCCAAACACTGCAGCTGTGTAGTAAGAACTAGGGACCCTGGTGTCCGGTTTTTCCACGCCGCTTCCGAGACGGGAGAGAGCTCAAGTTCTGTCACTGACCACTAACCCAACCCACCTCCCAATCGCCCAGACGGCACATTTGCTTCCCTTCCTAAGTCTTTTCGGCAGAACCCCTGAAAAGGGACCGAACCCCAGCCGCAACAGGAAAAATCTGCTTCATCCTCCCATTTCTACCTCCGGAGGCCCCGGTCCAAGCGAGGGGAAGCCGGGTGCGCGGGGCTAGAGAGAGGCGCCCTCGGAGGCTGCGCCCGCGGGAAGGCACGCCGCGGTCGCCCCCATCTCGCGGTCCCGGCGGACCCGACTCCGGGAGGCCGGCCGGCTGGCCAAGGTCACGGCGCTCGTCGGGCCCGAGGGGCGCCCGCGCCGACTTCCGGCTCCCCCTCTCGGTGGCGGCCCGGGGCGCCCGCTCCCCAGCTCGGCCGCAGCAGCGCAGCCTCGCGCGCCCTCCGCGGATGCTCGCCCTCGGCTAACTAGGGCAGCGGGAGAGCGGCGCGGGGAAGGCGCTCTGCCGCAGGTCCGCGCCGGGAGCAACCCCCAGCTGGGGCCCATGACAGCTGCGACCCCCGGCCCCTCCAGCCGCGCCAGGCCGGGAATGGAACTCGGGGAAAGTGGGAGGGGGCGACGGCCCCGGAGAAAGCAGCGCAGGGGCGGAGGGCGCCAGCTGCTCCCCGCCCCCTAGGGCCTCGGCGCCGCGCGGCTCGTGACAGCTGCACCCACCGCGAGGCTCCGCGCCCGCCGCCGCCGCCACTCACCTGCTGCCGCCGCCTCAGGGCCGCGCTCCTGGGCGCCACGCTCGCCTGCGACCGTGGCGGAGCGGCCGCGGCCTCCGCCGCTGCTCGGGCCCGGAGCCCGGCCCCCGGGGCCCAGGCGGCGCCGCCGGGGCTCTCCGGCCCCCTCCTCCCGAGCAGGGGTCCCCCGGCAGGGGGATGCAGAACGACCCCGCCGCGGGCTCCGCCCGAGGGGACAGCAGCGAGCAGGCAGCCCAGGTGCTCGAGGCCGCGGTCCAGCCGTCGGAGGACAGGGCTCGGCGAATCGCGTCAGTCTCCCGCTCGACCGGCCTGAAGAACAGGCATTTCAGCCGCTCTCCGCGGCCGCCATGTTCTCCTCCTCCTCGGCCGCCGCCGCCACCGCCCCCCCCCGCTCGCGGCCCCGCCCCCTCCCCGCCCCGCCCCGCCCGCCGCGGCCCCGCCCCCTCCCCGCCCCGGCCTGCTGGGCCGACCCGGCAGGCGACTCGGTGCCGCCGAGCTCCGACGGCGCTGCCCGTGTCCGCCCGGCGCCACCCCGCGCCCTCTGCCGGCCGCAGGCCCGCCCCGGCCCGCGCCCTGAGGAAGTGTGGGAAAGGAGGCTGGAACTCGGAACTCTTCCCTCGGGGCCCTCGCCTCGGGACGGTCCTCCGCCCGGCCAGGAAGGGCCTCGCACCCCGGGGTGCCTCGGCCTCTCCTCCTCTTCGCGGGAGTTGGGAGCGGCCGGAGACCCTGTGCCCTGAGCGGTCTGCAGGAGCCTGTTTCCCCACTCGCCTATTACTTTGGGCGAGACACGTCCCGCGGGCCTCGTCTTTTATTCTGTGAAATTGGGAGGTGGTTGTCTAGCTGATTTCACAGGCTATTAGACGAGGGAGGCGAAATTCACCTGCCTTCGTTGTACACGTGAGAGGGTCTGACTGACGCGTCTGGCTCTGCAGTTCCGCGCGTTCCCCGTAAGGCGTCTGTCATTCACAGGTCTTTCCCCTCAAGGGGTCCCACATCTTCTCTTCTACCTCCTTTTCTTATTCTGTAATGGAAGTGCTACTTCCAAAAGTAGTTTCTTGTCACTAGAGGACTCCAGCAGCGGCCTGACCGCTTCCACCCCGTGGCGATGGCTTTACCGGGGATACAGCCCTCATCCCAACACGGATCTGGGGCCCACCTACTCCACCCCGCACCGCTGGGTACTGAGTCAGGGAGAGCTGAGCGGCATCCAGCCCCCCGCCCCCATCTTTTAAACAGGATCTTGCTAAATTGCCCGCGCTGGCCTCCAATTTGCTACCCTCTTGCCTCAGCCTCCTGAGTTGCAGGAATTACAGGCATGCGACACCGTGCTGTTTCCTTTTCTGCATTCTTATCCCCATTGAACTGTCTTCGCCTATCTCAATCCTACCCTACTGCTGCTGTCGCCCAACTTTTTCTGCTATTCCCACCCCCAACCTATCCCCATAATGGGGGTTGAACCCAGGGCCTTAGCTCTGAGCTGTTTCCCCAGGCAGCCTTTTTTTTTTTTTTGGCCAAGGTCTCTACTAAATTACCCAGGCTGTGTCAAATTTGGATTCTCCTGCTTCAGCCTCCCAAAGTGCTGGGATTACAGTGGTGTGGCACCACACTGGGCTCTCTTCCAAGCCCTTTACACCCTTCTCCTAACTGAAACCTGACTGCCTGGAAAACACCAAGCTTTCCGGCACCTTTCTGAGACAGCAGGCGACATCTTCCACAAGCAGATAACTCCATCCTGCTATTCTTCACTCCCATATATGCTCTATTTTCATCTTCTTCCTGTCCTGGTCATGCTCATAAAACAACCTCTAGTCCACACCCCATGTTCATTTGTATATTCATTCATCTCCATATTCATTCAACTGATTATTGTCAAAAACCCTGCTCTGGGCCCTGGGTACATTTCATTAATTCCTACCCTCACCAGCTTTAACATTCACCTCCAGCCTCCTGCACAATCCCCATGCCCAGTAAAGCTGGAAACACCCTCAAGTCTGTAAGGCAGGCATTCACCAGTTGGATCTCCTTCTGCAGTGCCTGCTTCCCTCTGGTGCCTACAAAGCCTCACTCTGTACGGTACTCTTGGACTGGGCAACTGGTGACTGCCACATCCTGTGAACACTTCATCTTCCTAGGTGGGCTTTCCATAGCACTTGATGCTACTTGCTCCTCCTTTTTGAAACTTTCCTCTCCTCTGTCTACTGCATCATTCTCCTCCTGTCTCTCTGCCTGTTTTCTGAACTTCCACTAACACTTTTCTTGGATTTCCTTTTTCCAGAGCCATTTTTTTTCCTTCCTACCCTTTCGCTTAGGTTGACTGTTTCCATGGCTTCAACTGTTAATAGCTTCTGTGCCTTTCTTCCGGTAACCCCACTGCAGCCCAGTGTCTTAATTAACATTAAACATCAAGACACACACAGTGCTGAGATTTTGTTGAATGATGAATGAAACTTAAGTATTATTTTTATTACCTTAGCTACCCATGAATGTTAAAAAAAGAATTCCTTTTCTGGGGTGCTACTCCTTAAATAAATCCTTTGACTTTTTTCTTCCTTTACATGTCATAATCACTTACCAAAGCAGTTATATCACCTTCTTATCTCTCCGACGTGGTTGTCTTTGCTCTGGTCATATTCAACTTCTGTCTGCCTCCATCTGCTTTTAATAACCCAGCCCACTTCCTTAACTCCAGCTAACCCCGCCCTACACACAGCAAAAGATTCATTAGTTAGGTTTACTTTCTGCACCCTCTCTGAATTCCACTTACTTTACCCCTGTAAGTGAAAGCGTTACTACCAAAGTACAGTGCCACCCAAGTAAGACTGACCCCAATTAAATGAAAGTGAAGAGATTTTGTAAAATGAAAATGTAAGACATTTAAATTTTATAGTCCAGATAGATCTGATAATAGTTCATGCACTTTTGACCTCAGGCATTAATAATAATAAGACCTTGGTGGGGTAAAAACACACTAGTTCTGTGATCAATATCTATAACTATTGAAGTTTTTCCAAAGCCTTATAGATTTCCAGATCTATGGAACATATGGCTAGTGTACATGAAAACACTCCAACTACTGAGGAAAGAAGGCATTTAAATTTAACTCTTTTTCAAGTAATATTTATTTATCAAACAATGATATAGATTCAAAATATTTAAACAATAAAGTCTAAAAGAGCAAAGAAAAAACTACTGAGCCAGAGAAAAATATACAGAACACCTTTCTACATACCACAAATATACATGTGTATATTTGCCTATATAAATCCAGTTTACAGACGGGCACAGTGCTGCAGGTCTATAATCCCAGCACATGTGATGCAGAGCCAGGAGGATGTCTTAAGAGCAGCCTGGGTTTAGCAAATTTAGGCCAGCCTGAGCTACATAGCATGACCTTGCTCAAAAAACCTAAATAAATAAGTAAATAAAGTACATGTGTTCAATTTTACATAAAAATAAAATCACATTATAAATGTTCATTGACAGTCTGGTATATTTTACTATACAATGTATTTTCATTGGTGCTAGGTGAATGCTCTTACATTGCGTATCTCCATTTATTTAACCAGCATCTTACCAAAAATGTTCACTTTGTTTCTGGTTTTTGTGTGTTTATTTGTATACATAATGCTATAATTATTTGCCTCCATGTAGTTTGGAAATTATCTTCCTAAATTCCTAGATTAATTGCTAGCTCAAAGGATGCATTTTTTTACTACATACTTGCCAAACTGACTGCCATAAAAATTGTTCCAATCTATGATGCTACTTAATAAATGAAACTTCCACTTCCCAACATATAACCAGCTCTGGATTTATCCATTTTACTTTGAATAGCATTTAATTTCAACATTGGCTGTAGGTGTAGCTGCTAAGAAGACCAGGTTTAGAGTTAGACCGACCCAGATTCAGAACAGCTCTACCACATACCAGAGTTGTGGCCTTTGACAAACCACTCCAGCATCTCCAAGCCCCAGTGTCATCTGTAAAATAGGAAGCTAGGACTTGCTTCAAAGGATTGTTGCAAAGATTAAATGAAATAATATATGCAAACCATTTCAAATAGTGTTTGACATTTAAGATTTCCCATAAAAAAGTAAAAATTAGCTCAAACTGAAAAGGTGAAAATCTGCTTGGCTAGTCATCAGGCTAGAATAATAGGCACAGATAAAGCCAGCTGCAAAGCTAACAGGATGGGGTGTCTCCTAAGGACATACTGCAGCTGTATATATCATAATAACCTCCTCTCAGTGACTACTGCTTTCCTAGTCACTGAAAAACTTTGTTTTCTAAAATCATAGATATCGGAAACTGTGGTGTTTGCAGTGATTTTAGTAAAAATGGAACATGCTCCTTCAATTAAATGACAATGACAATACAACATATCGGAATCTATGGGACACAATGAAAGCAGTCTTATGAGGGAAATTCATAGCAGTGAATACGCATATTAGCAAAACAGAACGAGCCCAATTAAACAACCTGATGCTGAACCTCAAGCTTCTAGAAAAAGAAGAGCAGGACAAACCCCAAAGCTCATACAAGGGAGGAAATTATAAAGATCAGAGCAGAAATCAATGCAATGGAGACTAAGAGAACGACACAAAAAAATCAATGAAGCCAAGAGTTGTTCTTCAAAAGAATCAACAAAATTGACAAACCTTTAGCCAACCTTGTCAGAAAAAGGAAAGAAAAGGCCCAAATCCATGCAATTAGGAATGAAAAGGGTGAAATTACAACAGACCCAGCAGGAATCCAGAGGATCATCAATACCTACTTCCAGAACCTATACGCCAATAAGATGGACAACACAGAAGAAATGGACAGATTCCTAGATACATATGAATTACCAAAGTTGAACGAAGAAGACCTAAAAATTCTGAACAACCCAATATCAATCAATGAAATTGAAAATGTAATTAAAAACTTATCAACTAAGAAAAGCCCAGGCCCTGATGGCTTCACTGCTGAATTCTACAAGACATTTAGAGAGGAACTGCTGCCACTACTGTTTAAACTCTTCAATGAAACTGAAAGGGAAGCAATACTCCCAAATTCATTCCTGGAAGCAAGCATCACCTTGATCCCCAAAGCAGAGAAAGACCCAACTGAAAAAGAGAACTATAGGCCAATCTCACTAATGAACATAGATGCAAAAATCCTTACTAAGATACTGGCAAACAGAATGCAGAAGATCATCAAGAAGATCATACACCCTGACCAAGAGGGATTCATCCCAGGGATGCAGGGATGGTTCAATACATGAAAATCAATCAATGTAATACACTATATCAATAGAGCCAAGGACAAAAACCATATGATCATCTCAGTTGATGCAGGAAAAGCATTTGACAAAATCCAACATGCATTTATGAGAAAAACTCTACAAAAAATTGGAATAGATGGTCTCTACCTCAAACTGATAAAAGCCATCTATGAAAAACCAACAGCCAATATCATACTAAATGGTCAAAAACTGAAATCCTTCACACTAAAATCAGGAACAAGACAAAGATGTCCACTATCACCACTCTTGTTCAATATAGTTCTGGAAACATTAGCCACGGCAATTAGACAAGAGAAAGAAATAAAAGGAATAAAGATAGGTAATGAAGAAGTCAAATTGTCATTATTTGCAGATGACATGATACTCTATGTAGAAGACCCCAAGAACTCCACCAAAAGTCTTCTAGACTTTATAACCAAATTCAGTAAAGTAGCTGGTTACAAGGTCAACACACAAAAATCAATAGCTTTCCTCTACACCAATGACAGACTCACTGAGAGAGAAATAGGGCAAATAATTCCTTTCACAATAGCATCCAAAAAATTGAAATACCTAGGAATCATCCTAACAAAAGAAATCAAAGACCTCTTCTCTGAAAACTATGGCACTCTGAGAAGAGAGATTGAAGATGATATCAGAAAATGGACAGACATCCCCTGCTCCTGGGTAGGAAGGATTAATATAGTGAAAATGGCCATACTTCCAAAACTGCTATATAGATTCAATGCAATTCCAATTGAGATCCCAGCAGCATACTTCATAGACCTCGAGAAAACAATCCAAAAATTCATTTGGAGCAAGAAGAAACCCAGAATAGCAAAAGCAATTCTAGGTAACAGAGACATGGCAGGGGTATCACAATCCCCAACCTGCAACTCTACTACAAAGCTACTGTGATAAAAACAGCATGGTACTGGCAAAGAAACAGACCTGAGGACCAGTGGAACAGATGAGAAGATGCAGAAACAATGCCAGACACACTCAGCCATCTCATCTTTGACAAAGGAGCCAAACACCCTCACTGGAGGAAAGATAGCCTCTTTAATAAATGGTGCTGGAAAAATTGGGCTTCAACTTGCCAAAGATTAAAACTAGACCTATATCTCTAGCCATGCACTAAACTAAAATCCAAATGGATTAAAGATCTAAATATTAAAATAGAAACTCTGAACCAGTTGGAACAGAGGTTAGGTAGAACCCTTGAAGACATTGGTGTAGGAAAAGATTTTATGAACAAAACCTCAGTTGCCCGTGAACTAGCACAAACAATCAACAAATGGGATCTCTTCTTATTAAAAGGCTTCTGCACAGCAAGAGAAACCACCAGCAGTGTGAAGAGACAAACCACAATGTGGGAAAACATCTTCACCTGCTCTTCCTCAGACAAAGGTCTACTATCTCGAATCTATAAAGAACTTAAAAAGATCAGACCTCCCAAGTTTAAAGACCCAATCCAAAAATAGACATCCGAAATGAACAGACATTTCTCAGACAAAGAAGTAGAAATAGCGAATAAATATATGAAAAAATGTTCAACATCACTGATCATTCGAGAGATGCAAATGAAAACAACGCTGAGATTCCACTTCACTCCAGAAAGAATGGCTGCTATCATGAAATCAACCAATAACAAATGCTGGCGGGGCTGTGGGGAGAGAGGAACCCTGCTCCACTGCTGGTGGGAGTGTAGACTGGTGCAACCACTGTGGAAATCAGTATGGAGATACCTCAAAGAACTAGGACTGGAAGTCCCATTTGACCCAGCTATTCCACTGCTGGGGATCTTCCCCAAAGAATTAAAAGAATCACACCACAGTGATATATGTGCACCCATGTTCATAGCAGCGCAGTTTGTAATAGCTAAAACTTGGAAACAGCCCAAATGCCCATCAACTGGAGACTGGATCAAGAAAATGTGGTTTTTTATAAAATGGAGTACTACTCAGCCATAAAAAATGAGAAATTAGAGACATTTATAGCTAAGTGGATGCACATTGAGGCAATACTCTTAAGTGAAATAAATAGGACACACATGTGTAAATACCGAATAGTTTCTCTGGTGTGAGAAACTGAAAGTGTAAATAAGGACTAAATGTATAATAGGTAATGTGAAATAGGAAGAAAAGAGGCAAAGGGGAAGGAAGTGGGAGGGCTAGGGGAAAGGATAGAAGGGAATGGAATTAATATGAGAAAATGGAAAAATAGGGACAAAATCTTTGTAAATAGGGAGGACTGGAGGGGTTGAAGGGAGGGCTGGGCAAGGGTGAAAAATAAGAACCAAGAGAGACTATGTAAAGGTGCAAATTTCCAATGATGAATGTCATTATATTGTATACCTAAAATGTACCAATTATTAGAATGAATAATCGATAATGTAAAATAGGAAGAAAAGGTCCAAAAGGGTATGGGTAGTGGGAGGGGCAGGGGAAAGGAAAGAAGGGAAAGGAAAAAATGATGAGAAATGGAAAAAATGGAAATAAAGTCTCTGTAAATAGGGAAGGGAGGAGGGCATGAAGGGAGGGCTAGGAATGGGGAAAAAATAAGAACCAAGATGCATTATATAAAGGTACAGTTCCCAATGAGAAATGTAATTGTGTTGTATACCTACAATGTACCAATAAAAGAATTTAACACAAAAAAATAAAATGGAACATGCCTGTCCTTTTTTATACAGATGTAGGATCCATTGACTAGATGTAGCAAGTTAAAAGGAGCTTCTGGACACAGCCATCTTAACCTTATTCCCAAAGCACAGAACTCTGGGTCCACTTCGCAGTATAGAGGGAATGTCAGCCCTTTTACAGAGTGCCATGCTCTACTTTGAGACTATCAAAATTCTGCTTCATCTAAACTGCACATACACTCTGCTAAAGGTCATTATATTCCAGTATGTGTTATGTACAGACAAGTATTGTATGTGCATAGTTTCATATGGAGCATCTATACAAGTTTAACAACTTGAAAATAGTATTCGTTAAATTGTCATTAAGCAAATTGAATATTTTTGCCTCCATATAATACTGATTTTTGATTAAGTTTCTTTGTTTTTCTCGCAATTCTAGTATACTTTAAATTATTATTTAGGTGGTAAAACTTTTTGCACAGGAAGTTGATTTTTTAAGTCAAATAAATAGTGTACCATTAACAAAAATAAGGTCTCTGGGCCGGGGATTTAGCTCAGTGGTTCTGGTGCCTGCCTCACAAGCGCAAGGTCCCAAGTTCAATCCCCGGTACAAATAAATAAATAAATAAATAAATAAATAAATAAATAAATAAATGTCTATGATGTTTTCCCCAGATCTTGATAATTGCTTGCTGTGACTTTTTCTCCTATATAGCACTCAGTAGTTACTTGTTTTCAAATGTGCTTAGGCACTGTGTTGGTTAGTTCACTTGTCAGAGCTAACTGCTTAGCAATATTATCTTTCTTTGTGCTTAAGGGTGAGTTCTCTAGCTGTACATGTGGTTCCAATATGTCTTGGACCCAGGAGCAATGTAGGTGTGAACATATTTAAGCAGCAGTCTTCCTCTCCTGAATGACCTGGTCACATCTTTTAGGCCCAACACCTGTCCTGTTTCTCCTAGGATAGACATTATTCATACTAGTTTTAACTAAGAGATGAAGGTGCAATAAAATCTCTTTGGTTTTTACATCTGAATTAAGAAGATTACATTCTCTACGAAGGACATTTTGGTTATTTTTTACTAGTAAAAGGACACTGCAATGAATGTTTGCCTTGCACCCTTCTGAGATTATGAGATAATGTCTTTTCCTGCTTATTAATGGTGTGAAACACAGGCATGCCTTTCTAACATGTGTAGGCTTCAGTCAGACTTGCTATGGTGGTTGCTTCTCAGTTTTGAAGTCTGGATGCCAAAGCCAGTTGTACTTGTAGGAGGAGTGGACTGGCAATGGCCTGTGTTGTGTGCTTCACGAGATGCCAGACGTATCCCCACCCCCATGCTTACCATAATGCCTGCGACTTCAACAACCAAGATACATTCCCTCGGGTTTCTAACTTGCTATCTTGAGATGATCCTTTATCCATTCATCCCTTATTGTGACAAATTAAGAACAACTAAATTCATTTAGTTGATAAATGAAAATAGAAATTACCTGTATGTAGCTAATAATTTGGACACCACTACTGTCAATATGTGGTATTTCCTTCTTTCCCTTTCCTGTACATGAAATTGAAAAGTTGATCTCTTTAATAAAAACTATTTTGTTATGCATTGAAACTGCTCTACAGTAAAAGAAATCTGATGAATATAAATTCTAACCATTTCTTTAAGTTTACTTCTGATTCTTTTCTTCATTCCATAACCATTACTAAATACCTACTACATGTAAGACATTGGGCTAGACACAGACTAGCGTGAAAGAATACTTCATCAGTAGATAGTCTCACTATTCATCCTCAACAGCTTGCCTGAGGGATAAATGTTTCAGCATATAAATATATGTATATCTTTACAAATCAGTGATCCTACTTACAATCTGTGAATTGACTATTTTATGGTCTAGCTTTCTTTTTAAACATTATTTCATATATTTCTTGGTTTCTAAGTATTGTGTGGTATTCAACTGTATTGACTTCACAACATCCCCATTACTGAAAGTGTGGGATATTTTCTCCCCTCCTCTTGCATTTGGATACTTTCTTGGACTTTATTTCTCAAAGTATTTATCAAATCAAAGGGCATAATGGTTACTTATTTGAGCAATCTTCTTTGAATACTCATAGGAGAAGGAGCTTCCATGGATGCAATCAAGCAGATGGTTTTCTTCACTGAAAAAAAGGTAGAGGCCACCAAAGATGAACTTTGGCATCTTTGTAGCTCAGCCAGTCTTGCTGGGACTAACAGGAATGGTTGCTAGGAGTGATGCCTTTTGCCATCTTTAGGTAGTAAATTCCACCATCTGCAAGCTCTGGGAGGGCAGGGACCTCTGCATCTAGTATAAAACCAGCAGGCTTGCTCCTTGTTAGATTTGGTTTACTGAGGAAGAACTCAAACTTCTACACTTTATCACTGACACATCTAAACAACTACTGCTACACCATGTATTAGCTTTCCCATACTGGGACACAATGCCTAACACCCACAACTTAAAGAAGGCGAAGTTTAATTTGGCTCACGGTTTCAGGGGATTCTGTCCATGGTGGGTGGACTCCAAGACAGAAACGTCACGGCAGAAGGATGTGGCAAAGTAAATATGCTTAGTTATGGCAGGCAGGAAACACCAGGGGAACAGTGCCAGCGAGAAAGGGGTCAGAGACCAGACATAGACTCCAAGATCACACCTCCATGCCCACCCAGACACATGCAGAAGTGTGTTTCACTAATCCCCTATGCACTTCCAAGCCAAGTGGAAAAGCTTCACAGTCACCAGTTCATTCCTTTGTTTCACAAAACTATGGTTATTGTGAATTTTCCATGAAGATGGACCCTCCTACCTACTGGTGGTGAGGAACAGGATTGACTAAGGCAGCTGACACATAGATGAGAGCTCATGTGGTGCCCATTACACCCTTTGAGGAGTTCCCAGATAGGGCCTGCTGGGAGAATCCTCACTAAGGCGCCCTTAGACAACTCATAACAGGGCTGGCCATCCCCTATCTTCTCTCCATTCCCACAACACTACCGAGCGGCAGACAGCACCAGATTCAAGCAGGTGGCAATGGCACCTCCCGAGTGACTGTGTGGTGAGAAAGGGCCACCCTGTCAGCTTGGTGGGAAACGGGGCACACATTCCTCTCTCTCACCTTCCAGGGCTACCCAAACTCTGCCACTGAGGTAGACGAGAGGCATAAGAAACCAGAGAAGGGGCCGGGGATTTAGCTCAGTGGTTTCACTGCCTGCTGCGCAAGCGCAAGGACCCAAGTTTGATCCCCAGTACCAAAAAAAAGAAAAAGAAGCCAGAGAAGGGGACAGTCTTAGCTATACTTTCTCAATCACAAAGGCAAGCTGGCAGGCCTCGAGTTTTCAAACACAGAATCATGAGTAGAAATTTCACCCAGAGATTCACTCGTGTGATCATTTAATAAATATTTATTAAAACCCCATTATGTTCCAAACATTAATCTGATGTTGGAAAGGAAGTAGAAAATCTCTGTCCTCAAAACGTACATTACAGAAGAAACAGATAAATGAATAAACAAGTAAATAAATGAGGAAAAGGTTCATATAAGAATATGTAAAGTGCAAACATTAGTGCTAAAATAATTAAAAGCGCTGGTTTTTCTGAATCATTCTCAGAATTCCCCTTCAGTGCTAAGCTGAGTAAATTCTAACAATATTCTTTAGTTAATTTAACAACCAAGGTGCCTGCATCCTACATTTGACTAGAAAGCTATAAGACTGAAAAGAGAAGCTCTCTCCCCTTAAGGCACTCACCTTTCAAATAGGGAAGTTGGGTGTATCCACCTAACCACAATAGTTGGTGGTTGTGCTATGTATTTCATTTGGGAACGGGAGGTGAACACATTTCCATTCATGGGGCGAGGACATGTCAAGGTTATGCTTCAAGCTCAGAGTATCCTGGGTCCACAAGCTCAGAGTTTGCGTCTAGCTTCTTGTCAGGTGAGTATCTGTAGCTATGACTCCAGGAAAGAATTCATTTCATCCTTCTGCTCTTTCACTCTCCCAACTTCTCCTTGCTTCCTTCACCCTCGCTTCTCCTTTCTCCATGAGCTATCAGAGAGTTTGCTATTTCCTCGCTTTGCTACTGTCCCCAGGGTCAGGAGACAATGGAGACACTGTGTCCTTGGCTCTTTGCTCATCTCATTTCACTGCTTCCTACACTCACAAACTGCGACAGGAAAAGGTTCTTGGTACAGCACATTCATACTACACATTAAGCAATTAAGGCCCAGAGAATTTAACGGATTATCCAGTGTCGAATGGCCAGTTAGTTGCTTTCTACAGGAAGTATTTAGGCTGAGGTGAGCTTAGGGGAAAGTTTTTGGGAACAAAGTTTCACAAATTTAAAGAGTCTTATTTGCCTTCTCCTCCCTGTTAGTAGGGAAAGGAAGAAGAGCACTCAGTTAACCGGATAGAGATAATTCACAGAGCAATAAAGTCACCTGACTCACCCAGAGATGAAGGGGTAGAAGCAAAATTACAGGTGGTTAAGAAGTGAATGGAGCCGGTGTGGTGACCCTTGCATGTTAACCCAGAACTCTGGGAGGCTGGGACAGGGGGATCATTATTTCTGAACCCAGCCTGGGCAACTTGACAAGACCCTGTATAGAAATAAAAAGTAAAAAGGGCTGAGATGTAGCTCAATGTGAAGGCCCGGAGTTCAAGCCCCAGTACTGTGACAAGGAAAGAGAAAGGAAAGAAAAATAGAAAGAAAGAAAGAAAGAAAGAAAGAAAGAAAGAAAGAAAGAAAGAAAGAAAGAAAGGAAGGAGAGAGAGAGAGAGAGAGAGAGAGAGAGAGAGAGGAGGGAGGGAGGGAGGGAGGGAAAGAAAGGGAGAAAGAGAAAAAGAAAAAGAAGTGAGCAGGCTGTAAAGGACCAAGGCTGACTCCCTAGTAGAGTGCATTCATGGTGAGAGAAGATGCTAATCAAGAATTTAAATGAAGCAAGAGGGTTATCATTTTAGTATATTGAAGACATAGCAGCAAAGGGGAAGGTCATTTATTAGAAAATTGAAGTTGCAAGAAAAGGAAATAATTGACTAAGCAAAGCTGAGGGAGAATGGAAGGAGATGAAATTAAAGCATGTGGGGAAATGATTTCTTGGCTTATTTTTCCAGGAACTATGTCTTTGACTCTAAACTCAACAAGGACAAGGACCACATCAGGGTCTGCTCACCACAGTGCTTGGTACTTGGCACATAAAAGGAACTCTGTAATATTGGTTAGAGAAATAAATGAATGAATAAAGGATAAAGGACTCTCCCATTGCTATACTTAGGCACTCAGTAGCAAACGTTTAGGAGAATAAAAGGGAAAAGGAAAGGAAGTTGAAATATAACACAGATGCCTGCTTTGGCCTCTTTGGCCAATGTACTGGATGACATCCGAGAAACCAAGACAAATCGTCAGTAGTCACTGCCACAGGGAGAAAATGACAGTTCTGGTGACTTCAGCGCTGATGTTAATTGGAACTGTACATTACAGAATAAAGTTATTTATCATCTTGAGTTCTGAACGCCAAGTGAAATTTATCATGTAAATCTTTATATGAATAACAGAGTAGCTGGTGGCCTTGACAGAAATTTTACACATAAATTATACCTTGATACAGGGGTGATATTCAAAATAGTTCACAACTGTTTTGATTCAAAAGCTGCCCAACAAACCAGCCAGCCCCAAGCAACCAGTGTGGCTGCACCTTCCCGGAGCATCAGGACATGGCATTGTTTATACTGATCTTCAGAGACCACGAATACCAAGGTTTTTAAAGGTCATTCTGCAAGGTGGAAGAGACAGTGTGCAAAGCAATGTTGCATGCTATCAGAGAAACTTCCCCCCAAATTCTTAGCCTGATGCTTTTCTATGCATTAGAGGACTTTGCCCTCCAGACTTCAGCAATCCCTATAGAGGTCATGCTGTCTCTGTCTTCCTTACCTTATCTAGCTCTTGGGCCAGCATCATCTAAAAGAGACCTGCTCTTCATTAGTCTATGCAAACTACCTTTATTAACCTGCAAATATCTCCACTCCTCCCCATCATGTACCTAACAGATCACATTCTTGACAAGACTTAACCACAAAAAAGACCCAGAAAATTTTATTACATAGAGCACTGGTATAAATCTAAGCTTCAAGAAGCAGCAGACTGACAATAATACTGGGAAACAACATTCTAATTCCTTGAGTTTTCTGTGGGTCATGTGACGAGCTTCCATCTCTAATGCTGAAAGATGGAAAACCAAATATAAAGATGTTATGCTTCTGTTCCCTGCTTATGGAATTAAGGACTTTTCTGTACCCTGCCCTGTATTTTGTTTTATAAAACTGAAGGAAGCATATCTAATAGGAGGCTTCTGGAAATTCAGGACAACAACTCGCAGGCGATCACTACCATTGCCTCAATTGCTATGGAACTTATTCCATAGGTCTGCAAGTAACCAGTCATTCAAAAGCATCATGAACTGAAGTGTGTCCTCCAAAAATTCATGAGTTGATTCCCTAAGCCTCAGTACATCAGAGTGTGACTGTATTGGAAACAGAACCTTTAAAGTTTTGGTTAAGTTGATGTGAAGATAGAAGGGTGGAAGCCAATGAGGCTAGAAGGGTGGGCCTGTCTGAAGCTGCTGTGAGAGGAAAGTCAGATATGCAAAGAGACCACGGGAAATGCAGCACACAGGAAAGGCCACGTGCAGCCACAGCAAGGAGGTGGCCACCCACGAGCTAAGAAGAGAAACCACATCTGCTGCCATCTTCATCTTGGACTTCCAGCCTCCAGATCTGTACAAATTAATTTCTGTTGTGTAAGTCCTCTAGTCTGTGGTACTTGGTTATGGCTGCCCAAGGAGAGTAATCCAAACAGGTACTTATTGTAGGGCTAATGCACATGGGCTTCGATGGCAAAATCTCTTCATTGGATTGCAACCGTTTGAACCTGGGCCTAAGTCTTCTTTACTTTATCTATCTATCTATCTATCTATCTATCTATCTATTTATTTATTTATTTTGGTACCAGGGATCAAACTCAGGACCTTGCACTTGCAGGGCGGGCACAGTGCCACTGAGCCAAATCCCCGGCCCCTCTAAGTCTTCTAATTCTTTTTATTCATTGCATTTTTTTCTTTTATTCCCCCTAAATCCCAGTGAAGTTCCCTTTGCAGAGTAGGGCCTCAGTACAAATATTTTACTTGATTATATATTAAAAAGTCTAAGATGTACTACCTCCAAGGTGCTTGAAAACTGGTAGTAGAAGTAAGATAGATACATCATAGTAAATCATAGCAAAGCAAAGGAAGTCATGAGGAGGGAGGGAGAGAGAGCACTGAGAAAACTTCCAAATGCTTCAAGACCAGGCCTTGAAAGATGGCTAGAGCTGAGTGCAGTGGCCCACACTAGTAGTTCCAGCTACTCAGAAAGCGGAGGTGAGAAGATTGTAGCCACAACATAGAAGCAACATAGAAGACCCTAGAAGACCTTGTATGAGAGAGAGAGAGAGAGAGAGAGCAATGTAAGCAAAACAAGTTTTTACTGATCCATTTTCTGTTAACAAGAGAGCACATAACTGTTCTAGCTAGAGGGGTATGTTCATGGAGAGAAAATACACAGAGAGAAAAACACTGCATTTTGGAGAATTTTTAAATGCTAATCTTAGGACTCCAGGCTTGATCCTTGTCCTAACTCTCTTCTGGAACAAGGGAATCTCAAATATTATGCCTCATTGGATCTGGAAGATGAAGCAGACTAAGAACTAAAGAAAGATTGGCATATGGAGTTGCAAAGTGGGGGGTGGAGGAAGATCAAGGGACAGAAAACAGAGGCATACCTGGCAGGAAGATAAACAAATCGGAGAGGCAGAACCAGTTATGAAGTAACCAGGCTGACCTGGAGTTGCTGGGGATGAGGAGCCTTTGAAGAGAAGTGGGAAAGATGCTGAGGCCTCATGACATGGTGCAAGAACTTTATAGATGCCATGGTTAGGGAGAGAGACAGTACTATATAAGAAGATGGAAGCATTTTGGACAATACGCAGATGACAAGGGGTCACTGTGAAGGTTGTTGAGCCAAGGCCAACAAAATAGTCTTTTAGAAAAATGAATTAAGTAGTGCTGTAGAGGTAGCAAATCAAGGGTACATATTAAGGATGCTTATCAGACATGACTGGAAAGTTATGAAAATCTTTTTGAAAACACCCATTTTGACTTATCTGTGCTTACTTAATCGATGTTAAATATGAAACAAATGCCCTCTGTAAAAGAATTGCTTTTTTCCCTAGACTAAGAATGTATCCTAGAACAAAGTAATAAATTAATATAATGGTTACACATCAAATGCCTGTAAGTTTGGCCAATGTGAATCACTTTTATGCAGCCTAATTATTTCTAGATGATTTAATAGAACTGAGTCACTAAGTCTTGGCCTAATCGACACTTTGGTTGAAAGCAATGGAAACAGATTCTTGATACTGAGGCAAAAATTAATTCATTGGAGGGACACAGGGAAGGTCAGGAATAACAAAGGATTATTGGACCCTTTGGTTTCAGGAGGCCAGGACCAGAGCAGATTCAGGGATCTCAGTGGTAAGGACTTGTAAACTCTTTTCTAGAGCACTGCTTTCATCACCTTCCATGTGTGTGTCTCCCTGCTCAAAAGTTCAATTCCTGGGATAAAGAGTGTTACCGAGCCAAGAAAAGATCCAAGATCAGCCTCCATGTTGAAGGCAGGTAGCAGTTTTGCTACTGAGCACCCTATTAGAACCACATATAGATGTCCAGGGACCACCCAGAAGGATAGAATTCTAGACAGACCAAAAAGGTAGACACTTCCACTGACAGAGTCACTGTCAAAAGACTATGATCAGGTGATTGGACTTGTTGCTGCTGGAGGACCCTTCTACTCCTAAAGACTACACATTGGAATTGACATTTGTGATTCCAGAGACCAAATCCTATGTATAATGATGAATTCACAAACAGAGGCACTTATCTACAAAGCCTCATTTCCTGGGGTTCTCAATATTTTCTCAGTATGTCTACATGATCTGGAGGATTTAAATTATAGCTTAAAATACTTTCAAATTTATCTATCTAAAGTGCACAAATCATAAGTGCTCAACTCAAATGATTTTCACAAAGTAAAAACAACATGTGTAATGAGAACCCAGACTGAGAAATAGACTATAACTAACAGCTCAGAAGGGCCCTTACACCTTCTTCCACTCACTTCCTCCCAGCAAAGGCAACAACTAGCCTAAGTTCTGCTTCCATTAATCAGTTTGCTTGGTTTTGACTCTATACATTGAATCACGTATTGTATGCACTTTTTGTGTCTAGTTTCTTGAATGCAACATTACACTTTATGAGATTCATCCACAATGCTACAAGTAGTTTGTTTATTCTCATTACTGTACAGTATTTGTTTTATGAGTTTACTGCTTTTTTTTTTTTTTCTGGTACTGGGGATCGAACTTGGGACCTTGTACTTGAGAGGCAGGTGGCGGCACCACTGAGCTAAATCCCTGGCCCAAGTTTACCACTTTTTATCCATTCCACCACTGATGGACAATTTTTCATTATCCGTTCAAACTGTTCTCTAGTTTTTAACTATTCCAAATAGTGGTGCAGTGGACCTTCTTACATATGACTTTTTGTGAATATATATACATACATGTATATGTATATATACATTCATTTCTGTCAGAAATAATTAAGGAGTGGAACTGCTAGCTATGTGTAAGATCAGTGTTAATAGATAGTACAATTATCCAAAATGGGTGTAGAGATTACAATTTCAATAGCAGTGTGGAAGAGGTGCAGTTGTTCCAGATCTTTGATATCACATTTGATTAATTTCAACCATTCTGGAAGGTGTGTAGCACCTCAGTGCTGTGTTACTTTCTAGTCCTCAGATGATTAATGAAGTTGATCATCTTTGATATATGTGTATAAGCTGTTTGAAATCCTCTTTTGTGAGGTGCTGATCAAAAACCTTGTGTCCCTTTTCTTAGTGTTGTCTCTCTTTGGCTCCTTGTTTTGCTTTGCTTTGTTTGTATTTTTAACACAGGGTCTTACTGTGCAGCCCCGGCAGGGCTTAAACTCTGGATCCTCCCTCCTTAGCCTCCCAAGTGCTGGGGTCATAGGAAGCTGCTACATACCTGGCTTCTCTTCTTTTATTGGCCCTTAGGGATTCTTTATATGTCTAGACATGAACCCTATTTTGATACATGTATTAAAAATATCTCCTCCCATAGTGTGATTTTCCTTTTTTTTTTTTTTGGTGCTGGGGATCAAACTCAGGACCTTGCTCTTGCGAGGCAGGTGGCAGAACCACTGAGCTAAATCCCCGGCCCCTCCTTTTTATGCTCTTAATCATGTCACATGTTGAACATAAGTTCTTAATTTTAATGTTTTCCGGTTAACTTTTTTCTTTATGGTTATGGCATTAAATGAGTTGGGAAAAAACAGTGATAGATTTGTAGAAAACTAAAAAAATAAGAAAAAACTCAACATTTGTTAAAATCAGAAAAAATGCACTAGAAAAGTCATAGTACTATACAAGTATAGCACTTGGCTCAATTATGATTATGTATACAATCCCAATAATATCACTACTGGTTTATTAAAAAATTATAACTTTTGAGTTCTCTGAGGGGGCCCAATAAGTAACAGCCACCTTCTCAACCTGAGTTTGAACAAGTTGAGAATTTAAACAAAAGATGGAGGAAGAGAAGTTAAAATTTACATTTACAATAACTGATGGAGCTCAATCAGGTTGGAGGATATAGCATCAAGTCTGTGCAAAATGGAATGGTTAATATAAATTAAGATTTAGGTAGAATTATCCCCTCTATGTAGGCAATGCTTAACAAGGGCAATATTTCTCACATGGGCCCCAAGTGATGCCCATTCAGCCAGCAGGAATCCCTTTGGGCCGGCAAATGATTACTTTTCATCCATTACCACTAGACTTTCAAACTCATCTCCAGAAAATAGTTTATTTAAGTAGGAGGAAATTTTGTCTTTAATTTTTTTTTCCAGTTCTGGTGATTAACCCAGGGCCTCACACATGCTAGCCAGTTAGTTTACCACTGAGCTATATTCCCAGGCCTTTAAAATAAACAAACAAACAAACAAACAAACTTTCTGTAAATTGCCCAGTCTGGCCTTGAAATTGCATTTCTCCTGCTTCAGCCTCCCAAGCAGCTGGGAGTTCCACTCTATCATGCCACTCCCAGGTTATCTTTAATTCTATTGGTGAAAAGAGAAGTATTTTAGATAAGTATTCATGTAGGAGTATGTTTTAATTAACACATAGCTAGTTCTACAAAAAAATAGGTTTCTAAATGTGTAACTTCTCAACCACAATTTAGATTAATTTCCTGATTGTGTGACAGGTTAAGTCATGTGTTCCTCATCAGTGAAGGCCGCTCTGCTCTTTCCACGGGCTTCTAAGACTGAACTGGTCTTCTCCCTTAAGAACCATGTGAGGGAAGTTCTTATGGGCCAGACCTGCACACTGCCCCCTGTGATTTCCACTCATGTTCAGCAGACTAGAGATCCAGCTGCCAGGGACACTGGGACAGGTAGTCTAGGAGACTAAGCATTTTGGTTAACCGTTTGTCAATCTCTGCCACAGGGGTTAGATTCACTGGGACAGGGACCTCTTCTGTTCCCACTGCCTCTTGTGCCTCCCACAGTAGGCCCTCAGTGAAAGGTTGCTGCATAAACTCGAACCACAAACACCTAAATCCTAATCCAAACACTGCCACTTCCCAATTGTATTCATTTAGACAAGTTACTTAGATTTCTCCAGCCTCCATTTCTCTCCCTAGAATGGAGATGAAAAGATGATTTTCGTCTGCTTCCCAGGCCATACCAGGCCGGCATAGGAATGCACAGTGGCTAAAATATACCGAAAAAGGTTAGTCTTTCTCTGGTCCCGCCTCTTCCCAGATATTTGTAAAATGCATCTCTTCGATTCCCTCCCAAAGTCTGAGAGTGGATTAGGGGCATGTAACCTGAGACAATGGTCATTTCATATGTATTCTTTTTTATTTTAATTATGTATTCTTGGGTCAGTTGCTCAGTAGTAGAGTGCTTGCTCAGCATGTGCGAAGCCCTGGCTTTGATCCCCAGCCCCTACACACACACACACACACACACAATTATGATTTCTTAAAGAACTATGGTCATCCAAGCAGCCTCTAGAGACTGCCATTTCCCTGTTTTCTGGCTCTGGCCCCCTGGGGTACACTCTGCTGCCAGAAGAACAAGGGTGCCAGTGCCAGTGCTTTTGGGTTCTCAGTTTATGGTGTACTTTCTGCCCCCACAGATCCTGCAGAGCCCCATGGGCTGTGCCCTGCCACATAAGCTGCCCAGCAAGGGTGTCTTGGGTCACAGTATCGTGCCTTAGTATCTTTCAAGTTTGTTCCTGCTCTTTTGCTCGATCTCACTCAATGCAGGCAGGGCTTCCCAGAGCAGTGTTGAGCATGAGGTCAGGGACAGGCAACTCACAACAGCCCTCCCACTCCCCCACAAAACTTGCCCCATGGTCCTTAGAATGAAGTGGGGTTTTGGTCTTCAGAATTTCCTGACTCTTCAAGCAAATACATCCCCTTCCCTCAGGCTTCCAGACATTCCTAGATCCATTAAAACTTGGGGCTAAATCTAGTTCAGGGGGCCAAGCTGGGGCTGCCTGAGCCCCAGCTCCACATTTCCCTATTGCCAGGGCTGATGATGGCATTCAATGAGATGAAATAGGTAAAATACCAGGGTTGTTGGTGGCATCATAAAGATACACAATTAGTGTTGGTTCCTTTGTATTCCTTGGGCTACTTCTGGGTACATCATCTCTTCCCTGAAAGACACCCTCCTTGCTACACCCTTGAATTTTGTGCAGAAGGTTTAGGTACTAGATTACCTGTACCCAGGGTAACGTTAACAAATTCAGTTAGTAGACAGCTTTGGAATACAGAACTCAGGAAATTTAAATTTCTCCCAATCAGAAATAGGAAACTGATAAAGGATATACGAGAGTGGTATCAAGAGAGAAGTATATTACACATTATTTTTTCAATTACCCACAGATTCTTACTATTCAGTGGGGTGTGGGAGTTACTAAAGTAGTGCTGGCTGTCCCAACAGTTGCTCTAGGAGACTCTCATCTTTCCCATCTTTCCTGATAGGAAGCCAGAATTACACCTTAAACCACATAAGGAAAAGAGGGAAGAGAATATAAGACAAAATCCACAAAGTAAACATAATATTCCAACAAATATAATGTCTTCCAGATGAATTGAAGCAGGAAAGAATAGAAACACGAAAAACCAGAGGTGCTTGTGGTGACTGCAGAATGAGCAGATGAGGCCCTAGACAACAGGCTGTTCTCTCACTTCTTTGCTAACAGCAAGTATGACTGACTTAGTTTCTTTTCTTGTTGCTGAGACAAAATACCAGACCCTCAAAGTTAAAGGAGGAAAAGTTTATTTGCCTCACAGTTTTTAGAGGTTTCAGTCCATAATCGGCTGGCTCCTAGGCAGCGTGGCATAGCAGAGGGGCATCACAGAGGAGAAAAGTTCATGGCAGGCAGAAGGAAACAAGGGAAGCAATAAGCCACAAGTGATGGTGACAGCTTGTTTCTGCCCCTTTTATCTTCTATCTAGGCTACCAGGCTTAAGGCAGGTGCCAAACCAATCAGTGGGTTAATTTAGTAATCACACACCCTTAATCCCAGCATCACACGTTCCAGATCCAGCCACCTCTGAAAAGCTTCACCTATGACTGCATGAGGCTTTGGGGGACCTCTAGACACAGGCCATAACATATGAGATATTGTAGAAGGAAAATTGAGACCTTTTGGATGGGTTAGATATGGGATATGATAGGGCAAAAGGGACAGAAGCAGCCATGCAGGTATAAGGCCGAAACAGGGTAGTGTCCCAAGCGTGAAGCACAGGACTGAGAGTTAGAAAAGCTGTCTCCATCACTTTGAATGAGTCACTTGTCCTCTCTTATGTCCTCTTTTTGTAAAGTGCTTCTACTAACCTCTTAGTATTTTTATAAAGCACACATAAGATAATATGCAAGAAAGTGCTACATAAACTGCAATGTGCTGAACAAATGTAAGGACTGTCATCATCATTATCCTCATCAATAGGGAAGCTGGAAAGGGAATACAGCTTGTGTGAGAAGACAAGAAATTCAGTGTTAATCATGTCAAAATGTTGGCACAACATTCAAGTGGAGGTAATGAATAACTTCCCAATGTCCTTACATTGGAGTTAAGGAATTAGTGAGAGAGCACTGTGATATATAACAAGAAAACATGTTGCTGTGAGGAACCAGGTCTTTGGTTTATTTTTTATTTTTTATTTTTATTTTTGGTACCGGGGATCAAACTCAGGACCTTGGGCTTGTGAGGCAGGCAGCAGAGCCACTGAGCTACATCCCTGCCCCGGTCTTTGGTTTATTGATCTGATTTGGAATGTAGGCTCACCCTTGGGACTGAGGCATATAATCGCTTATGCGGTATAGTAAGTGTACACAAGACACCAGAGAAACAGTGTCACAAGACATTTCTTTGCTAGAGAAGCCTGGTGTGGCTGTTATAGCACTCTGGATCCTTGACCTTCATTAGTGTCCTTGTACGTCCACCCATGAAAAGTGCAGAAAAAAATGGGAAAAGCCAACAAGACTGAAATCAGAAAAAATAGCGTAGGAGTCAATAGACAAAGAGAAAAGAAAGCAAGAATAAAGTACGAAAGTAAAAAGAGATGCTGAGCAAAGGATCTTTGTCCAATGGATGCAACTATAAATAAACCAGTGGAAAAAAAGAGATTTGTATATACTTAACAATGGAAATCAGTGAACTGGACTGCGTATTATATAAAAGGTGGGAGGCGTGTGGTGGGTACAAAAGAAACCTCTCTCACATTTTCCAAGCAAAAGTTACAGGCAATCACACTTTGTAAAATAAATTATTTTGCATATACAAAAAAAAAGAATTTGAATTTGCTATTTGAAGGAATCTTATGATGGTTCCTCATGTAAAGCAGAGTTCTCTTTATAAAATGAATGGTCATTTCCATTTGTTAAGTGGGTGGTTTGGTTAATTGCATAATTAATCATTTTTTGTAGATCTGCATTGTCATCTACTAGGATTCCTTACATCAAAATAAGGGTGTACATCAAACGTGAAGTTCAACTTGAGACAGCCCGTTTTCTACCTTCTCTTGGGTAAGTTGCCTGGAGATCCCACAGGACATCTCCTTCCAAAAGAAACCAGGCAATGCATGATTGAGGAGGAGTGGACCCAGCCCCAGACAGTCTGCTACAGAACAGTGAGTCAAGCAAGTTGGGTTCCCTCCTTTGGTGTCTTGAACTAAGAAGCACAGCTGTGGAAGGTTTAAATTGCCAACCAAAGTTTAGCAGACAAGAAAAATATGACAAATCAGAGGAAACTATCAGTAGGAAAGGAAAATGGACTGCAGAGAAAAGCCACAAGCCAGAAGAGTGCACGGCATATAGAGGAGACAGCCTTCCGATTTCAATTTCAGTGTGTAGATATACTTATCATAGAATGTATTTTCTGAGAGTTTGTTTTGTTTTTTTGGTACCAGGGATTGAACTTGGGACCTTGTGCTTTCGAGGCAGGCGCTGGAATCACTGAGCTAAATCCCGGCCCTACAAGAGTTAATAATATCCACTAATAGCTACCATTTACTAAGTGCTGACTGGACTCTAGGCCCTGTGTTACCCACACTACTTCTTTTAATTCTCACCATGTCCCTGTGAAGTAGGCATTTGGATCACTTCTAGTGAAGAGAAATCTGAAGCCAAAAGAGGCAGTAATTTGCTCAAGGTCATAAACCACTAGCAAGTGGCAGATTACAGACTCGAATCCAAATTCACCTGACTCCAAATATTCATGCTCCTGACACTCCATTGTGCTAGGCTCTCTCCACCCCAAATATTAGAATAGCTAGATGTGGCTGCTGTGCCTAGTGAGAGGCCACATGAGGGGCCCTGCCTCCCCCCACTAGCCTAAAATATGGTCATGAATCCTACTGGTTTATACAAGAAAAAAAGAAAATCACATAATCACATACCAGATTGGAGTTTTTTAAAAAACTATGCCTGTACAATAGACACTGTAGGGGATATGCCTGCTTGGGCTCTTTCCTTTTGGGGAAGGGACAGATGGAATAAAGGAGCTGCAGGATCAGGATATAGAGGAAAGGCTAAAAAGTCACCCTTAGAGGCCAGGGATTTAGCTCAGTGGCATCGAGCCTGCCTTGCAAGTGCAAGGTCCTCAGTTCGATCCCCGATACAAAAAGAAAAAAAGAAAAGAAAAAAGAAAAAAAGGCACCCTTAGAAAAGGGTTTAATTTTGGGGGGGGTACATGGGGATCGAACTCGGGTCCTTGTGCTTGTGCAGCAGGCGGCAAAACCACTGAGCTAAATCCCCGGCCTAAAAAGTGTTTTATTTTAAAAGTTGACTAAGAGGAAGGCCAGCAGGAGAGGCCAGCTGTAAGAGATGTTGTTGGGAAAGGGGGTCAGGAGAGTATAACCGCCTGGGATTTCAAGAGGCTAAGTGGAATGTGATCCGTCCTGTATAGGAGGGTGAGGTCCTAAGTATGTAGGGAAAAATGAGTCTGTGCTTCTCTATGAGCCAGGGGAACTAAGAAGCAGGACCTTGGTTTAGAATGGGGCAAGTATGAGAAAATTTAACTGATATAACTGAAAATCACAAGGCAAAGAAATAATTTATTAACAAAGCTCTTAATAGGTTGTTCAGTGTAAGTTTAAGCTTAAGCAATGGAACCACATACCTATAATTTACATCATAAAACCTTGCACTTTCCAGTATTCTGATGCTAGCATCTCAGAGAAATGTTTTTCAAACCGTGGGCCGGGAAATCAATGTGGATGGTTCACCATACGGGAGGCTGAGGCAGGAGGATTACCACGAGTTTGAGGTCAGCCTGAACTACATAGTGAGACCCTGTCTCAAAAAACTGGGAAAAAAAATTTAATTATAGACACACGCACGTATACTGAATGAAGACATAAAATGTATTTCTTTCTTTTCTTTTTTTAAAAAATGCGTTTCTTACTCTGGTTCACACAAAAAAAGTCAGAAAAACATTGCCCTCTCCCTCAGCTCCTTCCTGAGGTTATTTTCTGCATACATCCAGGTTTATTTTATTTAGTTCACATAATGAAAACAAAAGGCCTCTTGGGCCGGGGATTTAGCTCAGTGGTTTTGCTGCCTGCTGCACAAGTACAAGGACCCGAGTTTGATCCCCAGTACCAAAAAACAAGACCTCTTATTTATTTTTCAAATATTAAAGTACAGCATATTTTAGTATTCACTGTGTTATTCAAAGTACTCCCTCTCCTGCACCTGGTCATTCTATTTCTCTCCAAGGTCAAGGATGTCTCTGATTGAGAATCAGCGGACAAAGGGACGGGGCAGTGAAGCCCTCTGAGCATCGAATCCACACCCCTCTTAGCAAGGAAGACCTATAAACCTTCTGTGGGGGATTTTTGCTGACCCTATTTCATCAAACTGCTTCCAGAGAGAATGGAAGGTCAGTGGGCCACTAAGACTCCTATAAACTGATGTTTAGGTCCTGTGAATTCTCAGGCTGATTACTAAAATTGAAAGGGCTGTCATTCTTAGTGTGCCTCTGTTATAGAAATGCTTGATATTGTAGTCAGGGTAGGAGGGTCTTTGAAATATCAAATAACCAGTCAGAATGGTTACTGGCCAATCTGAGTGAATGTTGAGCATCAGTGATGAGGAGACGGATTCCACCTGAAGGTCACCCACCATACACTAGCAATGGAGGGATAGTATGATTAATTACCTAGCCCTCTTCCAAACAATATTTGTGAATTTTAAGAAGCTACTCCAATGTCAAAAGATGATGGTGCGATATGAAATTTTTAAAATTGTTAAAGCAAGGAATAATTACATATGATGTGGGAGAACACAATACATAGAAGCAAAATGGTAAAAGACTTCAAGAAAAAATGGACAACTACAAACAACAAGGAGATAAAGTAGATTTATAAAAGGCATTAAAGACTACAAGGGAAGGATGGAAGAGAAAAGCAAGAAGGAAGGCTCAGAAAAATCAGGTAAGTATAGAATATTATCCAGGATGTTTTTAATGGAAAGAATATTTATTTCAGGACAGAGACAGGATACTGCCTGAACTTTCCTCTGGGACAAGCAAGCGCTGAGGGAGCTACAGTTGCTGTAGGGATCTGGGGACTAGTTTTAAAGATGAGGCAAGACTGGCCCATGGGTGTAATTGATGGAGCCCAGGGAAAAGACAGCAGCCATGGACAAAGCTGAGTGTGCCAGGGAGTCCCACCGATGCACTGGGCCAAAGGACGTGTTCAAAGGGCAAAAATAGCCAGGTGCTGGGCAAAGAAACAGAAACTGGAGCTCCCAGGCGGGGTGAGCAATGTAGAGTGGCTGGTGGGAGGAGAGCCTTGGGGTTTCCCAGTGCACCGGAATAGCATCACAGAGGTTTTTTATGAAGCTGTTTAGGGTGCAGAACGGGTCTTACACAAACGTAATGGAGCCAACCTTAATCTCAGCAAGAAATAATTGCCCCAATAACAACAGCAACAACAGAGATAATAGTAGCTACTCTTCATACCTCCTGTGGGTCGGTTTGAATCTTGGTTCCACCGTTTACTGGTGGCAGACAAGTTGCTGGGCCTCCTCAGCTTCAATTTCCTCTTCTTTTAAAAGATAGATCATTGCTGGGCATAGTAGCATGCACCTGTAATCCCAGCACTGGGGAAGTTGAGGGAAGAGAATTGTCACAAATTTGAGGCCAACCTGGGCTATACAGTGAGTTCAAGGCCAGCCTGAACTACGTAATGAGATCCTGTCTCAAAAAAGCCAAAACCAAAGCAAACAAATAAAAATACAGATCATGAGAAGGACTTTCACACTTTGTGCAGTTACATGCATTCCCATGACATTAGGAGGCAATGTGCTGACAGTTCCCAAATTCACTACTCCAACCCAACCCCCTGCCCCCCAGGTTTCAGACTCCTGCATCCAAATACAGCTCAGACTTCACAAAGGCACAGACTCTCCTGACTCTGGTCCTTGTCTAAAGTTCTTCATCTCCATAAATGGCACCATCAGTTGCTAAAGTTAACTTCCTGGCACCTCCTTCTCCTTAACGCCTAATATCTAATTCAGTGATTCTGAGGATAAAATCCAAAATCCCTTTCATGGCTATGGCAAATCCCACTTCATTCTTTCTATCTTTGCCTTGGAATGAATCTGGGATCACCATGAAAGTGCACAAAATCCCACAGTGACCTCTGCCTCCACATTCCTCCTCTCCCCCTCCTCCTTCCTGCTCCCAGCTGCTGCTCTTTATTGTGTTTTTTCCCCAGATTTTCCAAGCCCTGTTTGGTTAGGGTTTTACCCACTTTCCCCACAACCTGAAATCCATCACCTACATGGGGTGTGTTTTCCTGGTTCTCCTTTAGCTTTCTTCCACACAAAAGGTTCTTTTCTTTTCCCACCAGCTCCATGCTAAGGACCTTGGGTGAGACCCTTTCAAATTGTCTTAAATTTTAGTGAAATTTAGTTGCATACAGAACTGTGGAAGGTAAATCAGAGTCAACGGGCAGAAAACAACCAAGTATTTAGAGGGGGAACAGAGGAGGAAGAGGGAATGTGTTCAAAACATCTAAAGCTAAAGGAACAGTTTTGGGCTTTTTTTTTTAATGGAAAAATCCTTCTCCATTTGTGCTGAGGCAGGTTGAAGGAATTCAGGATCATGCTGAGGATAAGGAGCTGAACTTGGAGGCTGGGGCTCGGGGCGCTCCCTTTGCTTCTCCCTTCCACTGCAGCTGCCTCACCGCCTTTCCCTTCCCACTCACGGTAACTGCACCACCATCTGCAGCCAGTTAGATTATCAGCCAGCAGCACATTTCCATAAAGAAGTGCAGTCCGTGAGAGGCAGAGTGATAAAGGATTCAACACAAGCAGTTCTGGCTGATCCATCTCATGTGGAGTCCTGTCGGAAGCCTGGAAATATTCAGGAAGCTGAGATTCACTGTGTGTGGAAAGCATGGCCTGCCAGTGAGAAGGCTGGGGAGTGGGGCCAGACACCGGAGATACATTTGCTAGAGCAGGTTAAGGGTAATGTAATTTCTCTAACTTCCTTGAAGAAGGAATAAGGTAAAATCAAGCAATGTCTTTTGTGAAGGATGACAGCTAAAACCTTGTTTCAAGTGCAACTTCCCCATAGAAATCCATGCGTGACTACCTTCTTTCTAGGCCTTCTGGGATAGCTGGACCCTGGCTGTTTTGTTCACTTTAGTAATCCTGCCAAGTGGCACAGTGCCTGGCTCTTAATAGACACTCATTAAACCTTTGTTGTACCTATGTAATCACTCCAACACCCCGAAGCATCTCCATGTTTTTCCTTTTTTCTTTTTTTGTGGTACAGGGAATTGAACCAAGGGCCTTCACACTGAGCTAAATCTCCAGCCTGTTTTTATTTGTTTGTTTATTTTTATTTTGAGATGGGGGTCTCACTAAGTCACTAAGTTGCCCAGGCTGAGCTGAAACCTGTGACCCTCCTGCCTCAGCTAAAGTTATAGGTGTGAGCTACCACACCCCATTGTGGGTTTTGCTTTATAATTTCTTTTTCTTTTAATATAATTATTTCGATCCTCAGAACAAGATCTGGACATTCAAATTAACTCAGGCAGCCTGACAAGACAGCTCAAAGACCTCAAATGAGAAGCCTGAAATGTCAGAACTCTAGAGTGTTTGTCATTCTTTAGATTCATCTTCTACTCCACAGCTATGCCTCTAAAGGGAGAATGCTGAAGCAGGCTCTGCTTTTCCATCCCATAGAGGAAACTGAGACCTGGAGAAGATGAGTAATTTGCCCAGGCTCTCTGCCTTGCAGTAGCAGGGCCAGAAGTCTCTTGGAGTTTCAGAAACACCCTGAGCTAACTGGAGTTCAGACCCAGGTTCTGCCACTTAGACCGACTTGAGCAGCATCGGCAGTCTGCGGCTAGTGGTCCTGCTCTTCCCTTGTAACAGTGAATAATGAGGCCTGCCTTGCAGGATTATTCCATCCTGAGGACTGGATCACAACAGGGTAATACAGGAAAGTGTACACACATCAGATAAACAGAAATAATCATTCCCTTCTTCTGGTCCCAGAGTGGAAACAGCAGAGACAATTTTGTGAAGATGATAAAACTTTGTTTTTTAAAAAATCAATCTGAAAGTAAAGATCACATGCATAATAAATCAGTATCTACAGTAACTTAATTAAAAAGACATCTATCTTGACAATGTTAATTCTTATGTCTGGCATATATGTTATCACACACACACACACACACACACACACAAGCGCGCGCGCACATGTCTTCCTTCCTCATTAGCAAGCTTGAAGTGTCAGCCTGCAGAGAAGAGCAGACAGGGACCCAGGAAGCAAGGGTGAAGAAAGCTCCCGAATCAGATGGGTTCTGAGACAGTTTTCCCTTTCCCTCAGGCTGAGATATTCTGCCATCTGTTTTGATTAAACCTTTCAAAATTCAACTTGTGTTTTTCCTTCCATTCCTTTGAAATCTCCTTTAATTCAAGAGTCTTTAGGCTTTCTTCTTTCCCTTAACCACCATCTGGTGCTTCTATTAAAAAAAAGAAAGAAAGAAAAAAGAAAGAAAAGAAAACACACACAACAAACACTTTGAGTTCCTTGGAAGAAAGGTATAATGATGAGGATAATTTATTCCCATAGTGAGGCCCATTACTATTTCCATGGCAACAGACTGTGATGTTCTGAACATGGGACTTTGTGATCATCACAAGAACAGAATGGCAAAAGGCCCTGTTTAGACTCTTTGTCCTCACAGATTCTTTGGGTAGTCACCCTCGGTGGCTCCCAAGTGCCTACAGAATAAAGTCCAGAGGACTGAGCATGGCATTCAAGGCCCTTTCAATCTAGTCCAGTCGTTCTAGGCTCACTGTAGGTCCCAGGGGTCTCTGGCATTTCTCTACAGCTTCTTGTGTCCTGCACTTTTCACACACCCTGTGCCTCCAGGCCTTTGTTTCTGTCATTTCCTCAAGTGCCCTCTCTCCACCCCACTCCCTTTTAACCTAATGAAATATTCCTCTCTTCAAAGACTCAGTGTAGATGTCACCTTTATGGATTCCCCACGGCTCACTCGGGCAGCAGCAAAACTCTTTTCTGTCTCCCCAGCACTCTCCCCAGATGAAATGACACCTAAGATCTAGCACAACTGTTCAAGCATTCTTGGTTGGAATTTGGGTTCACTGCTCCCAGGCACCATGCTCAGGGCGGGTGTGGAAGCCTCCACAGTTCCACCACATGCTTTTCCAGTGATTCTAAGGGGCGGCCGGCAGGCACCCGAGCCCCATTTCACTGTTCCAAACACCAGAGGTTAGGAAATGTAAGTGGCTTTGATGGGTAGTGAGTGGCAGAGCCAAAGCTCCACTGACACACTGGAAAGAATGTGAAATTTGGGGCCCTAAGATTCTTATGGAAACTCTCTAACCTTCTCTTTCTTCATCTGCCAAAGACTAAATGAAGTCATAAATGTAAAGATGCTTGGCACATAATAGATGCTCAAGAAGTCCTGCTTTTATTCTTCTTTCCCCCTTCAAATTCTACTTTCTAGCTACACCTGGAAACAAATAACTATTTTTCTTCCATTTGAGTTCCCCTAAATTTTGTATGATGGCAAACCCAGATGGACAAATGTCTTTGGCATTTTCCAGAGGAAAATATTTCACCTTCATTCCCTTATCTGTAATCCAGTTTAATAAAAGAAGATACAGACAGAGCTGTTGTAAAAATTAAATGAAGGAACATATGAATGCATGAAGCTCTTTAGCACATTGTTTGGTACACAGTAAGCACTCAGGGTGTTTGCAATAACGAAATCATCATTATCATCATCACCATTATCATTACTATTATCATTATTTTTTGTGTGACAGAACAATAGGTCCTGTGAGAATTACAAAAATTAACAAAACGCTCTTACGGCTCTGTCATGCGTTTCTCACCACAGCCTGCTTTTTGGCTATTGTCAACTCTGCGGTCATTTCCTTCTATGAGATTGTAGGTGGCAGATAGGGTTTCTGTGCCTTTTCTGTAGTTTTTTCTGTTGAGTGGACCCAAAACAAAATCTTGCAAAGGAGAAGAAGCCTTCAATACAATTTGGTCAAAAGAATGCTGCATGACATTTCTCCAAAAATGAACACTCACTCGGAAACAAGACTCAACGGCCTGGGCTCTCTCATCAGTGAGACCTTACTCTCCCAGTGCCATGGTGGCTGAGAGAGCCACTTTTGGGAAGGTTCTGCACGTCTCTCATTATTGATCATATTGATGTTTGTACAGTAGCTTTTCTACATAATCTTCCCTCCTAGGACATAGACAATTCCCAGGTTAGGAAACAGAGTCAGTTCCTGATCTCCAGAGATGCGGGGTAGCATTTAAAGAAATGGTGTCTGGAAAATACATCAACTAAATGCCAAGCACAGTCCTCACTGAGTGATCGAGTGGTGGCATTGCTCAGGTATTCATTCAATAAATATTTACCAAGTACCTCTTTAATGTCAGGCACAGTGTTAACCTAAGCAATATAGTAGTCACTGCCTCCCTTTTTCTATGGAGGATACATTTCAAGAACCCCCAGCGGACACCTTTGACCCCAGGCAGTACTGACTCCTTTATTCTGTTTTCTCCTACATACACATTCCTATGACAAGGTGCAGAACTTTCTCATTTAACTTAAAGGAAGCACTTTACAAATTTTCTTTGGCATACGCAAAATGCTAGCATCACTAGTCTTCCCCTTATTGTCATCATTAACTAAAATAAGGGTGATTTGAATAAAACCAGTGTGATACTTCAACAATCAGTCTGATAACCAAGATGGCTACTACATGAGGGATCCTGGACAAAGGGATGAGTTACAACTGAGTAGAGTGGACTGGGATGATGTGAGTTTCATCACACTAGACAGAATGGCATGCAATTGAAAACTTATGAATTGCTTATTTCTGGAAATTTCCATTTGATATCTTTGGACTATGGTCAACCATAGTGGTAACTGAATCCACAGAAAGTGAAACCGGACAACAGGATCCACTACACCATGAAATCCTGTTCAGCAACCTGCACCCATTTACCCTCTGCCAAACCAACCACCTACTGAGAAAGGATATTATTACCTTCAGATAAGAGAAGAATGGCTCAGGGTTTATGTGATTTATCCTGATAACACACACTTAAGCCTCAAAGGAAGGATTTAAACGTTAACCCAAGTTTCTGAGACACCAGAGCTCCCATACTCCATGATACCTCCCCCACTCCCAGGATCACTGGCAGGTGCCCCAAGATGTACTGATAGTGATCACACCCCAGTTACAATTGCTGGCTGGCCTCTTTCTTTCTTGCTGGCCATCATGTTAGGATTAGAATTAAGGCTAGCTTTCTGGCTTTCCTTGCAGCCTCTGGTCTGTGCCTCCTTAAAAACAGGCAAAGCCCGCAACACTCAGGGTACAAAGGGTCAAGGGGGATGTTGTGGTGTGTCCTTTACTACCTTCTCTTTAGAAACCATCTCCCCTTTTTTGCCGCCCCCTAGAGTAAAATGAGGGGGGGATTGCTTCTGACTCACCACACACTTTGAGAGCCTCTGACTCATCCCTCTGATGTTCTTCCAGGCCTGCTCAGAATGCTGTGCATGCCCTTCCCCAGCTGCCCAAGTGGGCCAGGCCCATTTGGATGTGCTTGGTTCAGCCTGAAATGACAGCAAGATTCATTAGTAAATTAGACACACACACAAGAATCAAAGACTCCCCAGCGATCAACATGGCTTACGAAAGTTTTGGACCATGTTGAAGCCTAGGTTAATGTACACTACCA